>NC_053028.1:330896763-331224454 GCF_003073215.2 Triticum urartu | reverse complement strand
CTCTCATTTTTTTTTGCCTCTATTTTTTCGTCCGGAGTCTCATCCCGACTTGTGGGCGAATCATAGTCTCCATCATCCTTTCCTCACATGGGACAATGCTCTAATAATGAAGATCATCACACTTTTTTTTACTTACAACTCAAGAATTTCAACTCAATACTTAGAACAAAATATGACTCTATATGAATGCCTCCGGCAGTGTACCGGGATGTGCAATGAATCAAGAGTGACATGTATGAAAGAATTATGAATGGTGGCTTTGCCACAAGTATGATGTCAACTACATGATCATGCAAAGCAATATGATAATGATGGAACATGTCATAATAAACGGAACTGTGGAAAGTTGCATGGCAATATATCTCGGAATGGCTATGGAAATGCCATAATAGATAGGTATGGTGGCTGTTTTGAGGAAGGTATATGGTGGGTGTATGGTACCGGCGAAAGTTGCACGATACTAGAGAGGCTAGCAATGGTGGAAGGGTGAGTGCGTATAATCCATGGACTCAACATTAGTCATAAAGAACTCAGATACTTGTTGCAAAAATCTATTAGTTATCGAAACAAAGTACTATGCGCATGCTCCTAGGGGGGTAGATTGGTAGGAAAAGACCATCGCTCATCCCTGACCGCCACTCATAAGGAAGACAATCAATAAATAAATCATGCTCCGACTTCATCACATAACGGTTCACCATAGGTGCATGCGACGGGAATCACAAACTTTAACACAAGTATTTATCAAATTAACAATTACTCACTAGCATGACTCTAATATCACCATCTTTATATCTCAAAACAATCATAGGGAATCAAACTTCTCATAGTATTCAACACACTTTATATGAAAGTTTCTATTATGCCCCCCTTGGATGTCTATCATATTAGGACTAAATTTATAACCAAAGAAGATTACCATGATATTTAAAGACTCTCAAAATAATATAAGTGAAGCATGAGATTTCAATAATTTCTATAAAATAAAGCCACCACCGTGCTCTAGAAAGATATAAGTGAAGCACTAGAGCAAAATTGCCTAGCTCAAAAGATATAAGTGAAGCACATAGAGTATTCTAATAAATCACGATTCATGCGTGTCCCTCTCAAAAGGTGTGTACATCAAGGATTATTGTGGCAAACTAAAAAGCAAATACTCATATCATACAAGACGCTCCAAGCAAAACACATATCATGTGGTGAATAAACATATAGCCTCAAGTAAAGTTACCGATAGACAAAGACGAAAGAGGGGATGCCTTCCGGGGAATCCCCAAGCTTAGGCTCTTGGTTGTCCTTGAATATTACCTTGGGGTGCCTTGGGAATCCCCAAGCTTAGGATCTTGCCACTCCTTATTCCATAGTCCATCAAATCCTTACCCAAAACTTGAAAACTTCACAACAGAAAACTCAACAGAAAATCTCATAAGCTCCGTTAGTATAAGAAAATAAATCACCACTTTTGGTACTATTGTGAACTCATTCTTTATTGATATTGGTGTAATATCTACTGTATTCCAACTTTTTCATGGTTCATACCCCCCGATACTACACATAGATTCATCAAAATAAGCAAACAACACACAGAAAACAGAATATGTCAAAAACGGAACAGCCTGTAGTAATCTATAACTCTCGAATACTTATGTAACTCCAAAAATTCTGAAAAAATAGGAATACCTAAGCAATTTGTTTATTAATCTTATTCAAAAGAATCAATAGTTTATCACACTTCTGTTTAAAAGGAGAATTGTTTTCCTGAGCACAAAAGTTTCTGTTTTCCAGCAAGATCAAATCAACTATCACCGTAAGCCATGCTAAAGGTCTTACTTGGCACAAACACTAAATTAAACACAAAACCACATCTAACCAGAGGTTATATGAATTATTTATTGCAAAATAGAAGTAAAAAGCAAAAAACAAAAACAAAAATAAAATTGGGTTGCCTCCCAACAAGCGCTATTGTTTAACACCCTTAGCTAGGCATTGATAATTTCGATGAATCTCACATGAAAGACAAGAATTGAAGCACAAAGAGAGCATCATATAGCGTGTGAAAAACACATCTAAGTCTAACATACTTCCTATGAATAGGCATCTTATAGGCAAAGAAATTATCAAGGAAAGCAAAAACTGGCATATCCAAGGAAGAATAATGAAACAAAAGCAATCTCAACATAACGAGAGGTAATTTTGTAACATGAAAATTTCTACAACCATATTTTCCTCTCTCAAAATAATTACATGTAGGATCATAATCAAATTCAACAATATAAATATCGGATAAAATATTCTGAACATGATCCACATGCATGCAAAGTTGACACTCTTCCAAAATAGTGGGAATATCATTAACTAAAGTCATGACCTCTCCAAACCCACTTTTATCAAAAAAATCATAATATTGAACATTATCCAAATATGTGGGATCTAAAGTTGACACTCTTCCAAACCCACTTTCAGTATTTTTGCAAAAATTGTTATCAATCTCATATTCATCATGGGGCTTAAATAAATTTTCAAGATTATAGGAGGAATCACCCCAATCATGATCATTGCAACAAGTAGTGGACATAGCAAAACTAGCATCCCCAAGCTTAGGGTTTTGCATATTATTAGCACAGTTGACATTAATAGAATTTATAATAACATCATTGAAATCATGCTTTTTATTAAAGGATCTATCATGAATCACTTGATAAAGCACTTCATCACAATCTTTAGATTCACCGATTTCGAGCAAAACTTCATAAAGATAATCTAGTGCACTCAACTCACTAGCAATTGGTTCATCATAGTTGGATCTCTTAAAAATATTAGCAAGCGGATGAGGATCCATAAAATCTTTGGTTTCTGATTTTCAATAAATACACAATTATACCAAGCAAACGAGAAAACAAACCAAGTAAGACATAATGGCAAACGAAAAGACGAACGGAAGAAGGGCAAAGAAAAGGGAAAATATTTTGGAAAATCGTTTTAGAACTGGGGGAAAGGAAAACGGGAGGCAAATGGAGAATAATGCAATGCAAGAGATGAGAGTTTATGATGGGTACTTGGTATGTCTTGACTTGGCGTAGATCTCCCCGGCAACGGCGCCAGAAATTCTTCCTGCTACTTCTTGAGCTTACGTTGTTTTCCCCTTGAAGAGGAAAGGGTGATGCAGCAAAGTAGAGATAAGTATTTCCCTCAGTTTGAGAACCAAGGTATCAATCCAGTAGGAGACAACGCAAAAATCACCTAATACATTCATAAACAATCAAACAACTTGCACCCAATGCGAAAAACGGGTTGTCAGTTGATAACCCACAAGTATAGGTGATCACAACAGTTTTCGAGGGTAAATATTCAACCCAAATTTATAGATTCGACATAACGGGAGCCAAAGAATATTTGAAGGTATTAGCAGCTGAGTTGTCAATTCAACCACACCTGGAGATTAATTATCTGCAGCAAAGTGATCAGTAGCAAAGTAGTTTGATAGTTTTGATAGTAGTGATAGCAGCAACAATAACGGTAACAGTGATAGCAGTAATTTTGTAGCAAGCGTAACAGCGATGATAGCAGTAGTAACTTAGCAGAAACAATATGGACAAGTTCGTAGGCATTGGATCAGTGACTTGTTGGATGATATTCATCATGAGACAGCTATAACCTAGGGCGATACTGATAGAGGCGAGGGTGTCCCTATGTTTCAATGAGATGATAACTATCGATTTGGTGGAGACGACTTTGACAATCCAACTACAAACGTGCACGACGTTGCACCTTAGCAATCGCTAAACCAATCTCCTGAGGTTACTGACGATGCCGGAAGCACGGTCAGCCTGACCACGAAGGTCTATTCCTGCAAGCAATCAAAGAACGAGAAAGAATATGATAAAGCAATCTGAATATTGCAAATATATATGAAGTATTGATAATGGTGGGGATCCGTAAGTGGTCTTGGTCTGGTCGTTGGATACAAACGAAGTACATGAAGTTGCAATGGCTAACTTTTAACTAAATAAATCCCAAGGAAAAAGCTACTAGATGGATCTACTTATATAGGATCAAGGGGTGGCGGACAAGGAGGTGGGAGGACGTCCTAAGGCAGCCTAAAACTAACCCTAGATCGTACAAGGCTCATGGGCCCAAGTGGAGGTGGTGCAACACCTTTGGACTTGTTGTTTGACTCGGATTCCGCTGCAGCGTCAGATTGTTTCGTCGATATCTCAATACTTCGGACGAATTTGAAGGTGATTCCAAATGGATTGGAAAGAGCACGAAATCTACTTTCCAACAAAAAAAGAATCACCCAATTCGGAGTCCGTATGAAAAAGTTGTTGACGTTTTGAGTCAGGTATGTCTGTGCAGTTCGAATCTGAATCAGGAACGTGAGAGACTTGGACTCTATCTTCTCTTGGCCCAAAAGTGACGTGAGAGGACTTTTTGAACAGAACCTAAACTTCTCCTTTTCCCTTATCTTCATATGTGGATTGTACAAATGTCCCATACACCTGCAATTAGACAAAACACAAAAGTGTGTGAAGTATTTTTGTTCTGGATAACATAAATAGATTATTGAATAGTTTGCACTAGAAATCACCTGACAAATATGCATGTATGCAATATTTTTGGTTGTATCCAAGGTATTCATGTCCTCATCATCCTCCCCTTCTTGAAAACAAAGCTGTCCTCGGCGTTGCTTAATTTGAAATGTGGCTAACGAAAGAGACAAGGTGTACATGTTGTATATGTATATGTCATCCATTTTTACTTCCCTTGATTTTTGCACATATGACACATGTATACATGAGTAACTTTCATAGTTCATAAAATCTAAAGCCAAAAAATTATCACAAGAAGTAGAAGGCATGAAAATATTGCAACTTAGTTTGCACATATAAGTGAAGCTCTTATTCATTTCAAAAGATTGGCAATGTTCATCATTACACTATCCCAACATTGGTGAATAAGCCTTACTTGCATCAAATTTACATGCTACAACATGCTTAAATAAACAAACATGCAATAAGTCATTGGACATAGAATCATCACCAAGATTAGAGGTCATATCAAAATGATTAAACATTGGTTCTTTTGCATCAACAATTAATTCAATGGCTGCACTCAAAATTGTTGGTATTTCAGTTATTTGATCACATGACGCATTCATGACAGTAACAAGATTCTCTAAAATAGGTGGTGTGCTCAAATCAACAGGTAACTCAACACATGATGCATTCAAGTTAACTAGGCATGCATCATTCTCATGTGAAGTTATATCATCAATACCTTCATTGTTACCTTGTCGCAAAGAGTAGCTGATGTAGGTACGGACATTGACAATGTACTATACTCTTGAGATGATGTCGCACTCACAATCTGAGGTGGGGCTGCTCTAGTAGGTGCAACGGTGGAGGAATCAACCGGTGGTGGTGAGCATGAACTGGAATAGTAGTTGTTGTTGTCACCCAATGCATCCTCATGTATCTGTCTCTCAAAGGTACAAGCACGAACATACATACCAGTAATGCAACGAGGAATATACTGAAATCTTGCACGGATATCATGGTTCAAACAACCAAAAAATCTATTCATTGTATCATCCTCAGATTCTTCCATGTCACAATGATGCATATAAGATTTGAACTCTTGGTAGTAAGCATGAACAGTGTTACTGCCTTGTTTTAATTGTTCCAATTTGTGAAGCAATTCACGACGATAGTAAGGAGGAAAAATTTGTTGTCTCATTACAACTTTCAAAACTTTCCAAGTTGTGGGTTGGTTATCAATGTTTTTCTTACAATGTACACTCCACCAAACAGAAGCAAAACAAGTAAATGCTCTAGTGGTAGCTCGTACTTTCTCAAGTTCAGAAACATCATGGTGAGTAAAAAAAATTCTACTTCAAGCTCTGAAGCTGGATAAATAGCAGGATTAAATCTACCCTCAAATGATGGTAAAGAGATAACCTGACCATGTGCATGTGTGTGTTGTCCCAACTCTCGTGATGGTGAAGATGTGTCCGTCGTCCAAGAACTTCTATCTCCGGAACCTGTCATGATTAGTAGAAACAAGAAACAAAATTCGAGAATAATGTTCCTATGAACTACTAGGATATGCTTGTAAAGTGCTCACACTAAAGCAAATATCAATATCTTACAAGTTCTTACCATGCGGCAGGTGTTGACAGGCAACCAGCGGTGTCAAATAACTCCGAAGATTGTGTAAAGCGATTGCCAGAGGAACATACATATACACAGTGTAGAAATATGTGGAGCTGGGTTGGCTATATTTGGTAGCAAAAGATTAGCAATAATAAATTCAGAGATGCAATGTTGAATAAACGCTCAATGACGGTACTGTGCTCGTCCTAGGCTAGACCGGACTAGAGACGCGAGCCTAGAACACTAATGAGGTCACAACGTAGCACAACTAGCATCAATGAAAGATACTAAGTAGCTCTGGACAGCAAGATATAAGTGAAGATCAAAACGGCAGTAAAGATAATGATGAAAAACAACTGCCAAGCAGGATATACAACAACTCTCTCTCTCCAACTTTCCTCTAGAAAAGTTTGAGCCAATTTTCTGATTACTTTTTTTTCAAAATGGTATTGACTCATGCTTTCAAACACAAAAGGAATCACTCAATTCCGAGTTGATATGAGGAGTCAAAAAATTCTAAAACTGGCGTGAAAAACTAGAATAAGTTGTGTTTGTGAACTTCGGAGGGCATAAAGACCTATTTAGAAGCCGATTTTGAGGTGCCAAATATTGAACTAGCTTCTACAACTATTTAGATGCGTCTCGTCGCTAGCTTTTATTTGAGTACTCGTGGAGCCAAATCGGACTTCGTATGAGGAAGGTATGCATGTTTTACTGAACAGTGCACAAAACAGAATTCAACTACGTGATTGAGTCTAGATAGATCCGAATTTTGTTTTTTTTTTCTTCTCTCTTTTTTTTCCTCACACTTTTTTTCTTTTTCTTTCTCTCTTTTTTTTCTCTGACTTTTTTTCTTTTTCTCTCTCTTTTTTTCTCTGTCTTTTTTTCTCTCCCTCTTTCCAAGACAAACTAGATAAGATGCAGATTGGATCAAGCGAAGATGTGAACGACCTCAACTATGATTGTGACAATGAACTATGGGTAGCACGTGGTGGAAATTGCTGGATGGTGTGGTGGACAGTGGAAGGGATAACGATGCAGCGGCGACGTGACTAATGTGAACAGAACTCGAAACTCTAAACAAACTAGACACTAAGATCAGCAACTCGACACGACGATGCAACCGATAATTCAATAATGCAAACAATGAAAAGAAAATTGCAAAGGCTCAGACTGGCTTGGACAAAAGGAAGAATAGATCTAACTTTTTTGTGGCTTTTTCTTGGACAATAGGTAAGAAAATAAATCTAATCTAGGGGAAACTGGAAATTCTCACCGAGCAACCTGAAAACTGATACCACTTGATAGAGGCGAGGGTGTCCCGATGTTTCGATGAGATGATAACTATTGATTTGGTGGAGACTTTGACGATCCGACTACAAACGTGCACGACGTTGCGCCTTAGCAATCGCTAAACCAATCTCCTGAGGTTACTGACGATGCCGGAAGCACGGTCAACCTGACCACGAAGGTCTATTCCTGCAAGCAATCGAAGAACAAGCAAGAATATGATAAAACAATCTGAATATTGCAAATATATATGAAGTATTGATAATGGTGGGGATCCGTAAGTGGTCTTGGTATGGTCGTTGGACACAAACGAAGTACATGAAGTTGCAATGGCTAACTTTTAACTAAACAAATCCCAAGGAAAAAGCTACTAGATAGGTCTACTTATATAGGAGCAAGGTGTGGCGGCCAAGGAGGTGGGAGGACATCCCAAGGCAGCCTAAAACTAACCCTAGGTCGTACAAGGCTCATGGGCCCATGTGGAGGTGGTGCAACACCTTTGGACTTGTTGTTTGACTCAGATTCTGCTACAGCATCAGATTGTTTTGTCGATATCCCAATACTCCGGAGGAATTTGAAGGTTATTCCAAATGGATTGGAAAGAGCACGAAATAAAGATTTCCAATAAAAAAAGAATCACCCAATTCGGAGTCCGTATGAAAAAGTTGTTGATGTTTTGAGTCAGGTATGTCTGTGTAGTCTGAATCTGAATCAGGAACGTGAGAGACTTGAACTCTATCTTCTCTTGGCCCAAAAGTGACGTGAGAGGACTTTTTGAACAGAACATAATCTTCTCCTTTTCCCTTATCTTCATATGTGGATTGTACAAATGTCCCATACACATGCAATTGACAAAACACAAAAGTGTGTGAAGTATTTTTGTTCTGGATAACATAAATAGATTATTGAATAGTTTGCACTAGAAATCACCTGACAAATATGCATGTATGCAATATATTTGGTCGTATCCAAGGTATTCATGTCCTCATCAGATACGGCACTAGCTCCAGTTCATCGATATAATGTAAGCATGTATTTCATAAATAGTCATACGTGCTTTATTAAAAGAACTTGCATGACATCTTTTGTCCTACCCTCCCGTGGCAGTGGGGTCCATATTGGAAACTAAGGGATATTAAGGCCTCCTTTTAATAAATAACCAGAACAAAACATTAACACATAGTGAATACATGAACTCCTCAAACTACGGTCATCACCGGGAGTGGGCCCGGTTGTTGTCACTCAGGGGTTGCCGGATCATAACCGTAGTAGGTGATTATAACTTGCAAGATTAGATCTAGAACATGGATATAATGATGAATTCATAAACAGTTCAGATCTGAAATCATGGCACCCGGGCCCAAAGGGACAAGCATTAAGCATAGCAATGTCATAGCAACATCAATCTAAGAACATAGTGGATACTAGGGATCAGGCCCTAACAAAAACGCGATCACCCTACGGAGGAATTACTCACTCCTGGTGGGGAGCATCATGGAATTGGCGATGGAGAAGGGTTGGTGATGACGAAGAACTAAGATGCCCCTCTCCGGAGCCCCAAACGGACTCGATATCTGCCCTCCCAAGGAAGAACAGGGCCTGGCGATGGCTCTGTCTTGTGGATCGCAATAATTATTTCTCCCTGATTTTTTCTGGAAATATGTGAGTTTGTAGTATCATGGGGGTCATCAGCGGGGCTACCAGGTGGGTACAACCCACCTGGTCGCGCCAGGAGAGGGGGCGCCCTGGTGGGTTGTGCCCACCCAGGGGGCCCTCTCTGGTGGGTCTTGGCTCCAGAAATTCTTATTATTGATATATAAAATCCTCGCAAAGTTTCGTTCCATTCCGAGAACTTTTATTTCTGCACAAAAACAACACCATTGTAGTTCTGCTGAAAACAGCGTCAGTCTGGGGTTAGTTTCATTCAAATCATGCAAATTAGAGTCCAAAACAAGAGGAAAAGCATGAGAAAAGGTAGATATGTTGGAGAAGTATCATCAATCCCTTCACAATTTCCTTGCAAAAGTGAGATCTGATAGAGATAGATAAACTGTGAAGTAAAATATTGCAAAATAGTAGATCGGAAACTAATATGATCGAAAATAGACTCGGGGCCATAGGTTTCACTACAGGCTTCTCTCGTGATAGCAAATAATACGGTGGGTGAACAAATTATTGCTGGGCAACTGATAGAAAAGTGCAAAGTTATGACGATGTCTAAGGCAATGATCATGAATATAGGCATCACGTCTGTGTCAAGTAGACCGAAACGATTCTGCATCTACTACTATTACTCCACACATGACCGACTCCTGCCTACGTCTAGAGTATTAAGTTCATGAAGAACAAAGTAACGCATTAAGTAAGATGACATGATGTAGAGGAATTAAATCAAGCAATATGATGAAAACCCCATCTTTTTATCCTCGATGGCAACAATACAATACGTGCTTTGCTGCCCCTACTGTCACTGGGAAAGTGATACGTCTCCAACGTATCTATAATTTTTGATTGCTCCAAGCTATTATATTATCTATTTTGGATGTTAATGGGCTTTATTTTACACTTTTATATCATTTTTGGGACTAACCTATTAATCAGAGGCCCAGCCCAAATTGTTGATTTTTTGCCTATTTCAGTGTTTTGCAGAAAAGGAATATCAAACAGAGTCCAAACGGAATGAAACCTTCGGGCACGTGATTTTCTCAACAAACGTGATCCAGGAGACTTGGAGTGGGCATCAAGAAACAATTGAGGAAGCCACGAGGCAGGGGGGGTGCGCCTACCCCCTGGGTGCGCCCTTCACCCTCGTGGGCCCCTCGTTGCTACACCGACCTACTTCTTCCTCCTATATATATCCACGTACCCCCCCCCCAAACATCCAGGAGCACCACGAAAACCTAATTCCACCGCCGCAACCTTCTGTACCCGAGAGATCCCATCTTGGGGCCTTTTCCGGAGCTCCGCCGAAGGGGGCATTGATCACGGAGGGCCTCTACATCAACTCCATGGCCTATCCGGTGATGTGTGAGTAGTTTACTTCAAACCTACGAGTCCATAGTTATTAGCTAGTTGGCTTCTTCTCTCTCTTTGGATCTCAATACAAAGTTCTCCTCGATCTTCTTGGAGATCTATTCGATGTAATCTTCTTTTGCGGTGTGTTTGTCGTGATCCGATGAATAGTGGGTTTATGATCAAGTTTATCTATGAACAATATTTGAATCTCCTCTGAATTCTTTTATGTATGATTGGTTTATCTTTGCAAGTCTCTTCGAATTATCAGTTTGGTTTGGCCTACTAGATTGATCTTTCTTGCAATGGGAGAAGTGCTTAGCTTTGGGTTCAATCTTGCGGTGTCCTTTCCAAGTGACAGTAGGGGCAGCAAAGCACGTATTGTATTGTTGCCATCGAGGATAAAAAGATGGGGTTTATATCATATTGCATGAGTTTATCCCTCTACATCATGTCATCTTATTAAAGCATTACTCTGTTCTTATGAACTTAATACTCTAGATGCATGCTGGATAGTGGTCGATGTGTGGAGTAATAGTAGTAGATGCAGAATTGTTTCGGTCTACTTGTCGCGGACGTGATGCCTATATACATGATCATACCTAGATATTCTCATAACTATGCTCTATTCTACCAATTGCTCGACAGTAATTCGTTTACCCATCGTAATACTTACGCTCTTGAGAGAAGCCACTAGTGAAACCTATGGCCCCCGGGTCTATCTTCCATCGTATTAATCTTCCAACACTTAGTTATTTCTATTGCCATTTATTTTACTTTGCATCTTTATTTCTCTTTATCATAAAAATACCAAAAATATTATCTTATCATATCTATCAGATCTCACTCTCGTAAGTGACCGTGAAGGGATTGACAACCCCTTTATCACGTTGGTTGCGAGGTTCTTATTTGTTTGTGTAGGTGCGTGGGACTCGAGCGTGATCTCCTACTGGATTGATACCTTGGTTCTAAAAAACTAAGGGAAATACTTGCGCTACTTTACTGCATCACCCTTTCCTCTTCAAGGGAAAACCAACGCAATGCTCAAGAGGTAGCAATAAGGATTTCTGGCGCCAATGTCGAGGAGTCTACGCACAAGTCAAGACATACCAAGTACCCATCACAAATTCTTATCCCTCGCGTTACATTATTTGCCATTTGCCTCCCGTTTTCCTCTCCCCCACTTCACCCTTACCGTTTTATTCGCCCTCTCTTTTTCAGTTCCCCTTCTATTTTTTTCTATTTGCCTTTCTGCATGTTTCTTGTTTTCTTGTGTGTTGGATTGCTTGTTTGTCACGATGGCTCAAGATAATACTAAATTGTGTCACTTTACCAATACCAACAACAATGATTTTCTTAGCACTCCGATTGATCCTCTTACTGATGCTGAATCTTGTGAAATTAATGATGCTTTGTTGAATCTTGTCATGAAAGATCAATTCGCCGGCCTTCCTAGTGAAGATGCCACTACCCATCTAAATAGCTTTGTTGATTTGTGTGATATGCAAAAGAAGAAAGGGATAATGATATTGTTAAACTTAAGCTATTTTCGTTTTCGCTTAGAGATCATGCTAAAGCTTGGTTTTCGTCTTTGCCTAAAAATAGTATTGATTCATGGAATGAGTGCAAAGATGCTTTTATCTCTAAGTATTTTCCTCCCGCTAAGATCATCTCTCTTAGAAACGATATTATGAATTTTAAGCAACTTGATCATGAACATGTTGCACAAGCTTAGGAGACGATGAAATTAGTTATACGTAATTGCCCTACACATGGTTTGAATCTTTGGATGATTATACAAATTTTTTATGCCGGATTGAATTTTTCTTCTAGAAATCTTTTAGATTCGGCCGCGGGAGGCACTTTTATGGAAATCACTTTATGAGAAGCTACTAAACTCCTAGACAATATTATGGTTAATTATTCTCAATGGCACACCGAAAGATCTACTTGTAAAAAAGTGCATGCAATTGAAGAGATTAATGTTTTGAGTGGAAAGATGGATGAACTTATGAAATTGTTTGCCAATAAGAGTGTGCCCTCTGATCCTAATGATGTGCCTTTGTCTACCTTGATTGAGAATAATAATGAATCTATGGATGTGAATTTCGTTGGTAGGAACAGTTTTGGTAATAACGCGTATAGAGGTAATTTTAATTCTAGGCCGTTTCCTAATAATTCCTCTAATAATTATGGTAATTCCTACAACAATTCTTATTGAAATTTTAATAAGATGCCCTCTAAATTTGAGACTAGTGTTAAGGAGTTTATGAATTCGCAAAATAATTTCAATGCTTTGCTTGAAGAAAAATTGCTTAAGGTTGATGAATTGGCTAGGAACGTTGATAGAATTTCTCTTGATGTTGATTCTTTGAAACTTAGATCTATTCCACCTCATCATGATATCAATGAGTCTCTCAAAGCCATGAGAATTTCCATTGATGAGTGCAAAGAAAGAACCGCTAGGATGCGTGCTAAGAAAGATTGCTTTGTGAAAGCGTGTTCTTCTAGTTTTCATGATAATAAAGGTGAAGATCTAAAAGTGATTGATGTGTCTCCTATTAAATTTTTGTTTTGCAATATGAATCTTGATAATGATGGGACTGAAGATGAGCCACCTTCACCTAGAAGGCATTCCAAAAATTCAGAGTTTTTAGATCTTGATGCAAAAATTGGTAAAAGTGGGATTGAAGAGGTCAAAACTTTAGATATCAATGAATCCACTATTTTGGATTTCAAGGAATTTAATTATGATAATTGATCTTTGATCTTTGATAGATTGTATTTCCTTGTTGCAATCTGTGCTAAATTCTCCTCATGCTTATAGTCAAAATAAAGCTTTTACTAAACATATCGTTGATGCTTAGATGCAATCTTATGAAGAAAAACTTGAGTTGGAAGTTTCTATCCCTAGAAAACTTTATGATGAGTGGGAACCTACAATAAAAATTAAAATTAAAGATCATGAGTGCTATGCTTTGTGTGATTTGGGTGCTAGTGTTTCCACAATTCCAAAAACTTTGTGTGATTCGCTAGGATTCCGTGAATTTGATGATTGTTCTTTAAACTTGCGCCTTGCAGATTCCACTATTAAGAAACCTATGGGAAGAATTACTAATGTTCTTGTTGTTGCAAATAGGAACTATGTGCCCGTAGATTTCATTGTTCTTGATATAGATTGCAATCCTTCATGTCCTATTATTCTTGGTAGACCTTTCCTTAGAAAAATTGGTGCAATTATTGATATGAAGGAAGGGAATATTAGATTTCAATTTCCACTAAGGAAAGGCATGGAACACTTCCCTAGAAAGAAAATTAAATTACCATATGAATCTATTATGAGAGCCACTTATGGATTGCCTACCGAAGATGGCAATACCTAGATCTATCCTTGCTTTTATGCCTAGCTAGGGGCGTTAAACGATAGCGCTTGTTGGGAGGCAACCCAATTTTATTTTTATTCCTTGCTTTTTGCTATTGTTTAGTAATAAATATTTATCTAGCCTCTGTTTTGGTTGTGTTTTTTGTGTTTAATTAGTGTTTGTGCCAAGTAGAACCATTGGGAAGACTTGGGCAAAGTCTTTTTGATCTTGCTGTAAAAAACAGAAACTTTAGCGCTCACGAGAATTGCTGCCATTTCTTTGGAAAGTGCTATTTAGTTAATTATTTTTCAGATGATTAATAGATAAATTCCTCACGTCCAGAAATTTATTTTAGAACTTTTGGGGTTCTAGAAGTTTGCGTTAGCTACAGATTACTACAGATTGTTCTGTTTTTGACAGATTCTATTTTTCGTGTGTTGTTTGCTTATTTTGATGAATCTATGGCTAGTAAAAGAGCTTATAAACCATAGATAAATTGGAATACAGTATGTTTAACACCAATATAAATAAATAATGAGTTCATTACAGTACCTTGAAGTGGTGTTTTGTTTTCTTTCGCTAACGGAGCTTATGAGATTTTCTATTTTGAGTTTTGTGTTGTGAAGTTTTCAAGTTTTGGGTAAATATTTGATGGATTATGGAACAAGGAGTGGAAAGAGCCTAAGCTTGGGGATGCCCATGGCAATCCAGGGTAAAACTCAAGGACACCAAAAAGCCTAAGCTTGGGGATGCCCTGGAAGGCATCCCCTCTTTCGTCTTCGTCTATCGGTAACTTTACTTGGAGCTATATTTTTTATTCACCACATGATATGTGTTTTGCTTGGAGCGTCTTGTATGATTTGAGTCTTTGCTTTTTAGTTACCACAATCATTCTCGTTGTACACACCTTTTGAGAGAGACTCACATGATTTGAAATTTATTAGAATACTCTATGTGCTTCACTTATATCTTTTGAGCTATATAGTTTTTGCTCTAGTGCTTCACTTATATATTTTAGAGCACGATGGTGGTTTTATTTTATAGAAATAGTTGATCTCTCATGCTTCACTTATATTATTTTGACAGTCCTTTAGAACAACATGGAAATTTGCTTTTAGGGATAATATAAAAACTTTCATAGAAGTGCATTGAATACTATGAGAAGTTTGATACTTGATAATTGCTTTGAGATATGGAGATGGTGATATTAGAGTCATGCTAGTTGAGTAGTTGTGAATTTGAGAAATACTTGTGTTTAAGTTTGTGATTCCCGTAGCATGCACGTATGGTGAACCGTTATGTGATGAAGTCGGATCATGATTTATTTATTGATTGTCTTCCTTATGAGTGGCGGTCGGGGATGAGCGATGGTCTTTTCCTACCAATCTATCCTCCTAGGAGGATGCGCGTAATACTTTGTTTCGATAACTAATAGATTTTTGCAATAAGTATGTGAGTTATTTATGACTAATGTTGAGTCCATAGATTATACACACTCTCACACTTCCACCATTGCTAGCCTCTCTAGTATCGCACAACTTTCTCCGGTACCATAAACCCACCGTATACCTTCCTCAAAATAGCCACCATACCTACCTATTATGGCATTTCCATAGCCATCCCGAGATATATTGCCATGCGACTTTCCACCGTTCCGTTATTATGACACGCTTCGTCATTGTCATATTGCTTGCATGATCATGTAGTTGACATCGTATTTGTGGCAAAGCCACCGTTCATAATTCTTCATACATGTCACTCATGCATCATTGCACATCCCGGTATACCGCCGGAGGCATTCACATAGAGTCATATTTTGTTCTAAGTATTGAGTTGTAATTCTTGAGTTGTAAGTAAATAAAGTGTGATGATCATCATTATTAGAGCATTTTCCCAAGTGAGGAAAGGATGATGGAGACTATGATTCCCCCACAAGCCGGGATGAGACTCTAGACGAAAAAAAGAGGCCAAAAAAAAGAAGGCCCAAATAAAAAAATGATGAGAGAAAAATAGAGAAGGGACAATGCTAATATCTTTTTTCCACACTTGTGCTTCAAAGTAGCACCATGATCTTTATGATAGAGAGTCTCCTATGATATCACTTTCATATACTAGTGGGAATTTTTCATTACAGAACTTGGCTTGTATATTCCAATGATGGGCTTCCTCAAAATGCCCTAGGTCTTCATGAGCAAGCGAGTTGGATGCGCACCCACTTAGTTTCTTTTGTTGAGCTTTCATATACTTATAGCTCTAGTGCATCTGTTGCATGGCAATCCTTACTCACTCACATTGATATCTATTGATGGGTGTCGGTGTCAAAACCGGCGGATCTCGGGTAGGGGGTCCCGAACTGTGCGTCAAGGCCGGATGGTAACAGGAGACAAGGGACAAGATGTTTTTTACCCAGGTTCGGGCCCTCTCGATGGAGCTAATACCCTACTCCTGCTTGATTAATATTGATGATATGGGTAGTACAAGAGTAGATCTACCACGAGATCAAGGAGGCTAGACCCTAGAAGCTAGCCTATGGTATGATTGTTGTATATGGAGTTGATCGCCTACGGACTACAACCCTCCGGTTTATACAGACACCGGATAGGGTTAGGGTTACACAGAGTCGATTACAATGGTAGGAGATCTTGAATATCCGCATCGCCAAGCTTGCCTTCCACGCCAAGGAAAGTCCCATCCGGACACAGGACGAAGTCTTCAATCTTGTATCTTCATAGTCCAGGAGTCCGACTGAAGGTATAGTCCGGCTACCCGAACACCCCCTAATCCAGGACTCCCTCAGTAGCCCCTGAACCAGGCTTCAATGACGACGAGTCCGGCGCGCAAATTGTCTTCGGCATTGCAAGGTGGGTTCCTCCTCCAAGTCCTTCGTAGAAGATTGTAAACACCAAGAGTAGTGCCCGGCTCTGCAAAATAAGTTTCCACATATTGCCATAGAGAGAATAATATTGACACAAATCAAATCTGCCAACGTATTCCGCAGTGCGTCATCACACTATGGCCAAGTCCTTTACTCGAATCATTTTTACTTTTCCACCTCAGCATGTTTTGCGAGGCGGTTTCCTTGGCACGTCTTGTCAGAGCAGAGATCGTGTACCCCCTTTACGGGATTATCATCAATACGGACATGGGTAACCCAACCGCGCCATTTATCACGGCGCTTGGGAGGCAAGCGAGTTTTACTAGGCTGGTGGGGACGCACAACCGCATCCGCCCATATAAGGGGATAAGGATCCACCCTTTTACCTACGCCTTCTTCCTCTTTTGCCTATCCATCTCCTGCGCACTCGAGCTCCAGCGCCCAAGCCCGCACTTCCCACCTCAACCTTCTCCAGCAATGTCCGGAGCGGGAGGCAAGTGGATGGTCTCCTCCGTCATAGAGGGCCATGTCAAAAAGCTAAGGAAGGCCGGATACTTGTCCAAAGACATCGCGCACCGGCTTCCCGAGGAGGGGCAGCTTCTCCCCACCCCAAGGCCCCATGAGAGGGTAGTATTCCTTCCCCACTTCCTTCGCGGACTGGGTTCTCCACTCCACCCATTTTTCCGGGGGCTCATGTTTTACTATGGCCTGGATTTCCACGATCTGGCCCCGAACTTCATCCTCAACATCTCGGCGTTCATCGTCGTGTGCGAGGCCTTCCTCCGCATCCGCCCCCATTTCGGCCTCTGGCTCAAGACCTTCAACGTCAAGCCCAAGGTGGTGCGCGGCAGCCAGGCGGAATGTGGAGGCGCCATGGCGGGCAAGATGGCCAACATCCTATGGCTCGAGGGCTCCTTCATGGAGACCCTGAAGGGGTGGCAATCGTGGTGGTTTTACATCACCGAGCCGCGTGATCCGAAATGGATCGCAACCCCCGAGTTCCGATCCGGACCCCCCACACGGCTTATGTCCTCGAAAGAGACGGGCCTGTCATGGGGCGACGAAAAAGAGGTGACCGGACTGCAGACATGCATCCAGTCCCTGGTGAGCAAGCCGATCAAGCTCGTCAATGTAGTCCAGGTTATGCTCGTCCGCTGGATCCTCCCGTGTCAACAACGGGGCTTTAATCTGTGGGAGTTCAACCCGGCGCAGCACCAAACCCTTAACAGGCACTTCGACACGACGTATGAAGATGTCTGGAAGGTGCTAACCAAAGGCGCCGAGGCTCCCACATCCGCTTCCGAGGACCGCGGATACAGCTCACAGCGTCACGCTAGCAAGGTAAGCTATTTTCACCTTTTACAGGATGTTAAGTTTTTTCATAGTTTGACTCTATGCGGGATCTAAGCTCCCTTACCTTTGACAGGCTTGGCGGGCGAAGTCCGGATCAATTAACTGTCCGGCTCCCTTGCCCGAAGACCCAGCCCCCGCTCTACTAGCGAAGCTGCTGGTTCCGGCACCTTATGTGGTGCCGGAGAAGAAGGCCAAGAAGAAGAAGGCCACGGGGACTCGAAAGAGTTCCCGGCATATGGTGGTGTCGGACTCGTCATCCGACGAGTCCGAGACGCACTCCCCCCATGAAGACGAGGAGGAGGAAGAAGAAACCTCTCCCCCCCAGCGGGGGGAGGAGAGAAGCGGAAGGCCGCCCCAACGGGGGAGGCCGAGGGGTCTAGGAAAAGGAAGACCCCTCTGCTGGACTACGCCCCCGACGCCGAAGAGGGCAAAGAGGAGTGGCCAAACAGGGCCAAGCGTCCGGCAAAATCGTAAGTTCGGATATTAGAATAACTCATGATGTTGCACAGCTTTCCCTAATGTCGAACATAATTATGCAGCCCGCCCCGGGCCGAACTCAACGAGTCGTCGAGCGGCTCCCTGGATTCATCGGACGTAAACTCAGTTCCGCCCGCTGTCTCCCCCCGCACTGCGGACGACGCCGAAGTGGCGTCGCAACGAGCTCCGAGGCAGGAGGAGGTGGTCCTGGAGGAGCCGCAGGGTGACCTCCCGGACCCCAGGAGTAAAGGGGACAAGACCCCCCAGGGCTCCAAGTCCGGCTTTGTGCCGGACACCGTGCCGGAATCTTCAATAGTTCCGGACCGCGGTAGGTGAACTCCTTCCAAGAGGAGCAAGCCTTCTGAGCCGGCGGCCTCCGTCCAACCGGAGGTGCCGGACAATCTGCTCAAGGTGCTTGACGGCGCCTCCATCGACGAGGAGCACCGTACTATTATGAGTACGGTGATCCAGAAGGTTTAGTCCGCCAAGAGCGGACTGAGTGAAGCTTGCGCTAGCCTCCTAACGGGCTTCGAGGTAAGTAAAAATATGTAAAAATATAACCGCATAGATAGTAGCCCCTGATGCTCTGTTTGGCGTTCGGAAAGAAAAGCCGAATAGAGGATCTAGTAAATTTCGCAGGAGTCTAACAATAAAGAGTCAATATGCATGTGCAGGCTTCGCTGCTATCCACCGTCGCACTGACTGCGGAGGTGGGTGTCCTGAAACAGGACCTCAAGCGGACCGAGGAAGTACTCGGCCTTGCCAAGCGGCAGCTTGAGGAAAAAGAAGGTAGGAAATACCTTACAGAAAAAGTGCCTATAGAGAGGCGTGATTGCAAAAAATAACAGGATTGCACTGCTTATCATAGGGGCCACGACTGAGGTGGCGACCCTCAAGCAGGCGCTGTCCGAGGCCGAAAAGAAAATGGCCGAGGAGCGCACCGAGCGATAGAAAATTGGGGCTCAGGTCGGCGAGGTGCAGCAAGAGCTTCAGGCTCTCATGAAAAAACATGAGAGTTTGGAGCTTGAGTCAAAGACCCAAGCGTCCGAGCTCGCGGCGGCCCTTGAGACTGCCAAGTCTGCCAAGGCCGAAGCCTAAAAGGCCCTCCAAGAGTTGGAGGAGATTAAGAAGATAGCAGCGGGTAAGGCATTCTTTATGCAAAGCAGAAATATAAAAGTAAACTACTTGTTACTTACCCGAATCCGGAGTTCTCCAGGGGCATTCGCAGATCTTCCCCGCAGCGTATCCGACGCCGCCGCATTCTACCGAGCTAAAGAGGGCAGCTCGACGGAGAAGGTGTTCTGGTCTTAGTATGCTGAGGCCTGACACCCTGTGCCCTTGAGCGACCAGCTAAAACAGCTGGTCGAGCTCCACAAGGCGGCCGAACAGGCCATGAAGGGCTTCATAGTTCGGCTATGGCCCGGAGAGGCCCTGCCTGGGAGCTACTTCGGGCTGGTGCGGCGGCTGGTGGAGGCCTGTCCAAGGCTCGAGGTCATCAAGCGCTCCGTCTGCATCGAAGGTGCCCGTCGGGCCCTTGCCCGTGCAAAGGTGCACTGGGGTAAGCTGGACGGTGAGAAGCTTGTGAAGGACGGGCCGCTGCCGGGGAAGGAGCATCGCAAGCCCGAGAACTATTACAAGGATGTTCTTGCGGGTGCCCGCCTTGTGGCGGATGAATGTACCAAGGATGTAATTTTTGAATAAACTCGCTCGTTTTTATCCTGTGCGCTGAAAACATGTTCATAGGCGCTTAAGCAATGCTTGTTGAATTTAAAATATTATTTTCTGTGCAGCCGTTTATCAAAAAATTGAGAGATGGCCAGTCGTCGGCTTCTGCCCCCATGCCACTAGTGCTGGGGTGTTCGGGATAAACCTGAGCGCTCTTTTTCCCATAGTTGGGTCCTTCGAGGGAGGCGCTTAGCACAATGAACCAGGCAATCGGACTATAATGCTTGAACACTCTCACTTAGCCATAGAACTTTATAATTTTAAATTTTGGCGGAGCCCCTAGTTCGGAAGACCGAGTTCGGGGCGCTATCCACGCCTTGGCCGGACAAATCCGGCTCCTCGCTCGAAGCGGCATAAGTCTTTAGGGACTCGAAAAAACCTCTCGAACAGCGACCGGTCTCTCGCCTCATCATGACAGTCAGTTTTAGCTTTCTCCACTGAGGTGCTTAACCCAGCTCAACTGGGGCACAATTGCAGTGGTTCTCCTAGTGCTACCTTAGCCGATATAGCGGAACGTAAGGCACCAAAACATAGGAGCCGGGAAAACCCAACTATTGACCCAAATCATGATTCGGAGCCGATGCATATAGTGCTATAAGTTCGGGGTGCCGCACTTGTGAAAGTGTACGGACTTCTCACACCATATTAAAGGGTACTGAAGCCCCTGGCGTACTTGCCGTACCACAGTGTACGGGTGCAACATGTCATTAATGAACATATATAAAAGAGAGTAATGCAGAAAATAGACAAAAGCTATGCATTGTTTATATAAAGGCTATTTATCAAAGCCGAACGATACAAGTAGTGCGGTAAGCAAAAGATATTGGACTATTCAGTATGTCCTGACCGGGGGCAGGCCGTGGAATTGTATTTAAAACAGGTATACCGCTCGTAACAGAGACCACCTGGGAGTTCCGTAGTGCGGCATGGCTTGTCTGCCTCCCTGGATCTTGCATCGTTTGTGCGGCAGTCGAATTGCCGAACAGGTCGTCCGAAGTATGGAGTCCTGAAGGTAAGAAAAAATTAAAAAGAGAATCCGGCAGCCCCTAGTACGTTTTAAGCCGTATTCTGGGCGTGCCGTTATTGTGCCCCTTCCCCTGTGCCCATGGTATTTCAAGGGCGTAGTTATGTACGCGAGGTACTGGTTTCGCTATGTCGTGATAGCTGGGGTTGGGGCCGCATTGCTACGCTTGCTCAGAGTGTGCCAGGCGGTCCTGCTGTGGGTTACTCCGGGCGCGCTTGGCAGTGTCTGGCTTTTTAATGGCCGGACTAGAGAATTGCCTGAGAAGGCTACTTCGTACCTCCCCTGCGAGAGCCGCCGTATGCTCCTCCGTACGGAGGGAGCGTTCAATGTTTCTGTTGACCGTAATTACTCCTCGAGGGCCTGGCATCTTGAGCTTGAGATATGCGTAGTGCGGCACCGCATTGAACTTTGCAAATGCGGTTCGTCCGAGCAGGGCGTGATAGCCACTGCGAAACGGGACTATATCGAAGATTAACTCTTTGCTTCGGAAATTGTCCGGGGATCCGAAGACCACGTCAAGTGTTACTGAGCCTGTACAGTTGGCTTCTACACCTGGTATAACGCTTTTAAAGGTCGTTCTTGTGGGCTTAATCCTTGAGGGATCTATGCCCATTTTCCGCACTGTATCCTGATAAAGCAGGTTCAGGCTACTGCCGCCGTCCATGAGGACTCTTGTGAGATGAAATCCGTCGATGATTGGGTCGAGAACCAATGCGGCGAAGCTGCCATGACGGATGCTAGTGGGATGGTCCCTTCGATCAAAAGTGATCGGGCAGGAGGACCATGGGTTGAACTTTGGGGCGACTGGCTCTATCGCCTATACGTCCCGTAGCGCACGCTTCCGCTCCCGCTTGGGAATGTGGGTTGCGTATATCATGTTCACCGTCCGCACTTGTGGGGGAAAGCCCTTCTGTCCATTGTTGTTCGGCGGCTTGGGCTCCTCATCATCACTGTGCAGCCCCTTGTCTCTGTTTTTGGCCCTTAACTTGCCTGCCTGCTTGAACACCCAACAATCCCTGTTAGTGTGATTGGCTGGCCTTTCGGGGGTGCCATGTATCTGGCACAAGCGATCGAGTATTCGGTCCAAACTGGACGGGCCAGGAGTATTCTTTTTGAATGGGTTTTTCCGCTGACCGGATTTATAGCCTTTGAATCCGGCATTGACTGCCGTGTCTTCATTGTTGTCGCTGTTAACGCGGCATTTTTGCTTATTCCGACGTGTCCTGCCACTTTTGTCCTTGGTATCCTAATTACCAGGGTTCTTTGATAAGTTGTTACTGCGAGCTAGCCAGCTGTCTTCTCCCGCACAAAAGCGGGTCATGAGTGTCGTGAGGGCTGCCATGGATTTCGGCTTTTCCTGTCCCAGGTGCCGGGCAAGCCACTCGTCGCGGATGTTATGCTTGAAGGCTGCTAGGGCCTCTGCGTCCGGACAGTCGACTATTTGGTTTTTCTTTGTTAGGAACCGTGTCCAGAATTGTCTGGCCGATTCCTCTGGCTGCTGAATTATGTGGCTTAAGTCGTCGGCATCCGGCGGTCGCACATAAGTGCCCTGGAAGTTGTCGAGGAATACGGCTTCCAGGTCCTCCCAAGAACCGATTGAGTCTGCTGGCAAGCTGTTAAGCCAATGCCGGGCCGGTCCTTTAAGTTTGAGCGGGAGGTATTTGATGGCGTGTAGATCATCGTCGCGTGCCATGTGGATGTGAAGGAGATAATCCTCGATCCATACCGCCGGGTCTGTTGTGCCATCGTATGATTCGATGTTTACGGGTTTGAAACCCTCTAGGATTTTATGATCCATTACTTCATTCGTGAAGCATAGCGGGTGTGCGGCGCCTCTGTACTGGGCTATATCACGACGTAGCTCGGAAGCGCTATGTCTGTTGTGTTCGGCCCGGCCGGATTTGTTGTATCCGGAGTGAAGATCATTGTCACATGCCGTAGGGCGCCTGCGCGATCTGTAGATCGATCTTGTTTGTCTTGCCTTATCCTCCAGTATGTCTCGCAGATCGGGCGCATTTTCCCGTGCCTTAGTTGAGCGGCGTCGGGGCATGGCTTGGGTGGAGGGCCGAGGGGCCTCTCTGTCGCGGCCGCGAGGTGGCCGGTCTGCCATATCATGCGCTGGTGATGTAGGTGCTTCCTCCTCTGATCAGGGTAGCAGCCTGCGCTTCAGGTAACTCTTGGAGGGGCGTTCGAGTTCATGCTCTTCGGCCGTAAGGACTTCAGTCCATCTGTCAGCTAGCAAATCTTGGGCAGCGTTAAGCTGTTGCTGCTTTTTCTTGAGGCTGCTTGCCGTGGCTAAAAGCCTGCGTTTAAAACACTCTTGTTCGGCGGGGTCTGATGGTATGACGAATTCGTCGTCATCGAGGCTTGCCTCGTCTTCGGAGGGAGGCGTATAGTTATCATCCTCGACCTCTCGGTCTGCCGCTCTCTCATGAGGGCTGGCTTCTCCATCTTCCTGTGCCAAATCTTGCTGAGGTGGGTGTTCTTCGGCGTTATCCGGGGTAGTATTATCTCCCGTGCCGGAATCACCGTTTTTGCTTTGGCGGGATTTAGAGCGGCGCCGTTGACGCCGGCTTTTTGGCTGTTTCTTGGGGGCGTCATCCCCCACTGTTCCATCTCCATCTCCATCTTTTGGAGTATCCACCATATATATGTCATATGACGAGGTGGCCTTCCAGCGCCCTACAGGTGCTGGTTCCTGTTCGTCTCCTACATCGTCGTCCATGCCGTCGATATCTTCGGAGCTGAAGTCAAGCATGTCGGTTAGATCGTCGACAGTGGCTACAAAGTGGGTGGTGGGTGGGCTTTGAATTTCCTTATCGTCTGTATCCCACCCTCGCTGACCGTAGTCCGGCCAGGGCTCTCCTGATAAAGAGAGAGACTTAAGAGAGTTCAGGATGTCGCCAAAAGGCGAATGCTGAAAGATGTATGCGGCGGTGAACTCCATTATCGGCGCCCAATCGGATTCGATTGGTAGGGCCGCGGGGGGTTCAGAGTCCGGGGAGGAGTCCGGATCCTCGGAGTCATGGGCCATGCGGAGTGCGGGGCTGGAGTTCGGCTCGATCGCCTCTGAGATCGTAGCCCCTGAGGCAGCGTCTAACCGCTGATCCTCGATCGATGCAGTATGCTCCGAATCAATGGCCGAAACCGATGCGTATGCGGCCTCCAAGGCGCTGTTCGGCGGCAGAGCTATATCATACCCATCGAGACAGTGCGGCGCGCTTGGCTGTGGCTCGAATCCGTCGAAGATCAAGTCCCCGTGGATGTCAGCCGTGTAGTTTAGGCTTCCAAACCTGACCTGATGGCCAGGGGCGTAGCTTTCGATCTGCTCCAGGTGGCCGAGTGAATTGGCCTGTAGAGCGAAGCCGCCGAAGACGAAGATCTGTCCGGGGAGAAAAGTTTCACCCTGGACCGTATCGTCGTTGATGATCAAAGGAGCCATCGGGCCTAAAGGCGACGACACAGAGGAACTCTCAATGAAAGCACCAATGTCGGTGTCAAAACCGGCGGATCTCGGGTAGGGGGTCCCGAACTGTGCGTCAAGGCCGGATGGTAACAGGAGACAAGGGACAAGATGTTTTTACCCAGGTTCGAGCCCTCTCGATGGAGGTAATACCCTACTCCTGCTTGATTAATATTGATGATATGGGTAGTACAAGTGTAGATCTACCACGAGATCAAGGAGGCTAAACCCTAGAAGCTAGCCTATGGTATGATTGTTGTATATGGTGTTGATCGCCTACGGACTACAACCCTCCGGTTTTTACAGACACCGGATAGGGTTAGGGTTACACAGAGTCGGTTACAATGGTAGGAGATCTTGAATATCCGCATCGCCAAGCTTGCCTTCCACGCCAAGAAAAGTCCCATCCGGACACGGGACGAAGTCTTCAATCTTGTATCTTCATAGTCCAGGAGTCCGGCTGAAGGTATAGTCCGGCTACCCGAACACCCCCTAATCCAGGACTCCCTCAATGGGCATCTCCATAGCTCGTTGATACGCCTAGTTGATGTGAGACTATCTTCTCCTTTTTGTCTTCTCCACAACCACCATTCTATTCCACATATGGTGCTTTATCCATGGCTCACGCTCATATATTGCGTGAAGATTGAAAAAGTTTGAGAACATTAAAAGTATGAAACAATTGCTTGGCTTGTCATCGGGGTTGTGCATGATTTAAATATTTTGTGTGGTGAAGATAGAGCATAGCCAGACTATATGATTTTGTAGGGATAACTTTCTTTGGCCATGTTATTTTGAGAAGACATAATTCCTTAGTTAGTATGCTTGAAGTATTATTATTTTTATGTCAATATTAAACTTTTATCAACTTTCGGATCTGAACATTCATGCCACAATAAAGAGAAAATTACATTGAGAAATATGTTAGAAAGCATTCCACATCAAAAATTCTTCTGTTATCATTTACCTACTTGAGGACGAGCAGGAATTAAGCTTGCGGATGCTTGATACGTCTCCAACATATCTATAATTTAAGCTTGCGGATGTTAATGGGCTTTATTTTACACTTTTATATCATTTTTGGGACTAACCTATTAACCGGAGGCCTAGCCCAAATTGCTGTTTTTTTGCCTATTTCAGTGTTTCGCAGAAAAGGAATATCAAACGGAGTCCAAATAGAATGAAACCTTCGGGAACGTGATTTTCTCAACAAACGTGATCCAGGAGACTTGGAGTGGGCGTCAAGAAACAATCGAGGAAGCCACGAGGCAGGGGGGCGCGCCTACCCCCTGGCCGCGCCCTCCACCCTCGTGGGCCCCTCGTTTCTCCACCGACCTACTTCTTCCTCCTATATATATCCACGTACCCCCCCCCAAACATCCAGGAGCACCACGAAAACCTAATTCCACCGTCGCAACCTTCTGTACCTGAGAGATCCCATCTTGGGGCCTTTTTCGGAGCTCTGCCGAAGGGGGCATTGATCACGGAGGGCCTCTACATCAACTCCATGGCCTCTCCGGTGATGTGTGAGTAGTTTACTTAAGACCTACGGGTCCATAGCTGTTAGCTAGATGGCTTCTTCTCTCTCCTTGGATCTCAATACAAAGTTCTCCTCGATCTTCTTGGAGATCTATTCGATGTAATCTTCTTTTGCGGTGTGTTTGTCGAGATCCGATGAATTGTGGGTTTATGATCAAGTTTATCTATGAACAATATTTGAATCTCCTCTGAATTCTTTTATGTATGATTGGTTTATCTTTGCAAGTCTCTTCGAATTATCAGTTTGGTTTGGCCTACTAGATTGATCTTTCTTGCAATGGGAGAAGTGCTTAGCTTTGGGTTCAATCTTGCGGTGTCCTTTCCCAGTGACAGTAGGGGCAGCAAGGCACGTATTGTATTGTTGCCATCGAGGATAAAAAGATGGGGTTTATATCATATTGCATGAGTGTATCCCTCTACATCATGTCATCTTACTTAAAGGATTACTCTGTTCTGATGAACTTAATACTCTAGATGCATGCTGGATAGCGGTCGATGTGTGGAGTAATAGTAGTAGATGCAGAATCGTTTCGGTCTACTTGTCGCGGACGTGATGCCTATATACATGATCATACCTAGATATTCTCATAACTATGCTCAATTATATCAATTGCTCGAAAGTAATTCGTTTACCCACAGTAATACTTATGCTCTTGAGAGAAGCCACAAGTGAAACCTATGGCCCCCGGGTCTATCTTCCATCATATTAGTCTTCCAACACTTAGTTATTCCTATTGTCGTTTATTTTACTTTGCATCTTTATTTCTCTTTATCATAAAAATACCAAAAATATTATCTAATCATATCTATCAGATCTCACTCTCATAAGTGACCGTGAAGGGATTGACAACCCCTTTATCGCGTTGGTTGTGAGGTTCTTATTTGTTTGTGTAGGTGCGTGGGACTCGAGTGTGATCTCCTACTGGATTGACACCTTGGTTCTCAAAGACTAAGGGAAATACTTACGCTACTTTACTGCATTACCCTTTCCTCTTCAAGGGAAAACCAACGCAGTGCTCAAGAGGTAGCAGAAAGGACACTGCAAGATTGAACCCAAAGCTAAGCACTTCTCCATTGCAAGAAAAACCAATCTAGTTGGCCAAACCAAACCGATAGTTCGAAGAGAATTACAAAGATATCAAATGATTCATAAAAGAATTCAGAGAAGATTCAAATAATATTCATAGATAAGCTAATCATAAATCCACAATTCATTGGATCTCGGCAAACACACCGCAAAAGAGTATGGCATCGGATAGATCTCCAAGAACATCGAGAAGAACATGGTATTGAGAATCAAAGAGAGAGAAGAAGCCATCTAGCTACTAGCTATGGACCTGTAGGTCTGAGGTAAACTACTCACGCTTCATCAGAAGGGCAATAGAGTTGATGTAGCAGCCCTCCGTGATTGAATCCCCGTCCGGCAGGGTGCCTGAAAAGGTCCCTAGATGGGATCTCACGGGTGCGAGAAGATTGTGGCGGTGGAAAAGTGTTTTTGTGGATACTTCTGGTGGTTTGGGAATATATAGGCGAAGAAATTAGGTCAGGGGAGTCACGGGGGGCCCACAAGGGTGGGGGCACGCCCTACCCCCTTGAGCATGCCCTCCATCCTTGTGTCTGCCTCATGGCTCTTCCGACTTGATCTCCAAGTCTCTGGTGTGTCTTCTGGTCCAAGAAAATTCATCGGGAAGGTTTCATTCCATTTGGACTCCGTTTGGTATTGCTTTTCTGCGAAACTCTAAAACAAGGAAAAACAGAAACTGGCACTCGGCTCTAGGTTAATAGGTCAGTCCCAAAAACAATATAAAATAGCATATTAATGCATATAAAACATCCAAAACAGATAATATAATAGCATGGGACAATCAAAAATTATAGATATGTTGGAGATGTATCAATGCTCTGCATCAATTATGTTACACACTTTCACTCAAGCACATAACATGCGGCAAATTACAAGTCCAAGTGTAGCCTTAGATGATGATAGGACCCCCACCCTGGTAGGCCCAAGGCAAGAAATCGAGCCAACAGGACTAGGCAGCCCTAGCCCATTCCAGAAAGTCCACTTGGTTGGGCCCGCACCATGAAGCCCACTCGGTTTGACCATTGGTGCCTTATCAAGACCATCAGTAAGGGTTACTACAAAGCACTTAACCAGTGTAATGGTGCATGACCAACGAGTTGTTACCACGATGTGGCTGACTCGGCCAATGTAATTCCAAGCCCTATCAGCCATACATAAGGTCAGGCTACGACGTCCTTCCGTGGGCATGCATACAAAGACATATAGGCATTTCATATGATTCGTGTACTATGAGAATCCTCATCCAAGGCTATATAACACCAAGTAGGAGTAGGACATTACCTTCAAGACAAAGGGTCCGAACCTACATAAAATTACTCATGTGAACCGGTACATGGATCATGTTTGTGTGCCTCCCAAATTGTCAAGTTATGTGTATTTGTGACAAATCCTTGCCACATCTGGCACCCGCCATGGGGATAGGAGCATGTTGGAGTTGCAATGTAGGCGGAACTTCTCTGGACAACAGCGGCGGGCTCATGCGTGGGCAGATTATGAGATTCGACACGCTTTGCTTCATCATCGACCTATGTGGCCCGTACGTTGGGGTGTGTGTGCGTGATACTAGAATGATTTTAGCAAATAAATTAGGAGCCTGTAAGCACCTTTTCCCGGAAAAAGAAATGTGCAACTATAGAGCAAACATGACAAAGACGAAGCTTTTACTAAAGAGAGTCGTGTAAAATTGAAGCTTTTGTTGAAGAGAAGGTCAAGCAAAATCTTATTTTTGGGAAGTCTTAATTTTCCTTATGGAGGTGGAGTAGGAGACAAATAGAGAAGAGATGGGGCTAGAGCAGCAATAGTGGCCCTGCCCATGGGACTCTAATTCTAGGTTCTCCTAATTTTTTACTTTGTGATTGCTGAAAATAGCAGAAGATGAGACATGAACTTGGCTCCTGAGCTTAAATAGTAGCAATAAAATCCAAACAAATCTTAATGCTTTAGGCAATAAACATGTTAGATTGTTCTAGCTGCGTGGAACATTTTTTGAAAAACATCCATGATGTTCTAGAAAAATATTGCCCACAACTACAATAGTTGAACATCTATGTTTTCTAATTTCTTTTTATATTGTTTGCATTTACTATTTGCTCGGATGCATGTAAGCTCAGGAATAAAATTGAATATCTTGAGAAAAATATCGATATTTATTACACATGGAACGAACAGACACATGTCAATTTAAACACATATACATAGTAAAATAAATTATGTTTTGGTATTTGATGTCGCCTGAAGCTACGTAGGTATTTCCCCAAAGAGGAAGGGATGATGCAGCACAAGGGCGATAGGTATTTCCCTCAGATATGAAACCAAGGTTATCGAACCAGTAGGAGAACAAAGCAACACAACATAAACAGCCCCTGCACACAAATAACAAATCCTCGCAACCCAACGTGTTAAAGGGGTTGTCAATCCCTTTCGGGTAACGGTGCCAGAAATTGGTGCGTGACGGGAGAAAGTTGTAATAGATTGAATAAATACATCACAAATAAAATAAAGTGCAGCAAAGTATTTTTGGGTTTTTGGTTTAGTAGATCTGAAAATTAAAGCAAATAAAAATAGATCGCAAAGGCAAATATATGAGAAAGAAGACGGGGGCTGTAGGTTTCACTAGTGGCTTCTCTCGAGAAAAATAGCAAACGGCGGGTAAACAAATTACTGTTGGGCAATTGATAGAACCTCAAATAATTATGACCATATCCAGTCAATGATCATTATATAGGCACCACGTCCAAGATTAGTAGACCGACTCCTGCCTGCATCTACTACTATTACTCCACACATCGATCGCTATCCAGCATGCATCTAGTGTATTAAGTTCATGGAGAAATGGAGCAATGCAATCAGAATGATGACATGATGTAGATAAGATCTATCAATGTAGAGATAGACCCCATTATTTTATCCTTAGTGGCAATGATACATACGTGTCTTTTCCCTTTCTGTCACTGGGATCAAGCGATGTAAGATCGAACCCACTACAAAGCACCTCTTACCATTGCAAGATAAATATATCAAGTTGGCCAAACAAAACCCAAATATCGGAGAAGAAATACGAGGCTATAAGCAATCATGCATATAAGAGACCAAAGAAACTCAAATAACTTTCATGGATATAAAAAGATAGATCTGATCATAAACTCAAAGTTCATCGGATCCCAACAAACACACCGCAAAAGAGTTACATCATATGGATCTCCAAGAGACCATTTTATTGAGAATCAAGAGAGAGAGAGAGATGAAGCCATCTAGCTACTAACTACGAACCCGAAGTTCTACAAAGGACTACTCATGCATCATCGGAGAGGCATCAATGGAGGTGGTGAACCCCAACCGAGATGGTGTCTAGATTGGATATGGTGGTTCTGGACTCTATGGCGGATGGATGAATATTTCGTCGACTCCCCTAGGGTTTTGGTATTTGGGGTATTTATAGAGCAAAGAGGGGATCCGGGGGGCACCCGAGGTGGGCACGACCCACCAGGGCGCGCTTGCGCCTCCTGGCATGCCCTGGTGGGTTGTGCCTCCCCCGGGGCACCCCCAGGCGCAGCCAGTGCCCGTTGTGTTCCTTTTGGCCCATAAAAATTCTCAGTAAAGTTTCGTGGCATTTGGACTCCATCTGACATTGATTTTCTGCGATGTAAAAACACAGAAAAAACTGGTACTGACACTTGGCACTATGTCAATAGGTTAGTACCAAAAAATGATGTAAAATGACTATAAAATGATTATAAAACATCCAAGATTGATAATATAACAGCATGGAACAACCAAAAATTATAGATACGTTGGAGGCATATCAGCATCCCCAAGCTTAACTCCTACTCGTCCTCGAGTAGGTAAGTGATAGAAATAGAATTTTTGATGTGGAATGCTGCCTATCATGTCATGTCATATTCTTTTCTTTATAGCATGGGCATTTGGACTTTTAGTTGTTCAAAGCAATAGTCTAGTTTTGACATGATAATTTAGATACTCAAGCATATCAACAAGCAACCATGTCTTTCAAAATATCAACGCTAAAATAAGTTATCCCTAGCCCATCATGCTCAAACATTGATCCATTCATGAAACACACTCGAATATTAGCTACAACCAATGCTTAAGTACGATCATATTGCCTCCTAGTTGGTGCTTTTATAAGAGAAGATGGAGACTCAAAACAAAAATTGCATGAAGTAAACGAAAGGCCCTTCGTAGAGGGAAGTAGGGATTTGTAGAGGTGCCAGAGCTCGAAGCGAAAAACTTAGAGATAAAAACATTTCGAGAGGTGTATCCATCCCACCAACAAAAACGACTTAGAGTTCCCAATACTTTCCATGCATAGATATATCATAGGCGGTTCCCAAACAGAAAATAAAGTTTATTCCTTTTTCCACCATACTTTCACTTTCCATGGCTAGCCGTATCGACGGTTGCCCTCCGTACCAACCCTTTCCAAGGAATTTATTACTTGACAACATAAAGTAAATTCATTTGTTGCATCTCGGGACTGGGCATCCCTAATTCCTTTTCCTTACTCTCGTGCAATGACAAGTGAATAGACACTCATCTTGAGAATAACACGTCTAGCATGGAAAATATTAGCCACCCCTCGCCGCTCCGCGAGCGAAACAAACACACAAAAGAGAAGTTTATTTTGAAAATTAGAGATGGCACATGCAAATTTGCTTAGACGGCAAAAGAATACCGCATATAGGTAGATATAGTGGACTCATGTGGCAAAACTGGTTTAAAAGATTTTGCATTCACAAGTAGTGATCATACTTAGTGCAAAATGAAGGCTAGCAAAAGATTGGGAAGCGACCAACTAAGAAACAGATAATCTCATAAGAAAGCATTAAGCATAAATAACACCAAATAATGCACGACAAGTAGAATATAATTTCATTGCATGACTATGACTTTCGTAATTGCATAGGGAATCACAAACCTTAACACCAATATTCTTACTAAAGCATCATTACTCACCAACATAACTCACATATCACATCATCATATCTCAAAACTATTACTAAGAATCAAGTTTGTTTTGTCCAATGATATTCATGAAAGTTTTTATTATATTCTTCTTGGATATCTATCACTTTGGGACAAATTTTCATGTGTTGCTTTTGACAAGCTCCAACAAATATAAGTGAAGATCATGAGCATAATCAATTTTTCTTTCCCTCAAATTAATTTAAGCGAAGTAAGAGAGAATTTCTTGATAATTTTACTAACTATCAAATAAATCTAAGTGAAGCAAGAGAGCATTTCTTCAAAAATACTAAAGCACACCGTGCTCAAAAAGATATAAGTGAAGCACTAGAGCAAGTCCATAGCTCATAAAAATTTAAGTGAATCATAGAGAGCAATTCTAACAAGTCATGACATAATTTTGGCTCTCTCAAATAGGTGTGTCTAGCAAAGATTGATGAATTAAAGCACAAAATAAAACAAGCAAAGACTCATATCATACAAGATGCTCCAAGCAAAACACATATCAGGTGACGAATAAAAATATAGTTTTGAGTAAAATACCGATGATCGTTGGAAGAAAGCGGGGATGCCACTCGGGGGCATCCCCAAGCTTAGTTGGTTGCTCATTTTTGGATAATAGCTTGGGATGCCGGGGCATCCCCAAGCTTACGCTCTTCCATCCTTCCTTCATCCATCGTAAGATAACCCAAAACTTGAAAACTTCAATCACACAAAACTCAACAAAACCTTCGTGAGATCCGTTAGTATAAGAATAATAAATTACTATAAGTACTGTATAAAACCAATTCATATTTTTTTTGTATTATATCTAGTGTATTCCAACTTTTCTATGCCAAAAATTCATCAAATAAAACCATAGTCATCAAAATAAGCACACAACACACAGAAAACAGAATCTATTAAAACAGAATAGTCTGTAGGAATCTGACTATTTCGAATACTTCTGTAACTCCAATAATTCTGAAAAAATAGGAAGACCTAATAAATTTGTATATTGATATAATGCAAGTGGAATGGATATTTTATCTCTCTTTGGTAAAAAAATTAAAATTAATTTCGTGAGCGTAAAAGTTTCTGTTTTTTCAGCAAGATCAAACAACTATCACCCAAGAAGATCCTAAAGGCTTTACTTGGCACAAACACTAATTAAAATATAGAAAAACACAATCATAACAGTAACATAATTGTGCTAACACTCAAGAACAGGAAGCAAAAAAAAATTTATTCATTGGGTTGCCTCCCAACAAGTGCTATAGTTTTACACCCTTAGCTAGGCATAAAGCAAGGATCTAAGTTTTGTCATCTTTGGTTCGAGATCCATAAGATGCCCTCATGATTGATTCATAAGGTGGCTTAATTCTAGTTCTAGGAAAATGTTCCATACCCTTCCTCAAAGGAAATTGGAACTTAATATTGCCTTCTTTCATATCAATCACGGCACCGATAGTGCGTAAAAACGGTCTACCAAGAATAATTGGACAAGACGGATTGCAATCAATATCAAGAACAATAAAATCTATGGGCACATAATTCCTATTTGCAAGAATAAGAACATTATTAATTCTTCCCATAGACTTTTTAATAGTAGAATCCGCCAAGTGCAAATTCAAAGAACATTCTTCAAGATTAGTAAGACCAAGCACATCACATAAAGATTTTGGAATAGTAGAAACACTAGCACCCAAGTCACACAAAGCAAAACACTCATAATTTTTAATATTGACTTTGATAGTGGGTTCCCATTCATCATGCAATTTTCTTGGAATTGAAACTTCCAATCCCAATTTTTCTTCAAGAGCTTTCATCACACTGGTGCGCGTCTGTCCTAAACAAACGGTTTTTAACCCCTTTCCGCGACGGCATTTGGAACCGTCACCAAGTGAGTGTGGGCGATAGGGGGTCCTTCCCACACGACCCAGAAACCATCGGGGATATGCCCTCCTGGCACACACACTCAGCAAAATGAGGTCGTGTGCGACCGATGAGCGCTCAAATACGGAAATACGTATAGTAGAGCTAAAAAAATACAATTATACGGCGAAATTGTTTCCGGTCACAAGTACATCCCACAAAGTCAGTCCCCGTCAAACGTTTCCGTTAGTATGTACATCCCGCATAGTCGCTCCAAGGAAAACGTTTCCGTTCACAGGTACATTACACACAATTTTTCCCGTTAAATCATTTGTGATAGCATTGCCATTGCACACGATATTAATAATTTTATCATTTGCGTTATTGAATGCATCACACATGGTGTGTAGAAGAAACTGTGTGGCAAAGCCTGTCCATCACACGCACTTTTTATGTGGTAAGCGTTTGCGCAAGGTGGCCTAACACAAACAGTTTTCAAGAGAAAGTCGTGTGTGCAGTGGAGATTGATCGCACACCTAGTGGATCATAGAAACGTTTCTGATCTCCACGTATATTGCAGACGTTTCGCTTTCGCAAACCGTGTGCAGTGTAATCCCTAATTAATCCCTAATTTAAAAATCACATGTTTTTAATTTGAAAGTAGGCTATCACTTATTTCATATCCAGCCATGTTTATTACAAATATAGGTTCAACCACGAACCCATAATTCAATGCACAGGTACATATACTGAAGAACTACAGAAGCACCAAGTAAAGAATGATGAACCACAGTTGTACTAAAGACTATAAATAGAGAGGCGAAAGACATTCTAGTTGCTAGAGAAGGTGAAGCGGAATGCCCATATTGTGCCCTCCTCCATGCGTAATGCACGCATGACTCTAGGCCAACCCCTTGTGATGGTTGCCCGTCCATCCTTCATTGTCTTCATTAGGACTTCTTGATACTCATTGTAGTCTTGATGAAATACTTTAACCTTCATTGCGTGTCCATCAATCATGTACTTTGCGAGGTAATCTTGAGTGAACTGCTTTGGGAACCACTAGGAACGAAAAAGATTCAGACATTGTTGTCTAACAACTCATTATGGGCAGTAAAAACAGAAGGTTGCAGAGTTTGTAGTTTCCATCCTACAGCTCAGTGTTGTGTTAGATAGAGCATAAAAAAATAATTTGCTTGCCACCATTCGTATCTTTTTGCTAATAATCCTTATCAGTTTCCTCACTTGATGCTTGTTCATCAATATCTCATTGCCCCATACGCAAAAAGGGTCGATGCGTGGATCCTTGCCAAGGGCATATGTACCTACAAGCAACAAGTCAACATTAGAAGCTAACTAGTGTCCAGGCCTGGATCTATATGCACTACATTATGGAACGATGGGGGGAGTACAAGCCGAGGGGTGAAGCTAACCTCGGCAGAAAATGGTGGCCACTCTTGTTGTTGTCCTGCATAAGTAGTGGAAAGGCATGATAAGTACAACAATCTTAACATCATCTCCAAATGATAGCTTGAATGTGTTGGTTTCAACATGATGTTAAAGCAGATATAAAATGGAAGGCAATGTTACCTACAACAGGCTTAACAGCCATCAAATATTGCAATTCAAATCGATATTGTCGAAAATGAATAGAACATAGGTAATGCTTAAACATCACACTGGATAAAATGTGTAAAACTGAAATAAAGGGCATGTGTTAACTACACCAGGAATAACTGGAACCAAATATAGCCATTCAAACTAGTATTGATGTAGTCGAGCGGCACAGTTCCGACTTGCACATAATGAACAACACATTGTGAATGACTGAAATAAACAAGGCATAAATGACCAGTATAAAAACCAAATATAGCCATTGAAAACTGGACAGAGTCTCATTGCAACCAACCTAACAAGCAAATACAGATAAACATGGCATATGCTTGAAAACTGGACAGATGCTCACTGCAGCCAACCTAACAAGCAGATAAAGATAAACAAGCATCTGCTTGATAACTAGACAAATGCTAAAAAAGCAACCTAACAATCGAATACAGATAAACAAGGCATTTGCTTGATAACTGGACAAATACTCACTGCAACCAAACTAAGAACCAAATAAAGATAAACAAGGCATCTGCTCGATAACTGAAAAAATGCTCACTCCAACCAACCTAACAACCAAATACAGATAAACAAGGCATCTACTCACTATAAACAACCAAATATAGCCATTCGTGAAACTGAAGTGGACAATTCAGACTTAAAACATCACATAGACCTTTTGAACAATACATTTTTGCATAACTGAAATAATTAAACATGGCACAGTTAAAGCACCACATGGCAAATGCTACTACAACAAAGCGTACGGGTTGGCAAGCTAGAAAAGGTAAGATTTGCTAATAGAATGTTGCCTCACATTTCATGGACGGGATCCTTCCAGTTGGAAGAGCACAGACCCATGGTGCGCTCTCTGATGTCACAGATGGGCTGTTTCACCTTGGGAGAACCTTCATGGGTGCCCTCCTCGTGGTCGTGGTCGATGAGATCTGACTTGGCAATTGAGGATCCCAAGCCTCCGCCGTAGAATGTGTACTTCAGAAGTGACAAAATGGGCTCGATGGCGTATAAAGCTCGCAAATCCTTGACCGCTTGGCGGAGGAGATCAGCGGCAGGGCCGTCGAAGAGATCGATGGTGGTTGAACCAAAGGGGTTGGGGATGGACCACTTAACCTGTGACATGGCCTGTAACATCCCAAATTTTCAATTTGGAATGTTTTACAATTATTAGCTAAGCATCTATGCATTTTGTTTGATTTGAGTGACATTTGGAAATTTTTAGAGGCTTTTGAGTTTTGGTTGGATTTGGATTCAACTTGGCATTTGAAAAATCTACCTCAATATCCCTGACAAATACTTGAGAAAAAGTATGAGAGTAGCTAACATGACACTCCAAAAAATGTCAGAAGAAAATACTGCCAAAAGGTTTGAATTCAAATTTGAATTTTATTTGGAGTTTGCAAAAAATGTTTTTTTTAGTTTCTGTTTTGCCTCTATAAAAATGTCCACACTATAGGATTAATTCCCCTGAGAATTTTGATATATATATATGTCCTATATAAAAATATTATAGATTTCTCTTATTTTATTTTTTTCTCTCTCTCTCTGCCTTAATTCAAAAAAATAGGAAAAAGCCCAGGTGCGAGCCAGGCCAACCGGCCCAGCCGACGCCCGAGCCAGCAAGCCCAGCAGCGCCGAGCCGTAGCCCACCAGGGACCGAGCCGGCCTGCTCCAGCGCTCGGTTCGCCACCTCCCCTCCCTCTCTCACCGACGCACCGGCCCCACCCTTTCTCTTTCCCCTCGCCCACGCTATGCCGCGCCAGAGCGCGTTCGACGCCGCCGCCACGTCCGAATTCAACGGGATCACGATCCCGAGTCGCCCCCTGCTCCAAGTTGATGCCCTATAAATAGCCCTACCCCTCCTCTTCCGAATCCCCCTAAAACCCTACTCCAAAACCCACCATAGCCCTGCCACCATCCGAACGCATCTCGCTGTCGCCGCCTCGGTTCGTCGCCACTCCCGACGCCAGTGAGCCCTCTCTGTCCCTCTAAGCACCTTCACCCGAACCCCCTCTTCGTTACGCACCTCTTTGACACCCTCTCATCGCCCAGGAACGACCGAAGCCGCTGCCCCGAGCATCACCGCCCGCCGCCAGAGTTGCAGAGCACCAGGAGCCCCGCCGAGCTCGTCCCACTCGCCTCTGTCGTCCCCGAGCTCCACTGACTCCATCCCCGACCTTCCCTCGAGCTGCCGCACCCACCCGACGACTCCGCCGCCGCCCCAGACCACCGGAGCACCCCCGCCACCATCGCCCGAACCGTCGTCGTCCACCGTCGCCGCTGTAAGCCACCGGACCTACCTCCACCGTTCGATCTGCAATGCACGGCTTAGATTAGACTAGCGAAGGGTTAGGTTATTTTCAATAGATCGGTTTAGTTTACGGTTTATTTCCGGTTTAGTTCGGTTTAGTGTAGACCGGCCAGATCGGTTGTTTTATTTTTAAACCGTACGCGTGTTAGCCTATTCAACACATGCGCGCTGTTTAGTTTCCGAACACTCACTGTTTCGGCCCGTTAGCGCGTTAGTTGTTTTATTTTAATTTTCATTTCTGTTTTTAACAGAATAGTTTCAGTTTTGTAAAATCTATACCTTTTAAGTTATTTAAGATTTTTAGTTGATTATTTTTGCTCTAGTTTGCAAATTTCCTATAGTTTCTGTAGAAAATTAGATTCGGCCATGATTACGTTTTTAAAAATTGCTTTATGTTAGTTTTAATCAGATTAGTTTTTCTGCTATAAATTGAGTTAGGATTATTTTATTTTAGTGATTCTTTTTTTCACTGCTCTGTTTTGACCTTGCCTAGCAGAAGGAATTTTATTTGGGCATTTATAGTCTTTATTAAAAATAGTTTTTATGCGAAAACAAGCTTTTCTAGTTTATTTAGCTTGCTGTTGTTTTCTGTTGTTCTAGTTATTTTTAAATTTTATTTTTCCTATGTTATAATTTATTTTAGATTAGTTTCTGTAGTTACAGAGAGTGAACATTTATTTACAGCAAAATAAAATGTTTTATTTTATTTTCTTATTAGTTTTGTTTCAAGTATAACAGGAGTTCTATAATAGATATTGGTTTGATTCTTTTTGCACCTAGTTTGTATGATGTTTTCCTTTATGTTAGTTAGTAAAACCATTGTTTTGGATCTGTAAAGAAAAGTGTTAGTAGGTTAAAACTATTTCTTTGTTGTTGCTTGATGTGTTGGAAACCTTGATTTTGTTTTCCTCGAGTTTTCTTTGATTTTGGTTTGAGTGCTTGTGTGTTTTCCTTCAGTTTGCTGATATGTCATTAGTGAAATACTTATTTTTGCTATTGTTTGACTCGATAGAATTTTCGGAGTGCGAAGCTTGCTATCTCGAGTCACTAGCGTTTGAAGACCGTCAGCCAGGCAAGTCATTTGATCATGTTTTTGCAATACCTATGATTTTGTTGCATTAGAATTGTTCCTCCCCACCATGCATGCAATAGGAGAATTTTAAGTTATGTTCTTGAGTAGTATCATGAGGTAGGATGAACCCAATTCCCCTTGTTACCATTGCCCGGGACGATGTAGTTTATTTTGCTATGCTCGTAGACGGGGTTGGTTGAGTGATTCATAAGGGAGATGTGAGAGTTAAGATGATGACAACCCCATGACTTCAAGCTCAAGATGGACTTCAAATTCACTACTGGGTGGAGGACAGTTGACGGGCACCCTGGAGAAACCAGCGGATGGCCTGGATGCATGGAGAAGCGCCATGACATCTTGCGGAAAGTTTCACCCAGCCAAGAAGAGACGGATGGATACCCCTTGACCGGAAGCTTACCTGTGCAGCCGCAAGCCATTATGGGCTCTGACTGGGTTGACCCTAGGCATGACTCTGGACGGACGGTGCCAGCAGATGTAGAAGAACGGTAGGACATGGATGGGTACCGGCAGTGCTTAGAGAAACTCTACGGAAGACCCTGTTTCGTTCATCCCGTCTTCAAACACCACGCAGTGCGAGGACATGAAGGAGGGAACGATTCTTGCGGGTAAAGTACACAAGACTCTGCAGAGTAACAACCTAATTGATTAGCCGTGTCCCCGGTTACGGACAAATGAGCCTCTGGAAATTGGAGTATTTCGGAAATCTCAACACCAAACTTAATTAATTGAGGGGTTATTTAATAATTGGGAATGAGACATTGGTTGGCGGAACCATCTCAATAACAACCAACATTTTGTAGTAATTGCAAGAAAGTCCTTTTGTCATAGGGAAAATTGGCTTTTTCGCAAAAACATAACACTTAGAGCCCCATAGCCAAATTGCATATAGTGTTAGCATTATTATTGTTGTTCTCTCTATGACTTGCCAGCATATTCAAAATGCTGACCTACACGGCTGCAACGTCTTATGTTGCAGAGGATTTTTCCGACCAGGAGTGTGGCTACGACCCGCGCTTGGCGATTGCCCTATGGAGTCGGATGGACTCGCTATTCGTCTACGCTTCCACAGCTTTATTTAGTTTATTTCTCATGAGTTGGCCTTCGGCCGAATTTATTCTATTGTAATAAAGACTTGATATGAGAATCGTGTAATAAATTCAGGTGTGATTGAACTTTGAATCTTTTCATCAATGTACTGTGTGTGCCAGCATGATCTTGGGATGGTACAGCTACATAGAGACTGGACCGATTTTGGGTCGGGTCGCTACAAAGATGGTATCAGAGCACACGCTGACCGTAGGACGTAACCCCTAGGATCGGAAAGCCATAGGAAGAAACTATTTTATTTTATGTCCTTATCATTCCGTAATACTCCCCTGTTCATTTCTGGCTTCTCTCCGATTTCAACATTCTAGATGGCCGTCAAGTTCATCCCAGTTCTGCTCCCAGAGTTTTGCCAGCCAGATGAGACAATGCTTTTCGGCGGGAGGCTGGTCCAGATCACCAAGGAATTGAAGATTGCTCTGTCGTCTATCACCGGGACCCCTATCATGGCATTTCCAGAAGACCGTCGTTATAGGATTAAGGTGCACATACCAGGGAGAACTTTCGGAAGCCTCTCAGCGCCCGTTGACTTCAAGTTCACTGCTCCCACTTGGATACTCGGGAGAGACATAGCAGTTCATAGTGCAATTGGACGCATCGAGGAGGAATACAGGACCGAGCTTGTTGGATCAGACCACACCATGATTTCTCGCAGGACTGCAGATGGAGAGATTATCCGCACCATAGATGACGACTCCGTCCGCTCATATGTCCAAGACTTGGAGGCTCACATCAGGGCTCTAGAGATTCAGATGCGCAGGAGCTTGAAGACGGTCCAAAAGTTGCATCTTCGTGAAATTGAACTAGAGGATGCAGCACGTGAAGCCCACTATGAGCATGAGGATGAAGTCAAGGATTTTATGGAAAGACTCGAGGACCGGAAGAAATATATTGCCACACTGGAGGAGAAGATGGATCTGGGAGAAGACCTTTTCCCGAGTGGAGATGATGGACCTCTCGTGAGCAATGACCAGGATTATGAAGAGAGCTCCACCGAAGGAAGCCGCAAGAGGAGGCGCCGCACCAGAGGACGCAGGGATAATTGATGAAGACATTTAGTCGACGGCCATGTTATTTTATTTTTGTCGATCAGTTAGGCCGTTATTTTCGATTAGTCGTGAGATCTTGTAATCCGAGTTTGAACCTTGCTTGAGATGAATGAATAAATGATTGGTGTGATTGTGTTTGTGCATTCATTTGGGTAGTGCTATTTTCTCATTAGACCCTTGTTCTATTCTAATTTCTCATCCACTCCATAACACTAGATGCCTCCGAGACGTGACCCCGGTTTCACTTTCCCGCCGGAGCTCACCCAGCTGATTCAACAGCAGAATGCCTTAATGCAAATGCTCATCCAAAACCAAGGCAACAACAACAACAATCCACCGCCACCACCCCCTGTCGATAACCTGACCCGGTTCCTAAGGCTGAATCCGCCGGTGTTCTCTAGTAGCACCGAGCCGATTGTAGCTGATGATTGGCTCCACAAGATCAGAAGGGATCTAACAACTGTTGGATGCACAGATGCTGAGAAGGTGTGTTTTGCCGCACATCAACTGAATGGACCTGCAGCCTCTTGGTGGGAAAACTACACCACCACTTATCCGGTCGCCACCATGACATGGGATCAGTTCCAGCGGGCTTTCCGCACCGCACATGTCTCAGTTGGAGCCATGAGTCTGAAGAAGCATGAGTTCCGCAACTTACGCCAGGGGAACCGTACTGTGGGGCAGTATGTGGATGAGTTCAACAAGTTATCTCGATATGCCCAGATGACGTGGCCACAGATGCCGCAAAACAGGAGAAGTTTCTTGAGGGACTCAATGATGAGCTGGGAATGCAGCTAATGGTGGCTACCTTCAACAACTACCAGGAGCTGGTAGACAAGGCCACTATACTTGAAGGCAAGCAACAGCAGATTGAAAGCCGCAAGCGGAAATATAGCCAGGGAAAGTACAACTCCGGAACTTAGCAGAAGCCCCACTATGCCCCATACTCGGGAGGACATAACCATCACACCCATGGAGGACACAATCATGGAGGACATAACCATGGAGGGAATGGGAACAATCGCAACCACGACAACAACCCCAAGTCAGGCAATGGAGGCAACGGCAACCAGCACCGTCCTGCTCCGACTCAGAAGGATCTGAGTCATATCACCTGTTTCAAGTGCCAGAAGACAGGACACTACGCCATCAATTGTCCAGAGGCCAAGCGGAGGAATGGGAACGGCAACGGCAATGGAAGCTCAGCAAAGAAGCCCAACCCTTTTCCTCGTGCTCAGGTGAATCACATTGACGTGGTGGACGTCTATGATCAGCCAGAAACTATGGTTGGTAAGTTTTTATTAAACTCACGTCCAGTATTGGTACTCTTTGATTTCCGTGCAACACATTCATTCATATCAAGGGTAGTTGTGGAAAAATACGGGTTGCCCACTAGGACCCTTAGAACCCCGATCCAAGTCACTTCTCCAGGAGGAGAGATGATGGCAGGCTTAGGCTGTCATTCAACCCTCAGCATCGGAAATCATGATTTTCCCGTAGACCTCATAGTCTTAGAATCCCAGGGATTGGACATGATCCTAGGCATGGACTGGTTGACGAAGTTTGAAGGGAACATCGACTGTGCCCGCAAGACGATTTTGCTCACCACCCTGGAGCAGAAGAGAATCAAGTATGTATCCAGACGCACACTGATAAAGAAGCAGGTGAATTCCCTCACGGGAGTGGTTCAGGAGGAAGTGCCTGTAGTACAATATTTTCCGGATGTATTTCCGGAAGAATTACCAGGAATGCCACCGGATAGAGAAATAGAATTTTTGATCGAGTTAGTACCAGGCACAGCCCCAATATCCAAGAGACCTTATCGGATGCCCCCGAATGATTTGGAAGAGATAAAGCAGCAGATCAAGGAATTATTGGAGAAAGGATATATTCGCCCAAGTTCGTCACCTTGGGAGCCCCAGTTCTTTTGGTAGAGAAGAAGGATGGAACCCTGAGAATGGTTGTAGATTATCGTTCATTGAACAACGTGACCATCAAGAATAAGTACCCTCTACCGATGATTAATGATTTATTTGATCACCTAGTCGGAGCCAAAGTATTTTCCAAGATCGATCTTCGATCAGGGTGTCATCAGCTGAAGATTCGTGAACATGATATACCCAAAACAGCCTTCACCACTAGGTATGGTTTATATGAGTATACCGTCATGTCATTCGGATTGACCAATGCCCCTGCGTATTTCATGAGCATGATGAACAAGGTATTTATGGAATATCTGGACAAGTTTGTCGTGGTGTTCATTGATGACATATTGGTTTTCTCCAAGAGCAAGGAAGAGCACAAGGAACATTTGCGTCTAGTCCTGGAGAAACTCTGAGAACATCAGTTATATGCCAAGTTCAGCAAATGTGAATTTTGGTTGAAGGAAGTCGGATTCGTCGGACATGTTATTTCAGGAGAAGGAATAGCAGTCGAACCCACCAAGGTTGAATCGGTCACTAACTGGCAATCCCCCACCTCAGTCAAGGAGATCCGCAGTTTTCTCGGGCTTGCAGGATATTATCGGAGATTTATTGAAAATTTCTCCAAGATTGCTAAACCCATGACCGAGTTGTTGAAGAAGGAAACAAAGTACATTTGGACGGAGGATTGTGAAGCCAGTTTTCAGGAGTTGAAGAAACGTCTGGTTACAGCCCAGTACTCATTTTGCCGGACATACACAAGGATTATCAGGTGTATTGTGACGCTTCTCGTCAAGGGCTCGGAGGAGTGCTCATGCAGGAAGGAAAAGTTGTAGCTTATACCTCCAGACAGCTACGACCTCACGAGATGAATTATGCCACACACGATTTGGAGTTAGCAGCCATAGTGCACGCACTCAAGACGTGGAGACATTTCCTTGTCGGAAATAGTTGTGATGTTTACACGGATCATAAGAGCTTGAAGTACATTTTCACGCAGAAGGAGTTGAACCTCAGACAAAGGAGATGGCTTGAATTGATCAAGGACTATGATATGAGATTGCATTATCACCCAGGGAAAGTAAATGTTGTAGCAGATGCCTTGAGCCGTAAAAGCCATGTGAACACCCTCATAGCTGGAGGATTACCACAGAATTTAGCCGACGATCTCAGAGATCTCCGATTGGAAATAGTACCAAGAGGATTTGTCACCACCTTGGATATTCAGTCCACTCTGACCGAAAAGATCCATGAAGCGTAGAAGACGGACAAGGAAATTGCAGAGATAAAGGAAAAGATGAGTAACGGAAAGGCTAAAGGTTTTCGTGAAGATGAACACGGAACTTTATGGTTCGAGGATCGTATCTATGTGCCTAATGACCAAGAGGTCAGAAAGTTAATTCTTCAGGAGGCCCATGACTCACCGTACTTGATTCACCAGGCAACACCAAGATGTATCTGGACTTGAAGGAAAGTTTCTGGTGGACAGGTATGAAGAAGGATATTGCCGAGTACGTAGCAGTATGTGATGTTTGTCAGCGAGTAAAGGCGGAGCATCAGAAGCCGGCAGGGTCACTTCAACCACTGCCGATTCCCGAGTGGAAATGGGAAAAACTTGGAATGGATTTTATCACAGGATTACACAGGACCCGTTCAGGTTATGATTCTATCTGGGTAGTGGTTGATCGCTTAACCAAGGTAGATCATTTCATTCCCGTGAAGACCACATATACTAGTGCTAAGTTAGCCAAGATATACATGACCAGGATCGTATGTCTGCATGGAGTTCCGAGGAGTATTATGTCAGATAGAGGAACACAATTTACCTCAAAGTTTTGGAATCAGTTGCATGAAACCTTGGGTACGAGGCTGGAGTTCAGTACAGCTTTTCATCCGCAGACAGATGGACAGACCGAAAGAGTCAACCAGATTCTGGAGGACATGTTGAGAGCCTGTGCGCTATACTACGGGTCTAGCTGGGATGACAATTTGCCATACGTAGAGTTCTCGTACAACAACAGCTATCAGACTAGTCTAAAGATGGCCCCTTTCGAAGCTCTATACGACAGGAGGTGCAGAACACCATTGCTGTGGGATGGTGTTGGAGACCGAAAGCTTTTTGGTCCCGATCTTATCAGAGACTCCGAAGAGAAGGTCAAGCTGATTCGAGATAGACTCAAGATAGCCCAGTCGAGACAGAAGAGTTATGCCGACAGTAAACGCAAGGAGGTAACGTATGAAGTTGGAGACCGAGCCTATCTCCGTGTGTCCCCACTTCGTGGAATCAAGAGATTTGGTGTTAAAGGAAAATTAGCACCTAGGTTCATTGGCCCCTACAAAATCCTTGAACGCCAAGGAGAAGTTGCATACAAGCTGGAATTGCTGGAAGGATTGTCAGGAGTTCATGATGTCTTCCATGTTTCCCAGCTGAAGAAATGCCATGCTGAGATGGCCGATATTCCTTTGAGAGACACAGTGCCCCTAGAGGCCATACAGCTCGACAGTGATCTGACTTATGAGGAGAAACCCGTCAGGATTCTCGAGACTGCGAACAGAGTTACCCGCAGCAAGATCATCAAGTTTTGCAAGGTTCTGTGGAGTCATCATTCCGAGGAGGAAGCCACCTGGGAGCGAGAAGAAGATCTCCGCCGAGACCACCCGCACCTATTTGCTAGCCAACCCGAATCTCGAGGGCGAGATTCATCTTAAGGTGGGTAGGTTTGTAACATCCCAAATTTTCAATTTGGAATGTTTTACAATTATTAGCTAAGCATCTATGCATTTTGTTTGATTTGAGTGACATTTGGAAATTTTCAGAGGCTTTTGAGTTTTGGTTGGATTTGGATTCAACTTGGAATTTGAAAAATCTACCTCAATATCCCTGACAAATACTTGAGAAAAAGTATGAGAGGAGCTAACATGACACTCCAAAAAATGTCAGAAGAAAATATTGCCAAAAGGTTTGAATTCAAATTTGAATTTTATTTGGAGTTTGCAGAAAATGTTTTTTTAGTTTCTGTTTTGCCTCTATAAAAATGTCCATGCTATAGGATTAATTCCCCTGAGAATTTTGATATATATATGTCCTATATAAAAATATTATAGATTGTTCTTATTTTATTTTTTCTCTCTCTCTCTGCCTTAATTCAAAAAAATAGGAAAAAGCCCAGGCGCGAGCCAGGCCAACCGGCCCAGCCGACGCCCGAGCCAGCAAGCCCAGCAGCGCCGAGCCGCAGCCCACCAGCGACCGAGACGGCCTGCCCCAGCGCTCGGTTCGCCGCCTCCCCTCCCTCTCTCACCGACGCACCGGCCCCACCCCTTCTCTTTCCCCTCGCCCATGCTATGCCGCGCCAGAGCGCGTTCGACGCCGCCACCGCGTCCGAATTCAACGGGATCACGATCCCGAGTCGCCCCCTGCTCCAAGGTGATGCCCTATAAATAGCCCTACCCCTACTCTTCCGAATCCCCCTAAAACCCTACTCCAAAACCCACCATAGCCCTGCCACCATCCGAACGCATCTCGCCGCCGCCGCCTCAGTTCGTCGCCACTCCCGACGCCGGTGAGCCCTCTCTGTCCCTCTAAGCACCTTCACCCGAACCCCCTCTTCGTTACGCACCTCTTTGACACCCTCTCATCACCCAGGAACGACCGAAGCTGCCGCCCCGAGCATCACCGCCCGCCGCCGGAGTTGCAGAGCACCAGGAGCCCCGCCGAGCTCGTCCCACTCGCCTCTGTCGTCCCCGAGCTCCACTGACTCCATCCCCGACCTTCCCTCGAGCTGCCGCACCCACCCGACGACTCCGCCGCCGCCCCGGACCACCGGAGCACCCCCGCCACCATCGCCCGAGCCGCCGTCGTCCATCATCGCTGCTGTAAGCCACCAGACCTACCTCCACCGTTCAATATGCAATGCACGTCTTAGATTAGACTAGCGAAGGGTTAGGTTATTTTCAATAGATCGGTTTAGTTTACGGTTTATTTCCGGTTTAGTTCGGTTTAGTGTAGACCGGCCCGATCGGTTGTTTTATTTTTAAACCGTACACGTGTTAGCCTATTCAACGCATGTGCGCTGTTTAGTTTCCGAACGCTCACTGTTTCGGCCCGTTAGCGCGTTAGTTGTTTTATTTTAATTTTCGTTTTTGTTTTTAACAGAATAGTTTCAGTTTTGTAAAATCTATACCTTTTAAGTTATTTAAGATTTTTAGTTGATTCTTTTTGCTCTAGTTTGCAAATTTCCTATAGTTGCTGTAGAAAATTAGATTCGGCCATGATTAAGTTTTTAAAAATTGCTTTATATTAGTTTTAATCAGATTAGTTTTTCTGCTATAAATTGAGTTAGGATTATTTTATTTTAGTGATTCTTTTTGTCACTGCTCTGTTTTGACCTTGCCTAGCAGTAGGAATTTTATTTGGGCATTTATAGTCTTTATTAAAAATAGTTTTTATGCGAAAACAAGCTTTTCTAGTTTATTTAGCTTGCTGTTGTTTTCTGTTGTTCTAGTTATTTTTAAATTTTATTTTTCCTATGTTATAATTTATTTTAGATTAGTTTCTGTAGTTACAGAGAGTGAACATTTATTTACAGCAAAATAAAAAGTTTTATTTTATTTTCTTATTAGTTTTGTTTTAGGTATAACAGGAGTTCTATAATAGATATTGGTTTGATTCTTTTTGCACCTAGTTTGTATGTTGTTTTCCTTTATGTTAGTTAGTAAAACCATTGTTTTGGATCTGTAAAGAAAAGTGTTAGTAGGTTAAAACTATTTCTTTGTTGTTGCTTGATGTGTTGGAAACCTTGATTTTGTTTTCCTCGAGTTTTCTTTGATTTTGGTTTGAGTGCTTGTGTGTTTTCCTTTAGGTTGCTGATATGTCATTAGTGAAATACTTATTTGTGCTATTGTTTGACTCGATAGAATTTTTGGAGTGCGAAGCTTGCTATCTCGAGTCACTAGCGTTTGAAGACCGTCAGCCAGGCAAGTCATTTTATCATGTTTTTGCAATACCCATGATTTTGTTGCATTAGAATTGTTCCTCCCCACCATGCATGCAGTAGGAGGATTTTAAGTTATGTTCTTGAGTAGTATCATGAGGTAGGATGAACCCAATTCCCCTTGTTACCATTGCCCGGGACGATGTAGTTTATTTTGCTATGCTCGTAGACGGGGTTGGTTGAGTGATTCATAAGGGCGATGTGAGAGTCAAGATGATGACAACCCCATGACTTCAAGCTCAAGATGGACTTTGAATTCACTACTGGGTGGAGGACGGTTGACGGGCACCCTGGAGAAACCAGCGGATGGCCGGGATGCATGGAGAAGCGCCATGGCATCTTGCGGAAAGCTTCACCCAGCCACGAAGAGACGGATGGATACCCCTTGACCGGAAGCTTACCTGTGCAGCCGCAAGCCATTATGGGCTCTGGCTGGGTTGACCCTAGGCGTGACTCTGGACGGACGGTGCCAGCAGATGTAGAAGAACGGTAGGACATGGATGGGTACCGGCAGTGCTCAGAGAAACTCTACGGAAGACCCTGTTTCGTTCATCCCGTCTTCAAACACTAGGCAGTGCGAGGACATAAAGGAGGGAACGATTCTTGCGGGTAAAGTGCACAAGACTCTGTAGAGTAACAACCTAATCGATTAGCCGTGTCCCCGGTTACGGACAAATGAGCCTCTGGAAATTGGAGTATTTCGAAAATCTCAACACCGAACTTAATTAATTGAGGGGTTATTTAATAATTGGGAATGATACATTGGTTGGCGGAACCATCTCAATAACAACCAACATTTTGTAGTAATTGCAAGAAAGTCCTTTTGTCATAGGGAAAATTTGGCTTTTTCGCAAAAACCATAAAACTTAGAGCCCCACAGCCAAATTGCATATAGTGTTAGCATTATTATTGTTGTTCTCTCTATGACTTGCCAGCATATTCAAAATGTTGACCTACATGGCTGCAACGTCTTATGTTGCAGAGGAGTTTTCCGACCAGGAGTAAGGCTACGATCCGCGCTTGGCGATTGCCCTATGGAGTCGGATGGACTCGCTATTCGTCTACGCTTCCACAGCTTTATTTAGTTTATTTCTCATGAGTTGGCCTTTGGCCGAATTTATTCTATTGTAATAAAGACTCGATATGAGAATCGTGTAATAAATTCAGGTGTGATTGAACTTTGAATCTTTTCAACAATGTACTGTGTGTGCCAGCATGATCTTGGGATGGTACAGCTACACAGAGACTTGACCGATTTTGGGTCGGGTCGCTACATGGCTTGCGTGAAGTTGTCGGTGTGGACGAGCTTGATGTCGTAGCCAGCTTTCCCGAGGTACAGTAATACGCTGGCCCGCTGAGATGAAGCCTTCGGCATGGCAACGTAGTCAACATCTTTGCCGGCTTCCGTGGTGAAGTGTTGCTTCGGGATCGACAGGTTGGGGCGAACAGCGGCCACCTCGCCAACGTCTGCCGGAGAGGCCATGATAAACCTCTTCTTGGCCGAACGCTCGTCGGGCTCCCTGGGATACGTGGTCGAGCTTAGGCTGCGACATTCTGGAGCAAGGGATGTGGATCTGGCGGGGAGGGACACCGCAGGCCTCATCTAAAAACTCAGGGGAGTGGGGCGACGGTATGGGAATCGCTTGGTAACCTGAACTTTATTATCTAAGCTAGGAGAAATGGGCTGACCGGCAGGGGCTGGAGGCAGCCGCGAGCGGGGGGGGGGGGGGGGGGGGGGGGGGGGGGGGTGGGGGGGGGGGGTGGTGTTTGAGGATACGCCGTGGCTACTGAAATTTTTAGTAATGGTGGGTGGAGATGGTGGTGGACGAGGGAGGGCGACGGTTCAAATTCCTCAGCTACTGCAATTTTACTATAAGGTCAGTGTTGGAGGAGTGTGGGCAACGGTTGAAGTACGACGGCTACTAAAATTTGGGTAAAGGAATTGATGCGGGGTGGGAGTGCCCAAGATTGCGCACGGTCCAATAACAATATGCGTGTATGATAATAAGGAAAAGTGTTGCGGATCCGCCGATTTTTGCAACGCTCAAGGAGGGTAGTTTGTTTTTTATATTTCTAGCTAGTTGGTCTATCGCACATGGTTTGTCTTAATTTCCAAATAAACTTACCCGCCTTTAGCTTGCACAGGTGGTGGTTTTACTGCGCACTTGCATCGCACACGGTTAAGCCAGTACCTCCACCATTTGCTCGCGCTTGCACGGTCGTGGTGATTTCAGCGCACTTGCATCGCGCCTGGTTGAGCCAGTACCTCCACCTTAATTTGCTCACGCTTCCGCGGTCGTGGTGATTTCAGCGCACTTGCATCGCACACGGTTGAGCCAGTACCTCCACCTTAATTTGCTCGCACTTGCGCAGGCGTGGTGATTCATATCGCACTTGTATCGCACACGGTTAAGATATTATACCCCGTGTCCTTTGAGGGTCATCAGAGTCTTTGCAGCAAAAAAACGTTAGAGAAGGTCAAAAGATAGCCACACCAGCATGTGGCCCAAATATATATGAGTGAAAAGGGTGGTCTATGATGTTCAAAATTCCAATGCACAACTTCAATCCTGCAGGCCCATGGTTGGGCGCATCGTTGAAGATCGATGAGAGGGGCCAGAACTCAAGAACCACCTGAAAGTGGCCAAATATATGTACGAATATTGGGGCTGTTTAAAACTTTAAATACACAATGCATAACATTGGTGGCACTTGCCTCGCAAACCCGAAAGGACCCTAACAACCACCTAGCTAGGATAAATATAATGACATAATGTCGTACCTAGCTAGGATGCTTGGCCCACCACCTCCCACTTCATGTCAGCGGGGCGGATGCACGTAATGATCGGTACTTTGGTCATGCATGCATGTTGACATGACCTACCATAAGACGGACCAAGGAATCTATAGTTTGGTCAAATGACAGTTCTTGTTGTCGATAAACCGCTTGGGCCAATAGATTGAACCATCATAAAAATCGCACGAGAGGGACCATAAAACCATCACCTCTTGCATTCATCCCAAAATGATATACGTTGGGAAGGGGTGATGTGTGTTTTCAATATAGAATAATGTACAATTTAGATGTGGTGCCAACCTCTCGATACAGACAACAACCATGAAGGCATGGTAGTTAAGGACGAGATACGTACGCAGGGTTTGATGTAGGTCGAACCCAGCAATCCAAGCATCTGGGAGGGAATCCTGACAATGCATGAGCTCGAGCTTTGGTTGATCGACATTTGACGGTGACCGGCCCTAACACGAACTAGGAGGAATCCATTCATGGCCAACACATACCCCTAATTATCGGTCAAAGGGATGATATATATATATATATACACTCGGGGAGACCACAGATATCCATGTTGTCACAAAAAACCGCACAAGGGAGACGTGGTCGATCAGAAGACCCTGTATACACTGCATGCGTCCCGAAAATATGTATCGGTACGATGGTGTATGATGTGTTTAAATCCCAAATGCACAACTTTGATGGGCCACGCCAACTACATTACAAACTGAACACCGTACCCGACTCCAAGCCTGGTTCAATACCTATGATGTCAGTTTCCCAACTTCGAGGCAGTGAGGGGGGGGGTCGTCCCACGGATGCGCTCAAACTTTATTTTGTCTAGCATGGAACACATCTTTATATATCTATACATCTATACCTATACACCTATATAGTGTGCGAATAACTTTGAAAGTTGCTCGTTGGATGAAGCCAATCCGACGGTACAGAGATGGTAAATCCGAGCACTACTGGCCGTTGGATATCATCTACATTCCACCAGATTCTGCCACATGTACAATCTGGAAGACTCCATGGTTGAACTTAAGCATAATGCACAAACCTCAAAACACAAGCATTTCTCCTTTGTTCTCTAGAATCTTCCATATCTTAATTGCCCAAACCTTTTTTTCTAAATGAATTGTCACTTTTTGTTTTTACCTTTACAATGCACAATTCCATGAATCTTAAAATAGTTTTTTTATAAAACTAATTAATTTTTGATGAGATGAACTATAAAAATTAAATGAACATCTACATCATGCATATCTGGGAGAAGAGGCGGGAAAACGATGAGAGGAGTGGAGAGAAACGGTAGCCTGTTTTGAATGAAAACCTAGTAGAGAAAGAAGCGTGAGCTACACGACGCATGCGCACAGTGCTTACCCATGTACTGCATGTGCTCTGGAAAGGGCTCAGGGTTGCATTCGATCTGGGAGCATCCAACGGTGCACACGTACGATCTGTGGGGTTTGGGTTCTGGCCAGTCAGAACGCATGACTCAGATCGCGTGCGCAGCGGGGGGGATATCATACGGAAACCAACATTCGATGGAAACCGGTGAAAACCATGAGAAAAAGATGTTTTTAAGTTTCAAAAAAATTCCAAAAAAATGCGGGATGTTAAGAGGATGATGTTTTATTGCCACACAAAATTTCAAGTTGAAACACATTACGTGATGTGAGCTATGAAAAAGATAAAATCAGTGTTGAATAGTGCTGAATAGTAATGTCACTATTCAGGGCGGAGTTTATCTTTTTCATAGCTCACATCTTGTAATGTTTTTCAACTTGAAATTTTGTGTCGCAATAAAACATCAGCTTCTTAACATCCCACATTTTTTCAGATTTCTATGAAACTTTAAAATATGGTTTCCATGAAGTTTTCATTGAATATCGGCTTTCGTGAGTGAACCATGTGCTTTTTGAAAACATTTTGTGAGAAGAATCTCGGTTTTTAAATCCCCGTAAATCCAAAACTAAGCTTAAAATCGTGAAACCTGCCATGGTGTCACGACATGGCACTTATATGTCAAGGAATTTTTTTCGTCCATTGTGGCACAAGTTTTATTACAAGCCTCGTGGTTCCGATAGGGAAACGTGTCCCCCTTGTGGGCAAAACGTAATCACTGCCTCTTTTCGCCTTGTATTTTCTTCTACGGGCAACATGGAACGACATGATATCCGTGCTGAAATTTAAACTTATTCAGGGTTCGTTTGGCCTTTTTATACACTAATTGAGTTTCCTAGGCATTTAATGTCCATAATTCAAATTTGAACTACAATCACCAAAATGGCTAGGAAAATTATACATGTGTCCTTGGGTGCATGTTTAGGTCCCATGCTAGGAATGAGAACGAATTACAACTGTACCGGTGTCATGGCTCATCCTCAAAAATTTCTAATCTCGGTTTTTAAGTCCCCATAAATCCTAAACTCACCAGAAAATCATCAAAGGTGGCATGGTGTCACGTCATGGCACATATATGCCGTGGCAAAAACATTGTCCAATTTGGGCCAAGCTTTATTACAAACTCTTACAAAAACTGGAGCTTCTCTCAAGAAGCCTCGTGGTTCTGATAGGGAAACATGTCCCCCTTGTGGGCGAAACATAATCATTGCCTCTTTTTGCTTTGTGTTTTCTTCTACGGGCAACATGGAACGACAGGATATCCATGCTGAAATTTAAACGATAATCGCTGCCTCTTCTCGCCTTGAACTTTGTTTTCTACAGACAACATAGAATAACACGAGTGTTGGGCTGAAATTTGAAACTGTTCAGGGTTCGTTTGGCCATTGTATATATATTACTAATTACTAAGTTTTCTATGCATTTAATGTAGTCCATAATTCAAATTTGAACTACAACCACATGCTCCAGTGAAGCAAAATGGGTGGGAAATCGTACATGTGTCATTGGGTGCATGTTTAGGTCTCGTTTAAGGAATGAGAGTGAATTACAAACTTTTCGTCGTCCTGAAACATTGAGAATCTCTGGTTTAAATCCCAGTAAATCAAAAAGTCACCCAAAAAACAAGAAATTTGGCATGGTTTCATGACATGGCACATATATGTCATGGTAAAAAAATCGTCCAGTTTGAGAAGAGGCGCACACATTAGTAGCCAACGAAGTCCTTTTTGAAACAAAAAGCTGACACATTATCGCAAACGGTTGTATTATATTTACCGTGTCGAAATTTAACCATACTCGGTGGCATGCATGCAGCTATTTGATTAGACGGGACAAGCACGAGAAGTCCGCCGTGCAGGCTCGACGGGACGCATGCGAGCAGTCCGCCGTGTAGGCTCGACGGGATGCGTGCATCCTGTCCACCTCGCAGGCTTGACGGGACACGTGCGAGCAGAAAGACCGCCCATGCCCACCTGGAAGAGAGCTCTTTGACCTCCATGCACTAGCCGCCGCCTGCCTCGCTCACAACTTCTCCATTAATGGGTTAATTAAAGCACCTGGACGGAGAGTGTTTGCTTGTGATCCCATGGCAACATTTGCTTTGTTCATGTTTTCAACTCGTATACCGCCCTAATTTAAATTGCCACATAGGGTAACGGATAATATGACCACACAAAAATGGCGACAGATAATACGACAACAAATTTACAATGGCGCAGATAATAATTGTCTTACATATTCTGGATAATTTAAAATGCCACATGCGGCAAAGCCCGGAAGACACGGGGGCAAGAGAAGAAGGAAATTGCAGACAACGATCTGGGTCGCTACTGTCTCTACTCGTCGATTGATCACCGTGTGGCGAAATCCTCCAGCTCCTTCTTCAATTCCTCACGACTTTGCTTGAAATCAGCCATGGATTCCTCCACCTCCTGCTCGCGCTCGATCCGGTGCTTCCTCAAGGCACCCATCAGTTCCTCGACGACCTCTTTCAGCGTCATCTCCAAGGCACTGCTCTGCTCATGCAGCATCTTCCAGCCGGCGGCCTCCTCCTTCTCGGCGACCAACTTGAGGAGCTTCGCATTGTCACCCATGAGTTGCTCGATGAGGTCGGTCTCCTTGTCAACCGAGGCATCACTGATCTTGAGAAGCTTCATCAAGCTGTCGACCAGCTCCTGCTGAGTAGTGACACCAACGAGAATGTCGTCGTCGTCGGTGAAGGACTTCAGGAACACCGGCTCGTCGCGATGGCCGACGTCATGAATGCGCTTGTGAGAGACTTCACGTGCCCGTGAGAGCTCATTCGAGGGCTCCGCGGCGCGCTGGGACATCTCTACTGCGCTGCGGCTTCGCGGCGGGACCTCTCTAGTGCTTCTGCAGCCTTGGTCTTTGCTGCCTGGTTATATGTCCACCCTAAACTCCTCCTACCGGTCAAGGCGGAACGACTTGACAGAAAAAACCCAGTTTTGTGGGTGATGAGGAGAGGAAATGTGAAGTAATTTTCGAGTGGGTAGTTTTTATAGCCCGGTGCTAATTGTGAACACATATTAGTTTGATAGGTGTGAACACATTTGCAATTACTTATTGCGTTGTAATCAGCAATGTGACGAGAAACAAGGTCAAAATTTATTAATGGTAGAAGGTTGACCACGTAGTTGCCATGTGTTATTTATCACACAAATGTTAACATAAGGAAATGCATCTGTGACTTACTAATCATCACACACGAGTACTCACAGACGCATCGTGTGAGATACTCCTAGCCACCGCAAGCAACTAGTTTGCATTTTTCAAAGTTTTTTGTACACATAGAATCGCACACGAACTAACTGTATTAACTATCTGTGTTGTAAATTCTCATCACAAACAGTTCATCCGAGTCGGCTGTTTGCCACGTATCACACACATCTTGTTAAGCTGAACCATTTCTATTGAGTTCGCTAATCAAAAACAGTTCGTCCGAGTGAACCATATACCCTATATCACACACACCTTGATCTGGCTAACCATTTATGTTGCACTCCCTAATAGCAAACGGTTCATCAGAGAGAACTGTATGCCATATATCGCACACACATTGATATGGATGCCCATTTCTATTGTTTTGCCTCATCGCAAACAGTTCGAACGGGTTAACCGTTTGCCCAGCATCGCACACGCAACTAAAATCTGAACCATGTTTGATGCACCCTCCATTGCAAACGTTTTGCACCTTTTTGATGGGTTTTTTACATCCCCGTTTGTGATTAATGCATCGCACACAGTTTTGTCAAAGGGTCTCTGATCGTAGTGTCGGGTTAGCATCATCCTGCAGTAGTGTCATACCATCAACAATATGTTTACTAAAAGCTTTATTTTGTTCATATGCATGGCATGAATTTATCATGGATTGCAACAAAGAAATACAATCAATCAAAGAGTAACTATCATAATTAAAGTCTTTGTAATCCAAAAGAGTGGGTACATCACTAGCTAAAGTTTTGACCTCTCCAAACCCACTTCCATCAATTTTCTCAACAAGATTTTCACCCTTCAAAATATTGGGACGCCTTCTACCTAAAGTTGACTCTTCCGCAGTCCCTTTTCCATCAAACTTAACTTTAATAAACAAGGAATCAATAGAAGAAACACCAATCATTTTAAGATCTTCATCACTTTTGCGAAAGAAATCACTACAAAATGTTTTTTCTAAAAAATCCCTTTTAACTCCAAGCATAGCGGTTCTTTTCTTACTTTCATCCACAGAAACATAAAGAGCTTTAATTGATTCATCTACTTTAGGCACAAAAAATTTCATCTTGAGATTTTCCACATCATGAGCAATTCTATCAACACTTCTAGACAAATCATCAATCTTACTCAACTTTTCTTCTATGGTAGTGTTGATAAATTCTTTAATATTATTCTCAAGATCAGAGGTGTTCCTATTATTATTATTATTATTATTATTATTATTATAAGATTGATGTCCGTAGGAATTACCATAATTATTAGAGGAATTACTAAGAAAAGGCCTAGGATTAAAATTACTCTATAAGCATTGTTGTTGAAATTATTTCGAGAGATAAAATTCACATCTATGGCATCACTATTTTGCTCAATCAAAGTAGACAAAGGCATATCATTAAGATCAATAGGAGCACTTCTACTAGCAACCAATTTCACAAGTGCATCGACTTTTTCACTGAAAGAAGAAATTTCTTCAACCGAATTAACTTTTTTACTAGTAGGAGCTCTTTCGGTATGCCATTGCGAATAATTTGTCATAATATTATCAAGCAATTGGGTGGCTTCACCCAAAGTAATTTCCATAAAAGTACCACCCATAGAGGAATCTAAAAGATTACGAGAAACAAAATTCAATCCCGCATAAAAAATTTGTATGATCATCCAAAGATTTAACCCATGAGTTGGGCAATTTCTTAGCATCATTTTCATCCTTTCCCAAGATTGTGCAACATGCTCATGTTCAGGTTGCTTGAAATTCATGATCTGGGTTCTAAGGGTAATAATTTTTGCGGGAGGGAAATACTTAGTGATAAAAGCATCTTTGCACTTATTCCAAGAATCGATACTATTGCGAGGCAACGAAGAGAACCAAATTTTTGCAGAATCACGCAAAGAAAACGGAAATTATTTCATCTTGACCACATCATTGTCCACATCTTTTTTCTTTTGCATATTGCATAATTCCACAAAGGTATTAAGATGGGACGTGGCATCCTCATTAGGAGTACCAGAAAATTGGTCTTTCATAACAAGATTCAACAAAGCAGTATTAATATCACAAGACTCCGCACTAGTGGCGGGAGGAGCAATCGGAGTGCCAATAAAATCATTGTTGTTGGTATTTAAGAAATCACATAACTTGGTGTTCTCTTGAGTCATGATGACTACACAACAAGATTGCACTCAAAAACAGATCCGGCAAGAAAACGCGAAAGGAAAAGATAGGCGAATAAAACAGCAAATTTTTATGAAGTGGGGGAGAGGAATACGAGAGGCAAATGGCAAATAATGTAAATTGCGAGGAGATGAGATTTGTGATTAGGAACCTGGTATATGTTGAAGATCCTCCCCGGCAATGGCGCTAGAAATGGCACATGGCCGAGAAACTATCTTGACTTGATCCGCCTCGGCAACGGCACCAGAAATGGCACGTGACCGGGAAACTATCTTGACTTGATCCTCCCCGGCAACGGCGCCAGAAATTATTTTTGATGTCGCTTGAAGCTACGTCGGTATTTCCCCAAAGAGGAACGGATGATGCATCACATAGGAGGTAGGTATTTCCCTTAGATATGAAACCTAGGTTATCGAACCAGTAGGAGAACCAAGCAACACAACGTAAACAACCCCTGCACATAAATAACAAATCCCCGCAACCCGACGTGTTAAAGGGGTTATCAATACCTTTCGGGTAACGGTGCCAGAAATTGGTGTGTGACGGGAGAAAGTTGTAATAGATTGAATAAATAGATCGCAAATAAAATCAAGTGTAGCAAAGAATTTTTGGGTTTTTGGTTTAGTAGATATCAAAATAAAAGCAAATAAAAATAGATCGCAAAGGCAAATATATGAGAAAGAAGACCCGGGGCCGTAGGTTTCACTAGTGGCTTCTCTCGAGAAAATAACAAATGGTGGGTAAACAAATTACTGTTGGGCAATTGATAGAACCTCAAATAATTATGACGATATCCAGGCAATGATCATTATATAGGCATCACGTCCAAGATTACTAGACCGATTCCTCCTGCATCTACTACTATTACTCCACACATCGACTACTATCCAGCATGCATCTAGTGTATTAAGTTCACGAAGAAACGGAGTAATGTAATAAGAATGATGACATGATGTAGACAAGATCTATCTATGTAGAGATAGACCCCATCGTTTTATCCTTAGTAGCAACAATACATATGTGTTGTTTCCCTTTCTGTCACTGGGATCAAGCACCGTAAGATCGAACCCACTACAAAGCACCTCTTCCCATTACAAGATAAATATATCAAGTTGTCCAAACAAAACCCAAATATCAAAGAATAAATACGAGGCTATAAGCAACCATGCATATAAGATATCAAAGAAACTCAAATAACTTTCATGGATACAAAAAGATAGATCTGATCATAAACTCAAAGTTCATCGGATCCCAACAAACACACCGCAAATGAGTTACATCATCATATGGATCTCCAAGAGACCATTGTATTGAGAATCAAGAGAGAGATATGAAGCCATCTAGCTACTAACTACAAACCCGAAGGTCTACAAAGAACTACTCACACATCATCGGAGAGGCACCAATGGAGGTGGTGAACCCCATCCAAGATGGTGTCTAGATTGGATCTAGTGGTTCTGGACTCTGCGGCGGCTGGATGAATATTTTGTCGACTCCCCTATGGTTATAGGATTTTGGGGGTATTTATAGAGCAAAGAGGCGGTCTAGGTGCCACCCGAGGTGGGCACAACCCACCAGGGCGCGCCTGGGCCTCCTGGCGCTCCCTGGTGGGTTGTGCCTCCCTCGGGGCACCCCCCCAGGTGCGGCTAGGGCCCGTTGTGTTCCTTTTGTCCCATAAAAATTCTCCGTAAAGTTTCATGGCATTTGGACTCTGTTTGATATTTATTTTCTATGATGTAAAAAATACAGAAAAAACAGGAACTGGCACTTGGCACTATGTCAATAGGTTAGTACCAAAAAATGATATAAAATGACTATAAAATGATTATAGAACATTCAAGATTTATAATATAACAACATGGAACAATCAAAAATTATAGATACATTGGAGACATATCAGTATGTCGTGCAACACATGGGCATCTTACTGGTATCATCAAAATATCGAACGAATGCCAACTTCACATGATTATTTATAACAAGACTTCTCCCATGTCCTCAGGAACAAAAGTAACTTCTCATAACTCATATTCATGTTCAAGATCGGAGGTGTATTGAATATGCTTAAGGATCTGAACATTTAATCTTCCACCTAATAAACCAACTAGCATCAACTACAAGATGTAATCAACACTACTAGCAACCCACAGGTACCAGTCTGGGGTTATGGGACAAAGATTGGATACAAGAGATGAACTAGGGTTTGAGATGAGATGGTGCTAGTGAAGATGTTGATGAAGATCGGCCCTTCCACGATGAGAGGATCTTTGGTGATATTGACAGCTTCAATTTCCCCCTCCCAGAGGGAAGTATCCTTTCCTTGGCGGAATCGCTTTGTCGGAGAGCAAAAGTGCTCCTGCCTAGGTTCCGCCTAGAGACAACAACGCTTCATCCTAAAAGTCTTCTCCTAATTTTTTTTCTAGCGAAAATAGCATCATATAGGAGAAGATGGGCCAAGAGGCCTGCTGGTGGAGCCACGAGCTCACCATGCGTGCCCTGGGGGCACCCCCTGAGCTCGTGACTCTTTGATGGGCCCCCTTCTAGTATTTCTTTTGCTATTTTTATATATTCCAAAATAATTCTCCATAAAATTTTAGGTCATTTGGAGCCGTGGGGAATATCTTTCTCTATTGTAGCTTTTTCAGGTCCATAATTCCAGTTGCCGGCAATCTCCCTCTTCATGTGAAACTTGAAAAATAAGGGAGAAAAGGCATTAGAATATCATCATAAAGTGAAATAATGACCCGAAACATAATAAATAATGCTAGGAAAACATCATGCAAAATGGACGTGTCAGCAGTCAGGACAACCGAGTGACAACCGCCTTCTACCACCGCCAAACCCGAAGGAGTCACCCCTAATCGGGGTTGGGGCGGTACCAGGCCCAGTACAACCGTCGTGTAGATTTTTCGTGGGATTGCCAAAATAATGGCGGTACAACCACCATGAGAACAGCGGCACAACCGCTTGGCTACCACCTGGAGCACTACTAACCCTTGGATATCACCCCCAGTGCGGTGATTGTTCCGAAAGCACTGACCAGGCCAGTACAAGCGCTCCCACCAGTGGCACAACCGCTAGTGCGGTAAAAATATCCCTAGGTGAAATTTCAGGTACTATGTGCGTGCTTTGGTTCACCCAGTACCTTCTGATGCGGACTCCGTCTTAATAGTCCTACGACCAAAGAAATAATACTGTCAGAAAATCCATATTCGATCTATCCCGTCTGGAGGGTTGCCTAACCATCTTGTGCCACATGAAGTAAGCATGTGTAGCTTAGGCACACGATTAGTCCGCAAATTGCATTGTCATCAACACCAAAACACTTAAGGCAGGAAATGCCCTTGTAACTAGGCATGCCTACTAGTGCTCCTTCTATGTAGCAAATCTCATTGTACAACGACGACAAGCCCACCAAAGCCATCAGGTAGTATCTCTAACCACCCATCATGATCGGTCCAGCCACCATTGCCTCTGGCGATTGTATCATCATCTCGTGATCTATATGTAGCCTAATAACTTATATCTAATCTATTAATCGACCTACAACGCATTTATATATATAGGATTGTGTTACACACTTTGAGTCAAGCGCATAACATGCGGCAAATTACAAGTCCAAGTGTAGCCTTGCATGATGATAGGACCCCATCCCGGTAGGCCCAAGGCAAGGAATCGAGCCAAACAGGACTGGGTGGCCCTAGCCCATTCCAGAAAGTCCACTTGGCTGGGCCCGCACCATGAAGCCCACTCAGTTTGACCATTGGTGCCTTATCAAGACCATCAGTCAGGCGTTACTGCAAAGCACTTAACCAGTGTAATGGTGCATGACAAATGAGTTGTTACCACGACGTGGCTGATCTCGATGTAATTCCAAGACTTATCGATAATATATAAGGTGAGGCTAGGACGTCCTTGCGCAGGCATGCATACAAAGACACATACGAATTTCATACGATTCGTCTACTGTGAGAATCCTCATCCAATGCTAGATAACACCAAACAGGAGTAGGACATTACCTTCAAGATAAAGGGTCCGAACCTACATATAATTAGTCGTCTAAACCGATACATGGATCATATTTGTGCGCCTCCCAAATTGTCAAGTTATGTGTATTTGTGACAAAATCCTTGCGACAATTGTCACCCGCCATGGGGATAGGAGCATGTTGGAGTTGCAATCTAGGCGGCACTTCTCTGGACATCAGCAGCGGCTCATGCGTGCACAACTTGTGAGATTCAACATGCTTTGCTTCATCATCGACCTATGTGGCCTAGCGTCCTGCTTTTGCCCACTAGTATGGGATCTCCCAATTAGCGGCGTGCGAAAGTGCCAACTAGGAGCGTTCAGGTGGCACGCCGTTGGTACAGCGCCGCTCGTAAGTTCTTACTAGTAGCGTGCATCTCAAACGCTACTAGTAACAATATACCTGCAGCGTGTGCACTGCACGCCACTATTGACTAAACTACCGGCCGTGTGTGCCTAGCACACTGCGAATAAGAGCCAAACCAGTCGCGTGTGGCTCTTCCTGAGAGCCGCTAAGTGTGGATCAAACTTGTGACTATGCATGTCGGTGAACGTTGTTGTAACCACTAGTCGAAAAGGGCTAGCCATAACTTCAGTTGGTGGTGCCTCATTTTCAATCCATGCCACCACTATTTTTTTCAAATAGTGACGGCGTTGGCTTATTTGGCACGTCACCAATAATAGGTTATTGGCGGTGTGCCGTCAACAATCCACGCCACCAGTAAGTCAGACCCAAAAATGGGGGACTACTTAAGTTACTGGTGGCCTGTGTCAGAAATGACATGTCATTAATAATATCTTATTGGTGGCGTTCGGTATAATGGGAACACCATAAATAACTGGACTAAATTGTACAAAATATAAGAAATCTAGTTAAATTAGTGGTGGCGTGTAGGAGTACTATTCATCCGACGCCACCAATAACTTAGTGCATCCCATGTGCTAAAATATGATAGGAAAATGGGCTTGGCATTTTTGCTAACTGAGCTAAAAAATAGCCAACTCACCCTTTAATTTGCTCTCTCTCTGTGTGTGTGTGTGTGTGTGTGTTCCCGAATCCAAGCCCAAGCACAAGAAAATGTTAGGTCGAGAGAGAAAGAGCTCGCCTTCGTCTCGCCGCCACCCACCTCGCCTTCCTCTCACTGCCACCCACCTTGCAGCTCACCGCCGGTCGGACCCTCTCCCCCCACCTCAGGTGGCTCAGTCCGACCTCGCCGACACACACCTCGCAGCTCACCTAGACCGACCCCACTAAGCACCCCACCTAGCCCTCTCTCGCAACCCCTTGCTGCAACCACCAATGCCGGCCGATTCCGGTGAGCCCCCAGGTCTATGGCCAGCGTGCAGCTCAGCCCCGACCTCGCCTCTCTGCGCTCCATCTTCCCCTTTGGCAAAATCTGCCACACGCAACCTCCATCGCTCGTGCCCCACGCCTACCTGCGGATAGGGTTTCAGGCACGGCGCCGCTTACGTTGCCAGCGCAACACTGGTGTCCAGCTCCTCCGGCAACGTCCCGTCATCCCTTATCTACGGCGGTTGTGCATGGCATCCCCATGGTGAGATCCTCTCCTTCCTCAGTGTCTGATAGGGGCGAGGGTCCCGATCTTTCGATGAGATGGTGGCTATTGTTTTGGAGGAATTCGGCTTTGACGTTCCGACTACGAACGTGCGAGGACGTCGTGCCTTAGCAATCGCTAAACCAACTCCGAGAGGTTATTGACCACGCCGGAGCACGATCAACCTGACCACGAAGGTCTGTTTCCTGCAGGCAAATGAAGAACAAGCAAGAAACTGAGATTGCAATCTAGATATTGTGAATATAAGAGGAAAGCTTTCTTGATCAAGGTGGGGTTCTATGACGTCTTGGTCTGGTCGTTGGACACAAACAAAGTACGGAAGTTGCAGTTATGGCGAACTTTTAATCTAAACAAAACACAAAGTCTAAACGATGACCTAAGGGTTGTATATATGGAGGAAGAGGGGGGAATTTCGTGGCCCTTGGAGGAGGGGTCCGAAACCAACCCTAACTCTTGTTTCCCCACACATACGAACTCTAAAAAGAGCCTATACTTAAGTATCTCGAAAATACATGGGCCTGGCCCAATAATAAGGTGACGCTGCACCTAGAATAGCCTCTGGACAAAATTTATGAAGTGGCATCTTGTATATTTCGTCCAAGGCTTCATGCACTCCTTGTGGTGGCTTCAAAGTCCTGAAATCATCACTTGGTACTCCGTTCTTGATCCCATTGCGCATGCCATCATCTCCATACTTGAACTTGCTCCAAGGTTCATCTTTCTTGTCCAAGCTAGGCCCTTCATTTGTAAGCAAAACAAATGTATCCAATTTAGTCAGCATCATATTCTCATGAACATTAGAATAGTTACCAAGAAACAAAAGTACCTGATAATTCAATTGGCGTGCGCGAGCTCTACTAATTGGTCCAGTATGTATAGCAGCAGGGGCTGTGGGTGTAACAATGGTATTGATGTCCTGATCATCCTCCCCTTCTTGAAATGAAGTCGTCCTCGACGAAAGTTCATGTTCCTCACCCGAATAAGGCTTCAAATTTGTGATGTTAAAAGTGGGACTAACTGCAAAATCTGCAGGCAGCTCAAGTTTATATGCATTATCATTTATTTTCTCTAACACCTTAAAAGGACCATCAGCACGTGGCATTAGCTTTGATTTGTGCAAATTAGGAAATCTATCCTTACGCAAATGTAACCAAACAAGATCTCCAGGTGCAAACACAACATGTTTTCTACCCTTATCTCTAGCAAGTTTATATTTAGCATTCATACGCTCAATGTTTTCCTTAGTTAACTCATGCATTTTTAAAATCAATTTAACACGTTCTTTAGCATCAAAATTAACCTTCTCCGAAGATGGAAGAGGCAACAAATCAATAGGTGCACGAGGTAGGAAACCATACACAATTTCAAAAGGGCACATCTTAGTAGTAGAATGCAATGAACGATTATAAGCAAATTCAATATGAGGCAAGCATTCTTCCCACATTTTCTTATTATTCTTCAAAACAGCCCTAAGCATAGTAGACAATGTTCTATTGACTATTTTAGTTTGTCCATCAGTTTGGGGGTGACAAGTAGTACTAAAAAGCAGTTTAGTCCCCAACTTAGCCCATGGACATATCCAAAAGTGGCTAAGAAATTTAGTATCACGATCTGAAACAATAGTATTTGGCACACCATGCAAGCGAATAATTTCACGAAAGAACAAATCAGCAACATTAATGATGCGGAGCATCCCAAGATCATCCCCATGGACGCACCTACACCCCCAACGACACCACTTGGACCAATGACACGAGCCCGCGCCAAAGCTATCGAAGATAAGGTGAACTCACTCCTCTTCGAACTCCCACTTTCTATGCATGAGACATGGCTACTACCTAAGTCCGAGGTGTTGTGCATGATTAGGCACCAAGAGGGCCCTCCGAAGATGCTCATGAAGATGTACAAGTCCCCAAGTCCATGGATGAGGAGAACCAACGGAAGGAGCCAAGAGCATCTCCCAGGCCCCGGACATCCGGCCAAGGCCCCAGACATCCGGCCCCTGGAGCGTCATCCACTATAGCACCACAACCGTCGGAAGCTACAGGCCCCAGACATCTGGCCTCTCCCGAGCCCCGGACATCCGACCACCGGCCCGGAAATCCGGCCCCTACCAACCCGAGAGCAACAAATGCCACCACTCCAGCCCGGACATCCGCCCCCCCCAGCCCGGACATCCGGCGTCGCCTGAAAGCCCGGACATCCGGCCCAACCAGCCCGGAAATCCGGCCTCCCCTGTATGCGTACAGTGAAGGGCCGAGGCCCGTGTATCCCTTCTCCCCCCTAGACTATATATACTCCACCCCGTACAACTTTCTAGGGTTAGCAAAGGATTAGCTCATATTTTGTGTGAGAGCTTTGCTCATCCACTTGGTTACCTTCTCCTCGGAGATTCGAGCCTCCACCGGAGAAGATCCCCCAAGCGGATTCAAGACCCCTCTTTAGGGAAGAACATCAAGACCTCCTCACGGAGAAGAACCGGTTACCCTTTTGTATCGTCCCTAGTTGATCGTGGATCGTGTATCTTACTTTATGTACTCGAGGATCTAGCCCATGTGTGACTTGTTCTTGTTAGTTTGAGTGTTCCTCTCGTGTTTCCCCTTGTGTTTTCCCTCGTTCCCCTCTTTGTGTTCCTCGTGTTCTTTGCAGGATCCGCTCCTTTCGTGAAAGATCAGCCGATTAGGGTTCTACCCTACATCAAATGTGAGATAAGAGAAGTGTGTGAGAACCCATCTAGTGTCCTACACTATGTCCTCATGTGCAAGGACAATGCACCACAAACTAACACTTCTCACACTCTTCCTCTAGTGTTGTCTTCTCTTTTGCAGGAATTTCAAGATGTTTTCCCCGATGAGCTACCTCCGGGTCTACCTCCTCTACGAGGCATTGAACACCGAATCGAACTCATCCCCGGAGCACCTCTTCCGAACAAAGCTCCCTACCGTGTCAACCCCGAAGAAACCAAAGAAATACAAAGGCAAGTAAAACATCTCATCGACCATGGACATGTGCGTGAGAGTTTGAGCCCTTGTGCCGTCCCGGTCATTCTTGTGCCAAAACGTGACGGTAGCTTTCACATGTGCTCCGATTGTAGACCTATCAATGCTATCACCGTTCGCTATAGGTACCCCATTCCATGCCTAGATGAAATGCTTGATGAGCTTAGCGGTGCCACTATATTTTCCAAAATTGATCTTAAGAGTGGTTACTGTTAAATCCGCATACAAGAGGGTGATGAATGGAAAACCGCCTTCAAAACCAAGTTTGTTTCGTATGAGTGGTTAGTCATGCCTATGGGTCTTTCGGAAGCACCGAGCACTTTTATGCGCCTTATGAATCATGTCTTTCGCCCTTACATTGGTTTATTTGTTGTGGTTTACTTCGATGACATTCTTGTGTTTAGCAAATCTATCAAAGAGCATGTCACCCATGTCCGCACCGTTTTGCAAACTCTTAGAAAAGAGCACCTCTATGCTAATATGGAGAAATGCCTTTTTGGTGTTGATAAGCTCGTTTTCTTTGGTTTTGTCGTTTCTTCTAAGGGTGTTCATGTTGATGAGTCCAAGATCAATGCTATTAAGACTTGGCCGCAACCAACCAACTTGCATCAAGTGCGTAGTTTTCTTGGCCTTGCGGGTTTCTATCGTCGCTTTGTGAAGGATTTTAGCACCATTGCTTTGCCTTTGCATGCTTTGAGCAAGAAGAATGCGCCTTTTGTTTGGGGACCATCCCAAGATACCACATTCAATGAGCTTAAGAATTTTCTTACTCATGCTCCCCTGCTTCCTTTATCCAACTTCGACAAGCCTTTTGAGATTCATTGCGATGCTAGTGGTAATGGCATAGGAGGTGTGTTAACACAAGAGAAGCGCCCCATAGCTTACTTTAGTGAGAAACTTTCCAGAGCACAACTCAACTATCCCATCTATGACAAAGAGCTATATGCTTTAGTCCGTGTTTTGCATGAATGGGACCATTACCTTCGTTCCCATGAGTTTATCATTCATACCAATCATGAGACTCTCAAGTATCTTAAGGGATAAACCAAGTTGAACAAGCGTCATGCTAAATGGAGTGAATTTATTGAGTCTTTTCCTTATGTCATCAAGTACATCAAGGGAAAATAAAACATTGTAGCGGATGCTCTTTCCCGCATATGCATGCTTGTTACACAACCTGAGTTAGATGTCATTGGCTTTGAGCATATCAAAGACTTGTATGAGCATGATGCAACTTTTTCTACTCCTTATGCCAAGTGTTTGTCGAATACATCTTGGGAATGCTATTACATCAAAGATGGATATCTTATGAGAGCTAACAAACTTTGCATCCCCAAGTCCTCTCTTCATTTGTTGCTTTTGCAGGAATCTCATGGAGGAGGCTTAATGGGACATTTCAGACGCGACAAGACGTTCGCCACGCTCTCGAAGAACTACTTTTGGCCAAAGATGTTTCGGGACGTCAATCATTTCACCAACCGATGCTCTACATGTCGCAAAGCTAAGTCTAAAGCTCAATCTCATGGCCTCTATATGCCTCTACCAATTCCATACCAACCATGGCAAGACATTAGCATGGACTTTGTACTTGGTTTGCCTAGGACTCGAAATGGGAAAGATTCCATATTTGTTGTTGTGGACCGTTTCTCAAAAATGGCACATTTTATTCCTTGCAACAAGATAGATGATGCTTCACATGTTGCTAATCTCTTTTGTAGGGAAATATTGTGTCTCCATGGTGTGCCAAAGACTATCGTATCGGACCGCGACGTCAAGTTCCTTAGCTACTTTGGAAGACCCTATGCGCCAAGCTCGGAATCAAGCTACTCTTCTCCACGGCGTACCATCCTTAAACCGATGGCCAAACGGAGGTGACAAACCGCACAATCTCTGCTCTACTTCGAGTACTCATCAAGAAGAACATCAAGGAGTGGGAGGAGTGTCTACCCATCGCCGAGTTCGCCTACAACCGAGCAAGACACTCAACAACTAGCAAGTCCCCTTTCGAGGTTGTCTATGGGTTCAACCCTTTGTCACCATTGGATATTCTCCCTCTACCACTCCAAGAGCGAATCAATTTGGACGCAAGTGCACGAGCGACCCATCTCAACAAGGTCCATGAAGATACAAGAAACACCATCGAGCGCCAAGTACAACGCCTTGCGACCAAGCTCAACGTCAACAAGCACCCTATGATATTCAACATTGGAGACCTCGTGTGGCTACACCTTCAAAAGGACCGCCCAAGAACGCAAGTCCAAACTTCGACCACGCGCGGATGGACCATTCAAGGTTCTTGCATGCTACAACAACAACGCATACAAGATCGACACCCTCGTGACAAGTACTCCGTGGGCGACATCTTCAACATCAAAGATCTCTCGCCCTACCATGGTGATGACGATTTCGATCCGAGGACGGATCTTCCCCAAGGGAGGAGAGATGATGCGGAGCATCCCAAGATCATCACCATGGACGCACCTACACCTCCAATGACACCACTTGGACCAATGACACGAGCCTGAGCCAAAGCTATCGAAGATCAGGTGAACTCACTCCTCTCCGAACTCCCACTTTTTCTATGCATGAGACATGGCTACTACCTAAGTCCGAGGTGTTGTGCATGATTAGGCACCAAGAGGGCCCTCCCGAAGATGCGCATGAAGATGTACAAGTCCCCAAGTCCACGGATGAGGAGAACCAACAGAAGGAGCCAAGAGCATCTCCCAGGCCCCGGACATCCGGCCAAGGCCCCAGACATCCGGCCCCTGGAGCATCATCCACTACAGCAGCATAGCCGCCGGAAGCTACAGGCCCCGGACATCCGACTCCGGCAGACCGGACATCCGGCCTCTCCCGAGCCCTCAGACATCCGGCCACCAGCCCAGAAATCCGGCCCCTCCGAACCCGAGAGCAACAAATGCCACCACTCCAGCCCAGACATCCGGCTCCCCCAGCCCGGACATCCGGCATCGCCTGAAAGCCCGGACATCCGGCCCGACCAGCCCGGAAATCCGGCCTCCCCTGTCTGCGTACAGTGAAGGGCCGAGGCCCATGTATCCCTTCTCCCCCCTAGACTATATATACTCCACCCCATACAACTTTCTAGGGTTAGCAAAGGATTAGCTCATATTTTGTGTGAGAGCTTTGCTCATCCACTTGGTTACCTTCTCCTTGGAGATTCGAGCCTCCGCCGGAGAAGATCCCCCAAGCGGATTCAAGACCCCACTTTAGGGAAGAACATCAAGACCTCCTCACGGAGAAGAACCGGTTACCCTTTTGTATCGTCCCTCGTTGATCGTGGATCGTGTATCTTACTTTATGTACTCGAGGATCTAGCCCATGTGTGACTTGTTCTTGTTAGTTTGAGTGTTCCTCTCGTGTTTCCCCTTGTGTTTTCCCTTGTTCTCCTCTTTGTGTTCCTCGTGTTCTTCACGGTATCCGCTCCTTTCATGAAAGATCGGCCGATTAGGGTTCTACCCTACATCAATTAACAGCATCATCGCTTTTATGACATGGTATAAAGTGTGCCATTTTCAAGAACCTATCCACGACAACAAATATGCTATCTCTCCCCTTATTTGTTCGAGGTAAACCTAAAACAAAGTCCATAGATATATCCTCCCAAGGAACACTAGGTATAGGCAAAGGCATATATAATCCATGATGATTGAGTCGTGACTTAGCTTTTTGACATGTTGTGCAGCGAGCAACAAAACGCTCAACATCTCGTCTCATCTTTGGCCAAAAGAAATGTGTAGCAAGTATATCCTCCATCTTCTTGACGTCAAAGTGTCCCATTAATCCTCCTCCATGCGCCTCCTGCAACAACAAAAGACGAATGAAGCTAGCTGGAATGCATAGCTTGTTAGCACAAAACACAAATCCATCATTAAGAACGAACTTGTTCCAAGTTCTCCCTTCCTTACAATTCTGCAATAATCTTTAAATTTAGCATCATGCACATATTGATCTTTGATGGTCTCCAAACCAAATATTTTAAAGTCAAGTTGTGAAAGCATAGTATAACAACGAGACAATGCATTAGCAATAACATTTTCTTTACCCTTCTTGTGTTCAGTGACATAAGGGAAAGTCTCAATGAATTCAACCCATTTAGCATGTCTACAGTTCAGTTTTGCTTGACTTTTAATGTGTTTCAAAGATTCATGATCAGAATGTATAACAAATTCCTTGGGCCATAAATAATGTTGCCCTGTTTATAAGGTCCAAACAAGAGCATATAATTCTTTATCATAAGTAGAATAGTTCAAACTAGGCCCACTCAATTTTCAAGAAAAGTATGCAACAGGTTTGCCATATTGTAATAACGCACCTCCTAATCCAATTCCACTAGCATCACATTCAAGCTCAAAAGTCTTATTAAAATCAGGAAGTTGGAGTAAAGGAGCATGTGTCAACTTATCTTTCAATACCGTGAAGGCTTCTTCCTGTGCGGTACCCCAAACAAAAGGCACATCCTTCTTTGTAAGCTCGTTGAGAGGTGCAGCAATGTTGCTGAAATCTCTCACAAAACACCAATAGAAACAAGCGAGGCCAAGGAAACTCCTCACTTGTGTGACGGTTTTGGGTTGTGGCCAACTCTCAATTGCTTCAATCTTGGCTTTATCAACTTCAATTCCCTGTGGAGTAACAACATAGCCAAGAAAAGATACTCGGTCGGTGCAAAAGGTGCACTTTCCAAGGTTACCAAACAAACGTGCATCACGTAGAGCAATAAAAACAACACGTAAATGTTCCAAATGTTCCTCCAAAGATTTGCTATTAATCAATATGTCATCAAAGTAAACTACCACAAATCATCCAATGAAAGCACGTAAAATCTTATTCATTAATCTCATGAAAGTACTAGGTGCATTAGTTAACCCAAAAGGCATGACTAACCACTCATATGATCCAAAATTAGTTTTAAATGCTGTTTTCCATTCATCTCCCAATTTCATACGAATTTGATGGTATCCACTATGCAAATCAACTTTGGAGAATATTGTAGAGCCACTCAATTCATCAAGCATATCATCTAGCCGAGGAATAGGATGACAATAACGAATAGTAATATTATTAATGCCTCTACAATCAACACACATATGTGAGGTACCATCCTTTTTCGACACTAAAATGATAGGAACAACACAAGGACTAAGGGATTGGCGTATATAACCTTTGTCGAGCAGTTCTTGTACTTGACGCATAATCTCATTCGTCTCCGCCAGATTGGTACGGTATGGTGCACGGTTGGGTAATGATGCACCGGGAATTAAGTCAATTTGATGCTCAATCCCTCGAATAGGTGGTAATCCCGGTGGCACGTCTTGTGGAAAGACGTCAGCGAACTCCTGCAAAATGTTAGTGACAGCAGGAGGCAAAGAGGAAGGCACGTCCTCGAATCAAAATAATGCCTCTTTGCACACAAAAGTATAGCAAACATATTTGCTAAAATCTAGATTATCAATATCAGATTTGGTGGCAAGTAAACATGCACTTTTCAATTTAATTTCAGAAGCAACACTAGATGGTTTATTATTAGGCTTCATTTGTTGCTCAAATTCTTTTGCCACAATCTGATTTTCACTCTTATTTTTCTCTTGTTTTGCTTTATTAGCTCTATTAATATCATCTTTCAAAATGGGATCGGGAGTCATAGAAAGCAAAGTAATATTTTTATCCTTATGAACAAGAGTATACTGATTGTTTCCACCATGGTGTACAGATTTTTTATCAAATTGCCATGGTCTACCAAGTAATAAGGAACATGCTTGCATAGGTACCACATCACAGTCAACATAATCAGCATATGTAGAGATACTAAAATGCACATGAATAGTACGTGTTACCTTAACCTTGCCGCTGTTGTTGAACCATTGGATGTAGTAAAGATGTGGATGTGGTCTTGTGGTGAGAGATAGCTTCTCCACCATCTCCATGCTAGCCAAGTTATTGCAGCTCCCTCCATCTATGATGACGCGAACAGAACGTTCCTTCACAACTCCTCTAATTTTGCTCAGCTTGTGTAACCTTCACACTCAAAACACGTTGAGCAACTAAACATTCATACATGTCAGCATCTTCAGCAGCCATGTATTGCGTCTCATGATCAGAATCATCTCCACCATGTTCTTCATGTGTAATAAGAGCCAAAGTCTCCTCATCATAGTCACAACCGGACTCATACCCACCATCCTCAGTAACAATCATCACACGCTGATATTTGCATTCTCTCGCAAAATGTCCTCTTCCCTTACAACGACGACAAGTAATATTACTTGTGTGCCCTGTTGATGCCATGGAAGAAGAAGAGCTCTGCGCAGGCCTAGCAGGTGTGCTCTTGGCAGATAGTGGTGGTTGTGCTTGCTTTCCTATATCATGGCTGGAGGTGGCACCTGATGGAGGTGCTGGTCCAGTGGAAGTAGAGGATGCACGTGGTGTCCATGATGAAGATCGACCTGCAAAAAAGTTAGTTCGCGCCAATGCCTGTCGATCTTGCACTTCACGTTCAGCTTTACAAGCAAGATGGAATAAACGAGTGATATTAGTATACTCCTTATACTCTAGAATGGTATGAATCTCTCTATTTAATCCACCCATAAAACATGCAAGCATAGCTTCATTCTCCTCAACAATACCACATCTAATCATGCCAGTTTGTAATTCCTGATAATATTCTTCTACAGAATGTTTTCCTTGTCTTAAACGCTGCAATTTTTGAAGTAATTCACGTTGATAATATGGTGGAACCCAATGAGTACGCATAGCAGTTTTCAAAGTAGCCCAAGTAGCTGGAATAGGATATAATCTACAATGTTCAGACCACCAAACACATGCAAAGCTAGTGAAAGCACAAACAGCAGCAGGAACACGTCTCTCCTCAGGATATTGTAAACATGTAAATCGTTGTTCAGTTTCTAACTCCCAAGTAAAATATATATCAGGAACATATCTACCCTCAAATGGTGGAATATTCGATTTCAGTTTAGGGAGATGGTCATGATCTCGTACCTGAGGGGGAGCCCTACCATTGCCTATATTTGCATGTGGACGACCTGGTGGTTGTGGTGCTGGTGGTTGCACGTAGTTCTGATTTTGATCAACCTCGTGACGGAGTAATTGACCACGGGTACCCCGAAGACGACAAGACAATATGTCAAGACATCGGGGCTAGCAAAGCCCCTCAGTCCGACTGCCCGACTGCTCCTGTCGGCTCCCCAGCCAGTTGCCGACTGCGCCGACCAGCCGGCTGCCAACTGCAGCTCGACCCGACACTGACAAGACCCCGACGAGACGGCCATACCGCGGACAAGACAACCGTACCGTGACACCATCATGTACAGTGTCACTTGTCCCCTGGCACTATTTATGAAGTGACCCAGGGGACAAGCATGACATGCACCATGCCTTACCCATGCCCACTACCAAGCTTACATCCTAAGCTACCCTCTCCTATATAAAGGAGAAGACACGCATAGGCACACACATATACATGCCCATGGACACACCCCTCACGCATGCATACATGTTCACTCACGGTGGAGCACTCTCATGCCCACTTGCTAGCTAGCTCATACACACATGAGACATATACAAGTCAGATGCCCATGGCACTGACCTCGGATACAGCTCTAGGAGCACTTTGTACTGCCCGATGTACACCCCAGATATATACTCAGACATGCAGGAGTAGGGGTATTATCTCTCTGGAGAGCCCCGAACCTGGGTAAACTAGCGCGTGCTACTCGCATAACCGCTCCTGGTCCTATCAGTAGCAGTCTTACCCTCACACTAAGCCCTTGTGGCATCTGTCGACTCGCAAGCCCCCCGTGAGAATACCACGACAGTTGGCGCCCACCGTGGTGCGGTACTATGCTACCTGCTGTTGGGGAACGTAGTAATTTCAAAAAAATTCCTACGCACACGCAAGATCATGGTGATGCATAGCAACGAGAGGGGAGAGTGTGATCTACGTACCCTTGTAGATCGACAACGGAAGCGTTTGGTTGATGTAGTCGTACGTCTTCACGGCCCGACCGATCAAGCACCGAAACTACGGCACCTCCGAGTTCTAGCACACGTTCAGCTCGATGACGATCCCCGGACTCCGATCCAGCAAAGTGTCAGGGAAGAGTTCCGTCAGCACGATGGCGTGGTGACGATCTTGATGCACTACCGTCACAGGCCTTCGCCTAAGCACCGCTACAATATTATTGAGGACTATGGTGGAAGGGGACACCGCACACGGCTAAGAATATGATAACGTGGATCAACTTGTGTCTCTTGGGGTGCCCCCTACCCCCGTATATAAAGGATCAAGGGGAGGAGGCCGGCCGGCCCTATAGGCGTGCCAAGGAGGAGTCCTCCTCCTAGTAGGAGTAGGACTCCTAGGAGGGGGAAAGAAGTGGGGAGGGAGAGCGAAAGGGGGGGGGCGCCGCCCCCCTCTCCTAGTCCAATTCGGACCAGGGGGAGGAGGCGCGCGGCCCACCTTTGGCTGCCCCTCTCTCTCTCCACTAAGGCCCATATGGCCCATTACTTCTCCCGGGGGGGGGGGGGGGGGGGGGGTTCCGGTAACCCTCCGGCTCTCCGGTTTTCTCCGAAATCACCCGGAACACTTCCGGTGTCCGAATATAGCCGTCCAATATATCAATCTTTATGTCTCGACCATTTCGAGACTCCTCGTCATGTCCGTGATCACATCCGGGACTCTGAACTAACTTCGGTACATCAAAACTCATAAACTCATCATATAACTGTCATCGAAACCTTAAGCGTGCGGACCCTACGGGTTCGAGAACAATGTAGACATGACCGAGACACGTCTCCAGTCAATAACCAATAGCGGAACCTGGATGCTCATATTGGCTCCTACATGTTCTACGAAGATCTTTATCGGTCAGACCGCATAACAACATACGTTGTTCCCTTTGTCATTGGTATGTTACTTGCTCGAGATTCGATCGTCGGTATCCCATACCTAGTTCAATCTCGTTACCGGCAAGTCTCTTTACTCGTTCCGTAATACATCATCTCACAACTAACTCATTAGTTGCAATGCTTGCAAGGCTTATGTGATGTGCATTACCGAGAGGGCCCAGAGATACCTCTCTGACAATCGGAGTGACAAATCCTAATCTCGAAATACGCCAACCCAACATGTACCTTTGGAGACACCTGTAGAGCTCCTTTATAATCACCCAGTTACGTTGTGACGTTTGGTAGCACACAAAGTGTTCCTCCGGCAAATGGGAGTTGCATAATCTCATAGTCATAGGAACATGTATAAGTCATGAAGAAAGCAATAGCAACATACTACACGATCGGGTGCTAAGCTAATGGAATGGGTCATGTCAATCAGATCATTCATCTAATGATGTGATCCTGTTAATCAAATGACAACTCTTTGTCCATGGTTAGGAAACATAACCATCTTTGATTAACAAGCTAGTCTATTAGAGGCATACTAGTGACACTCTGTTTGTCTGTGTATTCACACATGTATTATGTTTCCGGTAAATACAATTCTAGCATGAATAATAAACTTTTATCATGATATATAAGGAAATAAATAATAACTTTATTATTGCCTCTAGGGCATATTTCCTTCAGCTGCTGGTTTCGCAGTCCGGGCGGGACCATCTTTTTCATCTCCGCCGCGACGTCGCCGTCGTCTCTCTGGTAGCGCTCGGGGGCCCGACATCGACACGCCCCCGGACCGGCCGCGAGGGGCGGCGCGTCCTTGCCATCGGCCTCGCCATCTTCATCATCACCGCGACATCGCCACCTCTCTCGCGCTGGTCGAGGGCTCGACATCAGCACGCCCTCGGCGCGTCCGTGCTGGGCGGTGCGTCTTCATCACCACCGTTGCAACGTCGACAGTCCGTCCGCGCGCGGGCTCACTTCGGTCGTCCGTGTCCATCCATGCGTCGTTTGCATCTGCTCCCCTCCGTGTTGCGCCTTGCTTCCGGCCGGAACACACGTTTGCCACTCCATATCCCATCTATGCGAGCTAGCTAGATGCAAGTCAAACAATGGTCAAATCACAGCCACACTCAAGCCAGATAATGGTTAGATTCTAGCCATGCATTAGTCAGACAATGCCCACACGCTAGCCAGATAATGGTGATAGTGGTCTTGCACTAGCCATAAGCTTCCCATACAATGGCCGGATGATGGCCAGACATTGCTTGTACGTTACCCAAACATGACATGCACCATGCCTTACCCATGCCCACTACCAAGCTTACATCCTAAGCTACCCTCTTCTATATAAAGGAGAAGACACGCATAGGCACACACATATACATGCCCATGGACACACCCCTCACGCATGCATACATGTTCACTCACGGTGGAGCACTCTCATGCCCACTTGCTAGCTAGCTCATACACACATGAGACATATACAAGTTAGATGCCCATGGCACTGACCTCGGATACAGCTCTAGGAGCACTTTGTACTGCCCGATGTACACCCCAGATATATACTCAGACATGCAGGAGTAGGGGTATTATCTCTCCGAAGAGCCCCGAACCTGGGTAAACTAGCGCGTGCTACTCGCATACGCGCTCCCGGTCCTATCAGCAACAGTCTTACCCTCACACTAAGCCCTTGTGGCATCTGTCGACTCGCAAGCCCCCCGTGAGAATACCACGACACCTCGTCATTGTAATCTCCCACATAATCATCCTCCTCCGCATCAGCAGCAAGAGCCACAGAAGAATCAATAGCAGCACCAATAGTTTGACCAGGCGCAAGAGGGACACGGCTCGCTCGGCGGGGGGCTATTTCGCGACATGGAGGTAGTCGTCGTGGTTGTTGTTGTTGTTGTTGTTGTTGTTGTTGTTGTTGTTGTTATTGTTGTTGTTGTTGTTGTTGTTGTTGTTCTTGTTGTTGTTATTGTTGTTGTTGTAGAAGTGTGTTAGGTGCAGCCGGTGGTGGTGGTGGAAGACGCGCGAGCAATTCATTAAACTTGTTATCGAGCTTTGTTTCGAATGTCTTCTCCATGCCATCTATCTTCTCCATGGCCTCTTCAAATCTGTTTAGCACATCTTGCACCTGTCCACTCATCATTTGCTGAAATTTATCATGCAACTCCTTATTCGTCATGTTCTCCCAGTCAGCCTTGTCGGCTTGTGATCCTACCATGGTTAGCAGCAATAGAAACACACAAGAATATGATCCTACAGACTACTAACAAGAGGTAGTGGTGGGTGTCACAAATCCGTCAAGCAAATCTCAAATTCTTACCAGTTCTTACCTAGTAGCAGGCAGTGATCGACAACCGTCGTAGGCAAAACTCTCAAATCTTGGATAGAGAGATTACCAGGGAGAGTCAAACGCACGACGTAGATGGAGCTGGGAAGGCTTATAATATGGTAGCAAAAAGGGTCAGCAATAATCAATTCAGAGATGCAAAGTTGAATAAACGCTCAACGACGGTACTGTGCTGGTCCTAGGCTAGACCGTGCTAGAGATGCAAGCCTAGAACGCTAACAAAATCACGGCACTGCACATAAACAAGGGAGGAGCATGCAACAATTTTTTTTTCTTTTTTTCTTTTTTTCACTTTTTTTTGCACCTTTTCCCTCTTTTTTTTGCTCTGCAACAATTTTTTTTCTAAAAAGTCTACAAATGGTATAAAAACTGCCTAGCCAGAATTTTCCAGACTTAGTTTTTTTTGAGTTTGGGGATGCCTCATTCTCAATCCATGCCACCACTATTTTTTTTCAAATAGTGATGGCGTTGGCTTATTTGGCACGTCACCAATAATAGGTTATTGGCGGTGTGCCGTCAACAATCCACGCCACCAGTAAGTGAGACCCAAAAATGGGGGACGACTTAAGTTACTGGTGGCGTGTGTCAGAAATGACACGTCATTAATAATATCTTATTGGTGGCGTTCGGTATAATCGGAACGCCATAAATAACTGGACTAAATTGTACAAAAATATAAGAAATCTAGATAAATTAGTGGTGGCGTGTAGGAGTACTATTCATCTCATGCCACCAATAACTTAGTGCCTCCCATGTACTAAAATATGACAGGAAAATGGGCTTGGCAATTTTGCTAACTAGGCTGAAAATAGCCCACTCACCCTATAATTTGCTCTCTCTCTCTCTCTCTCTCCCTGTGTGTTCCCGAATCCAAGCCCAAGCCTAGGAAAAGATTAGGTCGAGAGAGACAGAGCTCGCCTTCGTCTCGCCGCCACCCACCTCGCCTTCCTCTCGCTGCCGCCCACCTCGCAGCTCACCGCCGGTCGAACCCTATCCCCCCACCTCAGGCGGCTCAGCTCCGACCTCGCCGACACACACCTCGCAGCTCGCCTAGACCGACCCCACTGAGCACCCCACCTAGTCCTCTCTCGCAACCCCTTGCTGCAGCCACCAACGCCGGCCGATTCTGGTGAGGCCCAAGGTCTATGGCCAGCGTGCCGCTCAGCCCCGACCTCGCCTCTCTGCCCTCCGTCTTCTCCTTCGGCAAAATCTGCTGCACGTGGCCTCCATCGCTCGTGCCCCACCCCTACCTGCGTATAGGGTTTCAGGCACGGCGCCGCTTACGTTGCCAGCGCAGCACTGGTGTCCAGCTCCTCCGGCAGTGTCCCGTCATCCCTTTCTCTACGGCGGTTGTGCATGGCATCCCCATGGTGAGCTCCTCTCCTTCCTTAGTGTCTGATAGGGGCGAGGGTCCCGATCTTTCAATGAGATGGTGGCTATCATTTTGGAGGAAGTCGACTTTGACGATCCGACTACGAACGTGCGAGGACGTCACACCTTAGCAATCGCTAAACCAACTCCGAGAGGTCATTGACCACGCCGGAGCACGATCAACCTGACCACGAAGGTCTGTTTCCTGTAGGCAAACAAAGAACAAGCAAGAAACTGAGATTGCAATTTGGATATTTCGAATATAAGAGGAAAGCTTTATTGATCAAGGCGGGGTTCTGTGACGTCTTGGTCTGGTCGTTGGACACAAATGAAGTACGCGAAGTTGCAGCTATGGCAAACTTTTAATCTAAACAAAACCCAAAGTCTAAACGACGCCCTAAGGGTTGTATATATGGAGGAAGAGGGGGGAATTTCGTGGCCCTTGGAGGAGGGGTCCGAAACCAACCCTAACTCTTGTTTCCCCACACATACAGACTCTAAAAACAGCCTATACTTAAGTATTTCGAAAATACATGGGCTTGGCCCAATAATAAGGTGAGGCAGCACCTAGAATAGCCTCTGGACGAAATTTATGAAGTGGCATCTTGTATATTTCGTCCAAGGCTGGCTTCAAAGTCCTGAAATCATCACTTGTAACTCCGTTCTTGACCCCCTTGCGCATGCCATCATCTCCATACTTGAACTTGCTCCAAGGTTCATCTTTCTTGTCCAAGCTGGGCCCTTGATTTGTAAGCAAAACAAATGTATCCAATTTAGGCAGCATCATATTCTCATCAACATTAGAATCGTTATCAAGAAACGGAAGTACCTGATAATTCAATTGGCGTGCGCGAGCTCTAGTAATTGGTCCAGTATGTATAGCAGCAGGGGCTGTGGGTGTAACAATGGTATTGATGTCCTCATCAGTGTCACTTGGACCAAAATTTAGGATCTGTAAAATCAGTTTAGGATCTGCAAAATCAAAATAAATTGATCCAAAAATTTGAAAAGATAACATTGTCATCAAGAGAAAATAGTCCATGGTATTTGTTCATATGAATACCACAATTAGCCAATGCTTTGCTGCGATGTTAGAACTCATAGCTTGCCGTAGATGAGATTGTTGTCGTACATCGGACAGCAAAGCGAGCACGTACACAACTAGCTAAGCAGGAAAGCAGGTAGGTGGATGCTTTTCACGTAGGCTAGCTTATGAAGCGAACTAATCTCCGACGGCTAAGTTAATCGATCTGTAGAGACGAGATAAACACAACAGAATAAGCACGCACAAGATTGATCTTTTTCCCCCTCTGCCATAGCTTCCTAGAGGCTTTTCTCCTTTATTTGTAATAGCTATTTAAGGACTCCTTGACCTATACATATTAGTATTCTAGGACTAAACCGACTATGACTCTTGTCACGTATATCACTAAAACTCTAACCAAACATACTAAATTTGGAATATCTAATATGCGAGTTGTGATGCCCAAATCGGATTGATTCGGCTAGTAGTTCAGTAAGAACGGATTGATTATTTGATATGAATACTTCACTGTTTCAGGAACAATTTCACTTCAATAGTCATGCTAATGTTCCACTATTATTGGTTTGTAGTTTATTGTTCATAAAATCATTTTCATGTACAAAAGATCCAAGTTTCCCTTTTTCTCTTAGAAACTAAAAGATTCAAAGGAGTAAATTAAGAATATTGTATTCTTATTACCTCGTGAGTAGCTAGCAACAATGAACCTTCAGTATCAGAGTAAAGCAAGGCCATGTGCATTAAACATGCTGACTTGGATATTTTTATTTGCTTTGATTAGTCATTCTAACCAGTCTCTTTCAACAAGTAGTAACTAGACAGATAGTTGTTGACAAGTTGTGGTAAGTTACACTAACAGTTTCAAACAAGACAGCTGGAACTACTAAGTCAAAGCATTAAGTCTTTCAGAATTAGTTGTGTGTGAGGACTGCTTATTTCTAGCTAGGTAGTAACTTATTCTAATACTCTGTTATGTGAGGTCATACCCACGACATACTACTAAAATACTATGTTGGTTTATCTTTGCGTGGCCATTTTTCTTAAACATAAGCTAACACATGCAGTTTTCACACATCTTGGTAACTCTGGTTTATTTGTACACCAAAATATATTTAATTTAAATCCACTTTTTATGTGGAAAGGTTTTTTTTCTGTAGTATTTGTTTCCATTTGTAGAATTTCAGTTTCATAATACACATGAACAGAATGCGTGATGTAGTGAATGATTTGCTTAGTACAGTGGTTATGACAGCCATGATAGTACAGTTGGATATTTTTTATAGCATTCTTTTGTATCTCAGACTGTTTGTTCAACTGGTGATGATTTTATGGATCATGTATTGTTGTTTGTAGATATTCTGCAATGAACCATTTTTCTACGGCCATGAAAACCATCATCAACTTGTTAGGATTGCAAAGGTGCTTATTCAGTTTATTCCATTTATTCTTTGGAAATATAGCTATAACTAATTAAGGATTATTTTTCATGTTTTACTCCTCACGCACTGTTTTATATGGATTCTTTGGTGGCGTCTGATATTGTTTAGACTTGTCATATACCATTTGCTATTATTTACCTTAGTGACCGAGTGGTTTTGGTTCAATGTTTTGATGAATCTGTACCGTGCACAAATAAGTTACCACCTCACTGTTTCAAGTTAAGAGCTCTAAATTCTGGCCACACCCCTGCATTGACATGTACTTGGAACAAATGGGCTAAATGCTTATTTGAACAAATACAAAATTGAGCTTGACCCTCAACTTGAAGCCCTTGTTGGAAGGTATATTGCCACTCAGCAGTCATTTTGATGATGCAAGATCTCAATTTGCCATTTGATTTATAGATTGACCATGCAATTATACTTTCTTTTCTCATCTCCAACTCATAGGTGTTGCATGATGTGTTTGAGCATCTGGTATGTAGATAGACTAGGGGTTGGGCGCCACCTGGTGGCGCTCCTGAGAGGAAGCTGGGGGGTGCCAGGTTGGCAGCCACCCGTTCCAATTTCTTTTTTCTATCTTTGGTAACACATGGACATGACATTTATGTAAGAAGTTGCTCTACAAATTTCAAAAGAGCTAAATAAATGAAACTCAAATACAAGGAGATTACGTCACTTGAAACACAAAACCCCAGAAGGCATGATATAGAATCAGACAGGGGGGAGAGGCCACATATACTCATGAAGTAATGAATTAAGTATGCAATTGTGACATGAAGTGCTACACCAAAACTATAAGAACACAACGACTGGAAATTTAAAGGGGCTTCAAACTGAACGCTCAAATTGTAAAATCACCAAGAAATGCTACTCAGTTCCATGGAGATCCTTGGCTACCAGTTCTTGACATGCCTTGCAAAGTAATGAGAGGAAGACACTCTTCAGCATATCTCCTAAGCACCGAGACGGGGATACATGCAGCAAGAAGTGCACGAGAAGAGAGACGGGGAGCTTGTGGCTAAATTTAGTTACCAAATTTGCATTATCCATTATCCATTTTAAGAGACAACAAAGACAATAGTCAAATTCCTATGGGCGGAGATTCGGCTACAAGAATTTAAGACAAACATATAAGCACTAATATATGAGATTCTGGGCGTACCTGTGTGTACTTGTCTAGCTTGGTTACTTGTCTAGCTTGGTTACTTGTGAACGTGCTTATTTGATCTAGAGAAGCCCGGGCAACATATATGAGGTGCAGATGCTGAAGAAAAAGCGCACTCAAGAGAAATTGATCATTATAGCATTCATATATGCATAGCAAGTAGACGAAGGCAGGCTAATCATGTTGTCATATTTGCTAACATACAATATGCGTAATTTAGTGAAAATACTTGAGCAAACAGGTACAAATCTCCTCTTAGGATATCAAGCCGTAGGTGAATACTCATAAGACATAGTAATAGGTACATGAAGTAATGAATACAATTCAAAATACTCTTCACAAGGCCCTAGAGAATAAGAGTAACCTCGTTATTCTGTAAAAAATATAATCAAAAGCATTGATGAACTAAAACATTCAAATGGAGTTTGAATTGATCTGGGAGCAGTTGCAATGTCCCACAGCAACACCACCTTACATCACTCGATCTGCTCTGCATTGCAGCTGCCGACACCCACTACATTTATCAAAAACCTGAGTGACAAATACTTGGAAACAAGCAATAATACATAACTGAATCAAAAGGAGATTTATCAAAGGTGACAGTCATATGAGGAAGTAGTACAAAGTTTAGTAACGAACCCAAATCAATCAAAGGGACATGTTTTACAGAAAAGAATATTCATCTTCATGGTATCGACGTACGTGCATATACAGTTACATCATGAGAGAAAGGAACAAATTCAAAACTAACATCTTATATTAATATTAACCCATCTAAAAGGAGAAGCAGCATGGGATTTTGACAAGGACATACTGTTTCAAGAAGCTGATCAATACTCCATACTCGTAAGATCTGCAGTAGGTACAGATGTTGCAGAAGTTATACTTTCCAAAGATTTCCCAAAGATATCATTGTCATTTCCTAGGTCAATCAGCATAGTCTATTGAACACATTCAAATGTCTCGTTCAGTATTGATAAATTCAGAATTATTTAGTTTTACAACTCATGCAAAGTACTTTTTCAGTTTTCCTCATATTGAGAAGGAACAAGAATAACAGATAATGTAATTCCAACAAAAGCTAAGAGAGGAGCATACAGTGTTATGTTAACATTTTAGTTTTTCAAGGAGATCCTTTTCGGTCAGCTATCCAAACATGTTGTTGCATTTCAAAGCCGCGAAAATGTGCTACTTTGAATTCGTCTTCCCATACACAGTGGTTGTTCGTGAGTGGAAGATTAAGGCCAATCAGACCAACAACGAGCCCTTTCTTTGCTGATTCTGCAGCCAGAGATAGCCAGGCTGGAGGACCACAACCATCAGCTATTGGCAACAGCTGCAAAGATTCAGATAACATAATCAACTACCTGAAGAATGCTACTAGACACCAATTTACTTACATGATGACAATTAACTTCAAAACCAAATTAATTTATCCTTTAAGAAAAATTAACTAAACAAAATGTCAGTAGAAGGACTGAAACATCTTAATACACAATGTATGTTTGTGCAAAGAGTTCATTAAGTTTGTTAGAACCAGGCTGATAGCTTCATTTCCTAGTAACAGGCGCACACAACAAACTGAAACCACCATAAAGGAATGCTTCCAGAAATAAATATTTGAATCACACTATATAGCTAGTAACTTCATTATTCTAGTAAAATACTTTCAATTCTTGTTCATATACCTATTTTCAATATACCAACGGGGTATTTTCAAAATGCTTGTCCAGAAGAAAATAACAGATCTACCAACGTCATATTTTCAAAATACATATAGACAATAAATACTACCAGCCAGCAAAGGCCCACTCGAGAAATACATACACTACAAAAAAATTACACTTCCGTGATGATACGTGTTTGTCATAGTAGGTCGCGTTTTCTGTCATGCATGTACATCCATGACAAATTCATGACAGAATCAAGATAGTCATACCTGTGCTGTCGTAGAAGTGTTCCATGACATTGCCAAAATTATCATCACGGAAGTGTCCACTTCCATGACGATAAATCGCGCGTCACAGAAGTGCTTTCATCAAGGGTGACCGACACGTGGCATCCACCGTAACGGAACGCCGTTAAGCTATCGGGTCGTATTTTGGATCCGATAACCCGTTAACAGCCACGACCAATGCCGATTTTCCACGTGTAAAATTCTCATTGGCTGACGGATCCATGCGTCAGCTCCGCGTTGGCACATGTGTCACTCATCCAACGGTCGAGATGGGCCTATGATATGTTGACACGCGGACCGGCCCAAAAGTGGCCCACAAAGATTAAATGGGCCGGCCCAACCGTAGGCCCATAAGATTTAGCGGACCATAATGGGCCGGCCCAGCTAAAGGCCCACAAAATTTAGCGGACCATAATGGGCCGGCCCAGCTAAAGGCCCACACGATTTTGCAGACCATAATGGGCCGGCCCAGCTAAAGGCCCACAAGATTTTGCGGACCACAATGGGCCGGCCCAGCTAAAGGCCCATTAGATTCTGCCGACCATAATGGGCCGGCCCAGCTAAAGGACCAACATTCTCTGTCAAATCGGCCTGTCAACGGCCTGTCCTAAACTTGTCATCAACGCGGCCCATGGTCACTTCTGGCCCGTTAATAGCCCGCTAAGTAATTGGGCCGAATTACGACCCGGTGTATTTCCGGCCTGTTAAAGGTCCGGCTTCATTTGGGCCCATTTACAGGCCATCAAAACTTTCGGCCCATAAACGACCGTGAAGGATTTGGGTCATATTCGGCCATGTCTGACATTCGGCCTGTTAGAGGCCCACTATAGCTTTGGGCCACTTTCGGCCTGTTGTCATTTTCGGCCTGTTAACCCCGGACGTAAACCATGGGCCATATGTGGCCCAACGTCATATCGGGCCCATTAACGGCCCATATAAAAATGACGTAATCTAGCTCGACCGAAGTTCCGGCCTGTTAAAGGCCCGTGTATTAAGTCAGCGCATTTACGGCCCGTCCGAATTTCGGCCTGTTAAAGTCTAGTGGGTTATTTGGCACAATCAGGGCCCAATCTCACTTTCGGTCTATTAAAGGCCCATGTATTTTATGGGCTCGAGATATTTACACCTGTAAACGGCCTATTTTTACTGAGGGCCCAAATTATGTTTAGGCTTGTTAAAGGCCCACTATGGGCATAGGCCTACCAGAAAAATATGAAAGCTTATGCTGATTTAGGCCCAGATATTTTTAGTGGGCTACATGCCAATTTCAGCCCATAATCGTTTTTAGCCCAATTGGAATGGGCCCGACGAATGTTGGCATGTTGGGCTCCTACGAAGCTTTAGGCCGAATACATTACTAAGATAAACCTACACTGTACAAAAATAGCGTCGTAATTACTGCAGCCTAAGGCAGCATCATAAATGTTGTATCACAACAAAATAAATTCCAACCATACAACAAAAGGCCTGTTGGCATAAAGTTTACAGTCTTCCAGATAAAAGCACCATCAGATGTATAGAAGCACATATCATTTGACCTGAGTGCTAATGTTTCAGGTTGTAGAATCTGATGGAGCAGCACAATCTCCACCTTTTTTCCGCCATTGCTCTTGAACAACGAAGCGAATGTCTCATAGTCTGGTTTCAAAACCATTCATATCTTGACGACATTTCTCAACCACTATTCTTTTTTCCGAAACAACGTCCACTAGGGATTGGACTTGTGTATGGAGCACATATATATCACTCTGTCTAGCAGGAAGATTTTGTTCAGTAGGCGATTTGGACGAGGTTACCTTGACAACCAACCCAGAATTACACAGGAAGGTGCTTTTTGCACTATTAGTGGAGAGATACTGACGCACTGCAGCAAGAGGTGACATTGTGCCTGCCTGTAGTAGCCTCGTCACCTTCAGGTGGTTGTGGCTGTTCAATCATTTGTTCCATAGATTCCTGAAAGTTTGACTTGTAGATTAGTGTACCAGATAAGTTACTAATGAGATAAAAACAAACAAAGTAGGTTAAAATGTTTATACATAACTTATTTTGGTGAACTACTGTAATACATTAGCATGTATTGTAGTGCCAACTACATAATAAAATCACTTTCGGAACATATGTCCATGTAGCATGCCTACTATATTGTCTATTTCCTCACATTCGTTGACATCTAAGGATAAAGAGATATGGTTTAAAGTAGGATGAACATAGTATGACATCATTCATATCATGGGCAAACAGATATAAAACAAACAGGCTATTTTATCATTGTGTGCGCACGTGAACATAACAACTAGATTACAAATCAAGACCAAAAGAATATCCTTCATCTCTTTTAAACCATGTAAGGTGAAATGATACGTTAAGACAACTGTGAATAAAAGTGAACAGAGTAACTGACATTGGCTGCAAACCAAGTAGTTAAATGAACACATCACAGTACCAATCAGTTCAAGGCAGGAGGAGTAAGGACTTACAACAGCAGCTTGAACTGGTGTGCTCATGCCCTTCATCTTGCTGGTGTGGCAATCCTTGAAGATTTGCACTGCATTCGGTTCAGGTTCTTTTTGGTCCACACGGGATTTCCTCTGTATTTGGAACAAGTCAATATAGATACGATAATATGGCACAAAAAAAGAAGGAAGTAGCAGCTATTTACAAGAGCCTCGTAGTGTGCAATATAGCTACGAGATCATGTGGTCTGTTGGAATTTCACTTTAGAACGGTTGGTTTTGTTCTTCAAACAGTTAGCCTAGAAGAAGATACACTTGTAAGGCACATACATAAATACAAGTTCAATATGTGGTCTGATCAAATACATATAGCCTACCTGATACTTTGGATCAGACCAGTGTTTAACGAGGGTTGTCCAGTCTTCATCTGTAATATATTCCACTGGAGATGTTTGGGCGATTTCATTGTTAGCCTTGCCTTCAAAGTGAGATTTTCTAAGGTGGTACCGATACTGTCGCAGAGCAGACTGAAAAACATGAGAGCATGCTTGTCTAGTTGCATCATCTTTCGCATCCAACTTGAACCTCATCTGTTGAAAAAAGAATGTGAGTCTTATTAGGAGGAAGCTAGAAAGTATGGGACAAAGCAATACAATATTACTAATTGCGATGAATAACATTACTTACAGATAAATGGTCAAGGAAGGTGTTAAACTGGGTATTGTCTTTCTCATTCCTGTACTGGATCCATGTTGGGAGGATACGTGCATGACACCTAACGGCAACGGCTGCCTCTGATACTAACTTGGCTGACTCTGTAGCATCACGTGGGCTTTTTAAACCTGCCTCAAAATGGATCTCCATTCTTCCTCCTTTAGATTTTGTTAATCTGTCAAGCATTATCCCTGATGTCTGTTTCCGCTTGCGCCGTGGTGCTAGTTCAACAACGAATATGGAAAGTATTAGTGTACATCAAACTATGAGAGTACATATAAAGGAGCATGCAACTGCAACTTGACTCGGTCAGGTACCGTCTTGGTGTTGATGCTCATGAGGTTCATCTGATCTTGCCAAGTCCTGTTGTGTCAGCAGTGCTTCAGAAGTAGTGTTAGGTGTGAAGGCAGCTTGGGAACTGGCCAGTTCAGGAGCAAATGAATGAGTAACCGGTTGAGATGCTGGTACAGTTGAAGCAGATGTTGCAGCTGGTGGAGCAGGTGATACTGTGTTTGTAGATTTAGCCGGTGGACTTGGACCTTCTACTGCACTATAAGTACCAGCAGAATCTCGACGGCAGAACCTTTTCTGTTTCACCCGACGAGTAACAGCACTCTCTACTATATTATTTTCCTTGCTCTTTTTTGACTTTGCCATGTCAAGCTGTACCCACAACACAAAAGAATAAAATCACTCTTCAGAACTCATTGATACATGATACAGACAAGCAATACTTTGATGTAAGACAACCGTATGCGGATGGAATATGTAAGAAAAACAAGACAGGCATGACATATTCACAGCTACGATGTGCAAATTAAGCAGAAGGATTTTCAAGAAAATAGAAGTAATGCAAGCTAGACACCATATGAAAGATGCAACCAATATTACTCTGCCAAGTTAAAAGTGTCTTGTCATAAGTGGAAATTCGAAAAATTAGAAGCAGTACAACGTAGAAATCAATGCAAGATGCAACCACTATCAAACTGCCATGTTAAAAGTGTCCAATCATGAGTGACTGATACAGGATACACAACAGCAGTACTTTGATGTAAGAACATGGTATGATAGATAGATGCAGTGTATTCTAGACACAGAAATCCATGTCATATGCACATGTATAACGTATAAACTCAGCAGGTGCAATTTAATCAAAATAGAAGAAATACAGGCTAGACAACATATGCAACATGAAACCAATTATCACACTGTCAACTTAGAGCAAGCACCTGCGATGGTGGAGTACGGGAGATGAACTCATCATGTAGACTTGGGACATCAACTTCATTAGCAGTAGCAGTGGCAAATCTAGAGAGTCTCTGTTTGCGTCGGTGCGGAGGACCACCAACATCCCTTAACTTACTCTTTTCCTTCCTATTTTCTGATATTGCCTTATGAAGTCAAAACCACAAGAAGATGAATAAAATTAGCTCTGCATAACTGGTTGATGCATGATACAGACGAACACTACTTTGATGTAAGGCAAGCGCAGGATAGGAGGATGGAATATATACAAAAAAAGACGGCGTTTCATATTCACACGTACGATAGGAGGATGGAATATGTATGAAAAAACAGTAAGCGGAAGGCATTTCAACAAAATTAGAAGAAATGAAAGCTAGGCACCATATGAACATGCAACCAATATCACTCTATTAGGTAAAAAAGTGTCTCGTCGTAAGAGCCATTTCAAGAAATTAGAAGCAGTACAAGCTAGAAGACAATGCAAGATGCAACCTACATCACAGTCCCAAGTTAAATGTGTCTTATGGGTAAGTGATCGTTGCAGGTATAAGTTGTAAGCTACGCAGATGCAATTCAACATAATCAGAAGCAATACAAACTAGACATCATACGGAAAACGCAACCACGTATAACAGTTCCAAGTAAGAGCAAGCACCTGTGATGGTGGAGTAGGGGAGATGTGCTCATCATATACATGTATGTTGTAGAAACAGGAACACGTGTCATATTCACAGGCATTATGTGTAAAGTAAGCAGATGCAATTCAAGTTAGAAGCAATACAAGCTAGACATCATACGCAACATGCAACCACATATAATAGTGTCAAGTTAGAGCAAGCACCTGTGATGGTGGAGTAGGGGAGATGTGCTCATCATCTACACAGCTACGTTGACTGTCTAGCCTTGCGTTGTCTTGCGAATCTTGTTGGGAGGATGGCGGAGTAGAATCTGTAGAGAACCTCTGTTTTAGTTGCTCGGAAGGACCACCATCATCTAATGCCTCGCCAATTTCCTTCAACTTTATTGATTTTGCATTGTGAGGTCATACCAACAAGAAAAAGGAATATCATTCGCTCTTCAGAACTCATTCATGCATGATACTGACGAACACTACTCTGATGAAAGGCAAAGTCATGATACAGAATATGTACGAAAAAATGGACGGCTTGACATATTCACACCTATGATGTGGTAACTAAGCAGAAGGCACTTCAACAAATTAGAAACAATGCAAGACACCGTATGGAAGGTGCAATCAATATCACTCTGCCAAGTTAAAACTGGCTCGTCATAGGTGGCGTTCATCAAACTAGAAGCAATACATGCTAGAAATCATATTCAAGACGCAAACCAATATCACACTGCCAACTTAAAGGTGTCCCATCATAAGTGACTGATGCAGGATACACAAGAAGAGTAGTTTCATGTAAGAACATGGTGTGATAGACAGATATAGTATGTACCAAAAACAGGAAAGCGTGTCATATTCACATGTATCATGTGTAAGCTAAGCAGATGCAGTTTACACTAATTAGGAGCAATACGAGCTAGACACCATATGCAACATGCAACCAGATATCACACTGCCAAGTTAGAGCAAGCACCTTGGATGGTGGAGTAGGGGAGCGGAGACTTGGACCTTGTAATGCACTATTAGTGCATGGAGAATCGGTACAGATGCTCCGTTTACGTTGCTGCAGAGGACCACCATCATCGCCTTCCTTACTCTTTTGCTTCCTCTTTCTTGATTTTGCCTTGTCAAGTCAAACCCACAAGAAAAAAGAATAAAATTTGCTCTTCAGAACTCATTGATGCATGATACTAACGAACACTACTTTCATGTAAGGTAGCCGCATGATAGGAGGATGTAATACATATGAAATACAGGACGGCATGACATATTGACATGTATGATGTATAAAGTGTAAACTAAGCACAAGGTGCTTGAACTTGTTAGAATCGATGCAAGCTAGAAACCATATGAAAGATGAAACCAATATCACTCTGCCAAATTAAAAGGGTGCCCTAACAAATGTATTTGACCAAATTAGAAGCAATACATGGCAACAGGCTAGAAATAATATGCAATATGCAACGACTAAAGGTGACTCATCGTAAGTGATTGATGCAGGATACAGAAGAGAGGCAGTTTCATGTAAGAACAAGGTTAACAAATAGATGTAGTGTGTACCAAAAATAGGAAGGCATGTCATATTCACAGGTATAGTGTGTAAACTAAGCAGATGCAATTTGCCCTAATTAGAAGCATTACAAGCTAGACACCGTATGCAACATGCAACCACGTATCACACTGCGAAGTTAGAGCAAGCACCTGTGATGGTGGTGTAGGGGAAGTGCGTTCTTCAGGTACAGAGCTACGTTCAATATCTTCAGTTAGGCTTGCTGTTTCTTGAGAATCATGTGGAGAGGATGAAATTGCATTCTTTATAACAGTATTGTGTCTCATATTAACCCACGCGCGTGACTGTCTCATCATAAGCGATAGACGCAGGCAGGATACACAAGAACAGTAGTTTGATGTAAGAACATGGTGTGATAGGCAGATGTAGTATGTACCAAAAACAGGAAGGCGTGTCATATTCACATGTATAATGTGTAAGCTAAGGAGATGCAATTTAACAAATTAGGAGCATTGATGAGGGATACACAAGAAAAGTGCCTTATCATAAGATATAGTATGTACCAAAAACAAGAAAGCGTGTCATATTCACATGTATCATGTGTAAGCTAAGCAGATGCAGTTTACACTAATTAGGAGCAATACGAGCTAGACACCATATGCAACATGCAACCAGATATTACACTGCCAAGTTAGAGCAAGCACCTTGGATGGTGGAGTAGGGGAGCGGAGACTTGGACCTTGTAATGCACTATCAGTACAAGGAGAATCGGTACAGATGATCCGTTTACGTTGCTGCAGAGGACCACCATCATCGCCTTCCTTACTCTTTTCCTTCCTCTTTCTTGATTTTGCCTTGTCAAGTCAAACCCACAAGAAAAAGGAATAAAATTTTCTCTTCAGAACTCATTGATGCATGATACTGACGAACACTACTTTCATGTAAGACGAACACTACATATCACACTGCCAAGTAAGAGCAAGCACCTGCGATGGTGGTGTGGGGGAATTGCGGTGATCAAATAGAGAGCTACGTTGACTATCTTCATTTAGCCTTGCTGTTTCTTGAGAATCATGTGGGGAGGATGACACTGCACTCTTTAAACGAGTATGGCGTCTCACAGAAACCCACCCGGGTGACTGTCTCATCATAAGTGATTGACGAGGGATACAAAAGAGCATTAGTTTGATGTACGAACATGGTTAATAGACATATGTAGTATGTATCAAAAACAGGAAGGCGTGTCATTATCAAAGGTATAATGTGTAAAGTAAGCGGATGCAATTTAACCAAATTGGAAGCAATACAAGCTAGACACCATATGAAGCATGCAACCACATTTGACAGCGCGAAGTTAAAGCAAGCACCTGGGATGGTTGTGTGTGGCAATTGAGATCATCAACTGCAGAGCTAAGTTTACTGTCTCCGACTGCTGACACTTCACCCGTTAGAGCGCTGGAACACTTAGTGCTTATTTTTGAATTACACTGGAGCGACTTCTGTCTTTTCTTTTCTGCATTCATCAACACTGCGTCAGAGTCTGAAATACCCATGCATAAAAAGACAATAGTGTGAGTATGGGTGAAGTGTGTGCACAATTAGTACAGTGTAAAGGTAGCAGATAGCAGGTCGGTGAGAAATAAATGACGAGAGACATATCATAGCTCTACAACATGAATGGCACACTAAATTACTACAGGATTCTATGAAAATAACAGTCGACTCAGAGCAAATAGGTCAGTCCATTTTTCTGCACCGTCTGATGTACAAAGAACGGGCATATCGCCTTCATCTACCTCTAGCGAGTCAGTGTTGATGATCTTCCTCGAAACGCCAGCGACCACCGGCCCAGTATTCCTCCCCTGCCTGCGCCCTCCCCTCGACCTCACCACACCGCCGTTCTTGGCACCGCCCCCCGGGCCATCCATTCAAGCCCCGCCGACCTCCGGATCGGACGCAGGCAGCTCCTGCGCCCCATACCCCTATGATAGACACAGATGCGCCGCTTCCTCGGGGAACAGGCGGACTAGGTGCTCCACGCGCCTAAGCGGGTGCTGCTTCTTTTAATTGTGGTTCGACTGACCCTGAATTGAAATCCAGGCGGGCTACTGACCTCTAGCAAAGGTGAAATAGTAAAAGGGAGGAAACCTTGTGCATTTAGTATCACGAAGAAGATGCAGTAAGAAGCGCTCAACTAGTTTCTTTCGTGGGATGAATACGTGTGAGCGGAGACGTAAGATTTGCACGAATAAGGGAAGAGGAGTACCTCTTTCTGCTGGCAGTGATGTGTCCTCCTTCTGTTTTTCCGACGATCTTCTTGTTGTTCGCCGGAAACCAGAAGTTGTGGAGGACGGTGCAGCCTTGGACGAACCCATGGCCAAGTTCTTGAGTGTGGTGTGGTGGCCGTCTGTCGGCGGCGGGGAAGCAGATCCGAGGCGGCGAACGACGGCGTAGCGGGAACAGCTCCGGTGCGGTGGACGGTTGCGACAGTGGAGCCGCAGCAGTGAGGCGCAGGACGGTGTGGTCGGAGTGGTTCTGGTACGGCGCACGTCGGCGTCGGCGTCCTGGAGGTAGCTCTGCCTCGACTTCAGCTGCTAAGTCCTTGAGGGCGTTGCGGTTGCGGTTGCGTTGGACGACGACGTCGGGGTATTGGCTCCGGCGTGATGGAGGAGGGCGGCGGTGGATTGGCCGCTATGGGGTGGAGGGCGGAGGAGGCTGAGGTTTTGCGGCTGGTGGAGAGGGCGTTTTCGCGCCCACGGAGTATGAATGGGGAAATGGAGGGAGGCGGTGAACTAAGGGGGAACAATGTTTCGGTTTGATACGCGCTTGTTTGAAATTTGGGGAAAGTTACAAACTTTCCGCCCATCTAAAATTTCGGACATATTGCGGGTTGGGGGTAGGACAGTCGTGTCAGGTGTCCCAAATGTGGGCGGGGTAGATTTCGGCCGAGCGCATGGGTAGGCGCCCACGGCGTATGAATGCTTCTCTGGCGTCTTGGTGAAGTTACAAACCTACCCCAGTTCAGACCTTTGGACATCGGGCCGATAGGCTACACGGGCCAGAGTCAGGACAATAATTTCCTACCACCAAAACATTAGTCTCGCGCGGTTTCGGGTGACCAGAGGCCTATTTGGTGCTTCATTCAATATTTGGGAGCAGAAGCATTAGGCCTCCTTTGGTTTGTAGAATTTGTGTAGGAATTCTATAGGATAGGATTTGCAAAGGAAAAAAATTCCTTTGAAGCCCTTTGGTTTGTAGGAATGGATTCCTATTCCTATGTAGGATAGGAATCAATCCTTCACGTTTTGGAGGGAAAAAACATTAGCCTAGACTCAACGGAAAAAATCCTATCCTATGCACCAAATGACATCTCTTTCTCTATAGGAATTGACATGCATGTCATCTCACTTCCTATGATTTTCCTATTCCTATAAAATTCCTATCTTATGAACCAAAGAAGGCCTTAACATTTTCGGTTCTCTTGAATTGAACTTTCAGGATTTGTCAAACTTCACAAATCTTTACTCTTGAAAATCCTAAAGCTATGATTATTTTGGAATGGAGGGGGTACATTTGAATATACATTGTACACGAGTATATATTAAAAAATATGCAACTTACCTTAGTTCATGCATGGTTCCATATATAATCTCCTTGGTTGCAAAAAAAAAATTAGATATGCATATGAATATATATAACATGTTCAAACTCACAACAAAGATTGATGCCCCCTTTTACATCTGATTTACAAATGCCATTGTCTCGGGTTCAAATAGATGAATGCACTTCCTATGAATTCGGATCTTCGAAACCCCCTTTATGTTGAATTCAACATATATTCTATTTCGTAGCTAGCAATTTGGAATGTATCCATGCAAGTGACAAATGTATAAAGTGCTTCACACTAACAACATTGAGTGCACTAATTAATGTTTATATAAGAATTGCAAAAGCATCCATTGCCTGTATTTCAAACCGCTCTCACTCTATGGATCGATAATATGAAATAAACACATGCACATGCTAGAATTCAATTGCAGTTGAAGAAAGATCCTACTCCTGGTACTGTATATTAGTGACAGGAGTGTGTACAAAGTACACGTGAATACCAGGCATTGTGCGTGTGTGTATATTATCGACGAACTAGCCCCCAAGCTTGTATAACATACTAAGGGCCTAGGGCTACAAATCATATATAGTCGGCTTATCACTAGTGGGGATAGAGTCCTCCGCGACTCTGGTAGCTTCCTGCTGTATGCCGAGTCCTCCACATGGGTCTTCGTATAACACGTCTCGGTCCAACCTATATGTGGCGCAGGATGGAACCGACCCATGAGTCTTCATGTTGACCCACCACAACTAGAAATGATGTGCCCACCACACCACACACGTGATCGGACACTAAGAAAATAAGCATATACAATAGTACAACGGTATCTAGCTCACGATATGTCTCCATATTTTGTTGATAACACTGACGGACTTTGCATTTGATGCGTGCTCCATATTTTGTTGACGACACTTACTGAAAGTGCGTTATATCGACTAGAGGGGGGTGAATAGGAGATTTTTATGAAAGTCTTCAAAACGTGGAAGTTATGAAGACAGACGATAGAAATAAACCTATTACCACGCAGCGGAAGGTAGACTACACTAGGCAAACCATAGTCAAGTATTAAATGGAGTGAAAGCACAATGACTAATAGCAGCAATGTAGTAAGGATCAGGTAGGAAAATATTATGAAGCCAAACAGAACACGCAGTCACTCAGTGAAGATAAAAGATAGTGCAATCATACAATGACTTCACAAGGACAAACAGTAAGTAAAGGGAAGGAAAGGATGAAACCAGTGACACGTTGAAGACAATGATTTGTTGGACCAGTTCCAGTTGCTGTGACAACTGTACGTCTAGTTAGGGCGGCTGGGTATTTAAACCTGAGGACACACAGTCCCGGACACCTAGTCCTGAACACGCAGCTCAGGACACCGAGTCCTCGCCGTATTCCCCTTGAGCTAAGGTCACACAGACCTCGCCCAATCACTCTGGTAAGTCTTCAAGGTAGACTCCCAAACCTTCACAGACTTCGTTCACCGGCGATCCACAATGTCTCTTGGATGCTCAGAACACGACGCCTAACCGGCTGGAGGATTCACAGTCCTCAAGTGTAATAAGTCTTCAGATCACACAGACAAGAAGACTTAAGTGATGCCTAATTCTCTTTGGCTTTGGGTGGTTAGGGCTTTATCCTCGCACGGAATTCTCTCTCAAAGGCTTCTAGGTGGGTTGCTCTCAAACAACAAAAGCCGTACACTAACTCTGAGCAGCCAACCATTTATGGTTGTAGGGGGTGGGCTATTTATAGCCACTAGGCAACCCAACCTGATTTGTCCGAAATGACCCTGGGTCACTAAGGAACTGACACGTGTTCCAACGGTCAGATTTCAAACTCACACGGCAACTTTAATTGGGCTACAAGCAAAGCTGACTTGTCCGACTCTGGACAAGATTCGCTCTCATAGTCTTCACTCGAAGACATAGGTTTTGGTTAAGCATCACTTCAGTCATTCTGACTGGTTCTCTTGGACCCCACTTAACAGTACGGTGGTTCCTATGACTCAATAAAGAAGAAAAAGAACCACGAAAGATCTAAGTCTTCGAGCTCCATAGGCTTCATGCGATGTCTTCTCTTGTCATAGTCTTCAATGTGAATATCTTCATATACCACCTTTGACATCAATGTCTTCATACATTTTTAGGGGTCATCTCTGGTAGGAAAACCGAATCAATGAGGGACTTCTACCTGTGTTATCCTGCAATTCTCACAAACACATTAGTCCCTCAACTAGGTTTGTCGTCAATACTCCAAAACCAACTAGGGGTGGCACTAGATGCACTTACAATCTCCCCCTTTTTGGTGATTGATGACAAACTAGTTGAAGTTTTCAACGGGGAATATAATATGTGAAATTGTAAAGGATAAGGAATTGTCTTCATAAGTTGCAAGGGCTCCCCCTGAAGATGTGCATATAAGTAATTTGCTTTTGGAATGCAAATGCACATGGTAGGTTGTGCTTGTGGAGATCCTCTTCAACTTATGATGACAATCCACTATGCATGTGAAGGTATGTGAAGATAATGACATGCATAATGGAAAATGGACGTCTGCAAGATGATCTAAGTGCGGAATTTATCGTCGCACATGCGGAATTTATCGTCGCATCACAAAATGGCAAATAAGTAGCAGACGACCATCGAGTTTAAGTGTTACAACTCAAAGAACCAAATGTATCAAAACAAGAGTTGTAAACACAAAGCAAAAATATGAAGCACCCGCCCATATGGACCCGCTTGAAGACTATCAAACTCATATGCTTCTCCCCCTTTTGTCAGTATGGACCAAAAAGGTTTGAAGACATAGAGCATCTACTCGTTCCCATGAAGAGTAGGTGAAGCAGCAGGGTCGTCGGTGGTGTTCGGCGGTGCAGAAGAGCTTGGAGCAGTGCCGAAGCGTGCGGAAGGAGGTGGCGGTGAAGTAGCATCGTCTTCATCCTCGATCACTCTGGCATTCACAGTTGCAGCAGAGGAAGAGAACTCAGAGTCTTCAAGAGATGGAGTTCATTGCAGCACTGCCCTTCGAGGAGGTGTGGAGTCAAACTTGAAGCGCTCAGAGAAGCCATCCTCTTGAAGATCATCTTCAGAACACATCAGCGTCAGCCCTTTCCATGTGCGTCGAGAGGTTTCATGGGCAACAAAGGCATTCTTGGTGGCAAGATTCCGAATGTGATTAACATCCACCAAGAGGCTTTACATTTGACGCTTCAGCCAGTCATGATACCTATCCTGTTTCTGATGAAGAGCTACAAGAAGCTCTCGGTCATTGAGAACACGAGTGCGCTTCTTGGGTCGTGGGGCAGTTGTACTGTCAGTGGCTTCAGTGAGAGCAGGATGCGGTGCACGTGTAGTGCCAGCCAAAGGATACACACGAGTGACTGCATCAACTCCTTCAATGTTCTGAGAAAAACTTTGATGCTCTGCATTCTGAAGACTTAGAGGTTCCTTGGCAGGCTCAGGATAGATGGCTTCAATAGACATATCCACATCAGGCAGAAAAATCCGATGATTGCGAGCAGATGGCTGATATGAGATAGCGGAGTGAAGTTTGATCAGCCGCATTACCCATGGGGCGCAGAACTTCAAGCCAAACAGACCAGAGCCTGATGCAGCAAGTTGGCGAATGAAGAAGTCCTGTGCATTGAAGCATTTTCCATGAAGAATATAGAAGACCAAAGTCTTCATTGCACCTTCCAGCTTGGCATGTGGAGAGTGCCCTTTGATGGGCCAGAGAGTTCGCCTTATGATGCCTTATGATGTGATAAATGGTCCTTGGCAGATACTCTAGGTCTTCAACAAAGAACTCTTTGGGATACGCAGCATCTTGGGGTAATGGCTTCATCATACTGAGCATCTAACTCATGTTAGGTTCAGCCTTCTGAAAGATGCTTTCCACAGCTTCACTGTGAAGTTGACAGCCAGATTCGTAGAGATTGCCGGGAGTGGGTAGACCAGTGAGCTCAATGATGTCAAAGGCTTTGGCTTCGTGATGAACGTTTCCTGTCATCCACTCCAGGACCCAAGTCTTCGGATCTCTGTTATACCCGCAGATGTGAAGTGTGGCATAGAATTGGAGTAGCAACTCTTCATTCCAATGCTCTTGGTCAGTGACGAACGACAGCAACCCAACCTCTTTGAAGCAATCCAGAGCTTCTTCCAGACAGGGCAGACCAGCTATTGCTTCAATGTCAAGACGCTTGTGTGGGAAGATGTGACCTTGATTGTAAAGAATGCAGGAGTAATAGCTTGACTGCGGATAGCTCCAGAACCGATCAGATGATATTCTTTCCCTTGAGTAGGGTTCCTGGAGCTATTGAAGAATGTGTTGTCTGCTCTGAAGCCATTGATACTGAAGGATCTAGGTGCTGATGCAGGACCTGGGAACCTGGGCAATCTTGGGATTGGCTTCTGTACCTGAGGCCTGTGCTCAACATGATAGTCGAACTGAGGACCGGCAGCAGGCGCGGGAACAGAAGCAGTGGGATCAGTGGCTTCGCTGACTTCTGGTGCTTTTGTTGGTGAGGGCTCCACATTAGCTTCAGCCATGACAGCGTCAGTGGCTTCAGTGGTGTTGGTGGTGGCAGCCTCAAGATTTTCAACCTCCACTTGACGAGCTGGAGGGTCGGTCACAACCACGTTCTCCTCGAGAACCGCTTCTTGGTGGGACAGGGGAGTAGCAGCTTGTGGGACTTCTTCTTCATCGGCTAATGCATCCGGAATGTCTTCAGCAGCTTCAACTTCAGACGCAGAGACTGGAGGCCTTGGTCCTTTGCGAAGCCTGCGCAACGCAGGCGACGCCTGTGTAGTTAGAGTTGGCTGGGCCTCAAAGTCTTCTTCCTCTTGTGGGCGATCAGCCCATGAAGCATCCTGAGCAATTGGCGCCAGAGGACGACCAATGCTGATGAGTTCGTTGTGCTCAAGCTGAGGAAGGACTGCACCATCTTCTACATGGTCATGGTGACCAATGTCTTCAGCAGCGATGGGATCAGCCGCTGGAAAGTCTTCAGCTTCATGAGCCTCTATGAGAGCAGGCTCATGGATTGTTAGTTGATGTTCTTGAGATTCAGTGTCAGGGTGAACCATGGAGATGGGTTCAACAATCAAGGGCTCTATGGGAGCAGCCCATTCTTTCTTGGTCTTCCTCTTCTTCTTGGAGGGGGCAGTAGGAGAGGCTTCAGGATGTTTCCTCTTCCTGGCTTCAGCCTCAGCAGTCCTTGTCTTCTTCAGCTCTGAAGTGGTTGACCGGGCTTTTGGCTTCGAGCCAGTCATTCTAGTTGGGAAGACAATGGGATCTGCTTCCTGCCTTGGTGCGAGAGGTTCGGCCACAATGGGCTTCTTCTTCTGCTTAGCAGCCATCCTGGGATCAATGCCTGGACGCCCAAGGGCCTTATGCTTCTCAGCTTCGTTGTAGCCTTGCACACACTTGTCAGCCAGGCTCTTCATACGCTCCCGAGAACCCTGAGCTTCTGCGCGTTTCTTGAGAAAGGCTTCTTTGAGCTCGTGCAGCATAATCTTGAAGTTTTTCACCTCTTGCACGCTGAGCTGGACATATGCTTCTTGAACTGAGCCTTTTCATAGTCAATCTTTTGCTTCAGTTCGATGATGCGCTGAGCGAGGGCTAGCTCTGAAGCAATGGCGCCATGGAAGGCGACACTGAGGCCAATGGGTAGTTGCAGATCTTCAAAGCAGATGTTTGGCGTGTCAAACCACTCATCAATGAAGTTGTGGATGATTATTACATCAAAGAGAGGCAGATCATTGAAGATTTCTGCTTCTTCTTTGCTCTTGATGAGTTGCTCAAGAGCGTCATCTGCAAGATCTTCATCACTTGACAGATCAATGGCATCATTGCGCAGAATGGCAGCAGTTGTTAGCTCTTGGCCGGTGTGTGGCAGAGGCATCTTGACCTTCTAGGGCTTGGAGATGCGTGACAAATCTTCAGACTGCACACTGTCTTCAGGAGGTGCAGTTGCCAGTGGCTTCGCCCGTGAGATTTTTGGTGCAGAGGTCGGCTTTGAAGCTTTTGGCTGCTTCAGCTTCTTTGGCTTCGGCGCTGCAGGCGCTTCATCTGATTCAGCATCATCTATAGGCTCATTCACGGCTGTCCCTTGAACCACGATGTGAGTGATGAGACCTTCAAGGTTGTAGAAGGGCCCAAGAAGATTGGGTTCAGCTTCGCGAGTTCCATCGGCACGGGGAGCAGAGGGACCAGGGTTGAAATCTAAACCCAAAGTCTTCTTGTTCTGCTTTGCTGAGTTCTGGGCAAACTGGAAGTTGCGCTTAGACAGATTGTCGTCACGACACCATAGCAGGGACGATGGGTCAGCATCCGTAGGCTGTGGTTCACGAACCATGCAGGGATATAAGCCTTGTTCAATGGCTTCATCTCTGGTCCTGGGTTGAAGATTTTTGTAGAGGATGTCTCCCCATGGTCGCTTGATGGCATTCTTTTCAGCATATTCCTTGGTCACAAATCTGTACTTGAACCAGTGTTCTGCCCAATAGCGTCGAATCCATTGGATTCGTGTCTTGTGCTGATTGTAATCCTCTTCAGGATCTGTCTTGTACAGCTCTAAGAGGTCATCGGGCAGATCTCGTGATGTTTGTCCTCGACGCTTTCTGCCACCCTTCCTTGCTGATTTCTCTGAAGCCATGAACTTTAAACTGAAAGGCTTCAATACGTTCAAAGGCTTCAAAGGTTTTCGCTTGCTGGACAAACAGGAACTGGCTTCGGGAGAATTTATGTGATGCTGTAAGAATTCTGCAAATGAATGCAGACTATGAGAACCAAGGGATTCTCCCACAGACATGTACCTGTGACAGCATTAAGGTGCGAGGGAAGGGGAAGAGGTCATATGCATTCTCAGAAGATTTTGAAGATAAATCAGTTTAGAAGACATTGACCTCATCGTGCGAAGATATTCACTCATAGATAAGGAGTTGGTTCCAGATTTGTACGAATCCACGGATCAGTACAAGTGAGGAATCTAACTACTTTGTGAAGCATAAGTGAATATACTAGGCATGTTATGAGATGCAGTATGAAAGAGATCCAACTTGTGTGAATAGAAACTGCTTGTGGTAGAAAGTGATAAAGCTATAGGATCAAAGGGGCCGTAAAAAGGAGGTTTTATTTACCACACGAAGAACTGCTAGACAAAGTGGAAGAGGAGGCCGAGCAGTTCGATCGTCCGTGCCCTAACTTGGCGACGGAGGACACCTACGGCGACGGCGGAGAAGACGATGTCCGTGATCAGCGTGAAGACGGCGTCGGAGAGGTTGCGGCAGCGAAGCGCTTCGTCGCCGGCGTCGTCGAGGGCTAGCGGTGGCGCTAGGGTTCGTGCGAGAGTGGAAGAAGAGATAATAACTGCTGTGAGGTGTGTATTTATAGGTACAGGGGCGGCACTGCGTTATTACACAGGTGCCCCTGGCGATTCGCATCTGAGGAACACGTGGCCATCATGCAGCATATTGGGGTTTTTTCCATGTCCCACGCACGCCTGGATTGTCGGGTGGTCGTTCCCACTTCTCCGGGTTTCAGGTGAAGGAATGAGCATTGAAAACGGACTTAATGGTTGCCTCTGTATCTTCTGCTGACAAGGACGCAGAGAAGACATTCGACAGTTTCAATAGAATGCATATGATTTGGAGAGATAGAGTTTGAGATAGAAAGCATAGAGAGGTTAGGGTCCGATCACATTCACTTAGTTCAAAAGATTCAACAAGAAGACATAGCTATAAGTGAATGCTGTAGAGGACAGAACACTAGTATATATATATATATATATATATATAATCAACATAGTGAAGATAATCATGAAGATATGTTGAGATTGAAGCCAAACCAAATGTGAAGACATAGCAAATGTAACGCCATGAGTGAAACACTTCAAACAAAATATTTGGTGGTGGCGTTACCCACCGTATAGGAAGTATTAGAGCTAGACACGGCGCACAATTATCGTGACGCTCCAAAGTCAAATTCCACATTAATGTATTCACACTTAGAATGTATGTCTTCATTGATTGAAGATATACTTTACTTCGTGTGTTGCACATCTAAGTCATCAATATGCATAAGTGTTAGGATGTGTGCCTGATCACAGGACATTTGAGGATTCCAGAATATTTAGCTCACACCATAACTTGCAAAATCTCTTCTCATCCAAGGGCTTGGTGAAGATATCTGCCAATTGCTCTTCAGTGTTGACGTGTATGATATCAATATCTTCCTTCACAACATGATCTCTGAGAAAGTGATGACGAATCTCAATGTGCTTTGTCTTCGAGTGCTGAACTGGGTTGTTGGCAATCTTGATGGCGCTTTCGTTGTCGCAGTAGAGTGGCACTTGCTTCAGATGAATGCCATAGACCTTGAGTGTTTGCTTCATCCACAGAAGCTGAGCGCAGCAAGATCCAGCAGCAATGTATTCAGATTCAGCAGTTGAGAGAGATACACAGTTCTGCTTCTTTGAAGACCAACATACAAGTTATCGTCCCAGAAAGTGACATGTGCCTAATGTAGATTTGCGATCCACTTTGTCACCAGCATAATCAACATCCGAGAATCCAACCAGATCAAACTCTGAGCCCTTTGGATACCATAATCCTAGAGTTGGGGTGTGAGCCAAATATCGAAGAATTCGCTTCACAGCTAAGTGATGCGACTCCTTTGGTGTCGCTTGAAATCGAGCACACATGCAAACACTAAGCATAATATCTGGCCTAGATGCACATAGATAAAGCAAAGAACCAATCATGGAGCGGTATACCTTTTGGTCAAACTCTTTACCATTGTCGTCAGGACCCAGATGATGCTTGGCTGGCATTGGCGTCGTGAAGCCTTTGCAGTCTTGCATACCGAACTTCTTCAGGCAATCTTTGAGATACTTCTCTTGAGATATGAAGATGCCGTTGCGTTGCTGTCGTATTTGGAGACCGAGGAAGAACTTCAGCTCTCCCATCATGGACATCTGATATTGCTCTTGCATCATATATCCAAACTCTTCACTGTACTTCTGATTGGTGCAGCCGAAGATAATGTCATCCACATATATTTGGCACACAAACAGTTCACCATCATATGTCTTCGTGAAGAGAGTGGGGTCTAGGGAACCAGGTATGAAGCCTTTGCTCTTCAGGAAGTATTTGAGTGTGTCATACCAGGCCCGAGGGGCTTGTTTGAGGCCATACAGTGCCTTGTTGAGCTTGTATACCATGTCAGGATGTTTTGGATCTTCAAAGCCAGGCGGTTGTGCAACATACACTTCTTCTTCTTCTTCAATCTTGCCATTGAGAAAGGCGCTCTTCACATCCATTTGATATAGAAGTATGTTGTGATGATTGGCATAGGCCAGCAGTATGCGTATGGCTTCAAGTCTAGCCACAGGAGCAAATGTTTCATCGAAGTCAATGCCTTCCACTTGAGTATATCCTTGAGCAACGAGACGAGCTTTGTTTCTGACAACTTGACCATGCTCATCTTGCTTGTTAAGGTATATCCATTTGGTGCCTATTATGTTGTGCTTCCGAGGATCAGGACGCTTAACCAGTTCCCATACATTATTCAGCTCAAACTGTTGAAGCTCTTCTTGCATAGCTTGAATCCATTCAGGTTCCATGAAGGCTTCTTCAACTTTCTTCGGTTCTGTAATTGAGACGAATGCGAAGTGCCCACAGAAATTTGCTAGCTGAGTTGCCCTTGAATGAGTGAGCGGACCAGGTGCATTGATGCTGTCAATTATTCTCTCAATTTGCACTTCGTTGGCAACACGAGGATGTACAGGGCGAAGGTTTTGGTCTTGCTGATCATTGTCATTGTTAGTGGGATTGTCTTCAGGGTGAGCATTGTCTTCAGTTTGATCAGGTGCGGAGATGATAAGTTCCTCTTCAGGTTGAGCTTCAGAGGGTATGATTTCTCCGGTTCCCATAAGCTTGATTGATTCGCTGGATGGAACTTCATCTAGCACATTTGGGAGGTGCTCTCTTTGTGAACCGTTAGTCTCATCAAACCGCACATCCACTGTTTCAACCACTTTATAATGAAGGAGATTGAAGACTCTGTAGGAGTGCGAATCCTTTCCATATCCAAGCATAAAACCCCCATGTGCTTTTGGTGCAAATTTTGAAGTGTGATGTGGATCTTTGATCCTGCACCTGGCACCAAATACTCTGAAGTAACTGACATTTGGCTTCTTGCCAGTAAGGAGCTCATAAGATGTCTTGTTCAGAAGCTTGTGAAGATAAACACGATTGATTGTATGGCATGCAGTATCAATGGCTTCAGGCCAGAATTTTCTTGGAGTCTTGTATTCATCAAGCATCGTTCGGGCCATCTCAATGAGTGTTCTGTTCTTGCGTTCGACGACGCCATTCTGCTGTGGCGTGTACGGGGCTGAGAATTCATGTGTGATGCCCAAGGTATCAAGATATGTATCAAGGCCGGTGTTCTTGAATTCAGTGCCATTGTCACTTGTCATTTTTGTTCTCATTGTCCCATTAGTTGTTCATTGCTCGATTGGCGAAGCGTCTGAAGACATCCTGCACTTCAGTCTTGTAGAGGATTATGTGCACCCAAGTATATCTAGAATAATCATCAACAATGACAAAGCCATAGACAAGCAGTAGTAGTAAGAGTTGAGTAATGAGTGGGACCGAAAAGATCCATGTGGAGCAGTTCAAAGGGTCGAGTAGTTGTCATGATTGTCTTCGAGGGATGTTTGGCCCTCGTCATCTTTTCCCTGCTTCACAGGCACCGCATAAGTGATCTTTCTTGAACTTGACGCCCTCGATGCCTATGACATGCTTCTTCTTTGCAAGGGTGTGGAGGTTCCTCATGCCAGCATGCCCTAGCCTCCGATGCCAGAGCCAGCATTCTGAAGCCTTTGCTAGAAGACATACGGCAAGCTGTGGTCCTGCCGAGAAATCTACTACTTACAAATCATCTTTCCGATACCCTTCAAACACTAGAGACTTGTCAGATTCCATTAGTACAAGGCAGCGATATTTTCCAAATATTACAATCATGTTCAAATCGCAAAGCATTGAGACAGACATTAAGTTGAAGCCAAGGGATTCAACAAGCATGACTTTATCCATGTGTTGATCCTTTGAGATTGCAACTCTACCTAGACCCAGTACCTTACTTTTACCAGTGTCAGCAAATGTGATGTGACTCTTGTCGGATGGACGTAAGGTTGAGTCCATAAGAAGGCTTCTTTTTCCAGTCATGTGATTGGTACACCCACTATCAATAATCCATTCTGAAGACGCTGGTGTCATACCCTACAGTGCAGTTAGGGGGATAGGCTTCACGAAGAGAATTGTGAAGCAAAAACATTTGACGAACTAGTGGGTTATGAAAGCTTAGATCCAGATTAGGACTAATAGGGAGAGTAGCAAGCGATTCAGGAACGAAGTACATAGTAAGACCATTCGGGCATTTGATCTTGCGCCCTACAAGATGTTTAAGGTCCCCAGCAATAGCGTCAGACGATTTTGGTTTTCTGCTGGAGACCTTTCCCTGCAAAAGAGAGTTAAGCTTTCTTAGCCACCCACATCTTCAAGGGTGGCTTAGAAGCAATAAGTCTAAGTGCAGCGTCTGAGAACTTTGGCTTTGGAGCCCTAGCAAAAAGTCTTGCAGGCGGACAATAGTACTCATAAGAATAAGCAGAATAGTTCTTGGTCTTATGAACATGGCGGTTTGATGAACCGCGCTCATATTCATAGGCCTGAGTATGGTTTCCCTGCAAAACATTTGCGTTAGTGCGACTCAGGTGAGTCCTCTGTCTGTATGACGCCTTTGGACCGTATGTAGCCTGTGGTCTGAGGTTTGTCTTCTTCACGTGTGGTGTCATGATGACATTCACAGGAAGATTCTCTAGACACTTTTTCGGAACCCAGATCTTCTTCATAGGCGGTCCATTCCTGCAGTTAGTACCAATGTACCTGCCAAACACTTCACCATTCTGATTCTTAAACAGTTTATAGTTTGCATCAAAGGATTCATCAATGACAATGGGGTTTGCACAAGAGAAGCCAAATAGATTGGATAGATCTGCTGAAGATTCCTTTGCAGCAACCCATGTGGTTTTGGGGTACTGCTCAGGTTTCCAGTAAGAGCCATCAGCATTCATTTTCCTTACGAACCCAACACCCTCTTTCCTCGGGTTTCGGTTCAAGATCTGCTTTTTGAGGACATCACATAGTGTCTGATGCCCTTTAATACTTTTGTACATCCTTGTTTCAAGCAATGTCTTCAACCTAGCATTCTCATCAGCAATAGCAGTGGAATCCTCAGCAGAGGGGTTAGTTCCCACATCAACAGTTGAAGATATTGCAACAGTAGAAGCAGTAGAACATTCAGCAACAGTAGTAGCATTATCACTCTCAATGCACTTAAGACATGGTGGTTCAAATCCTTCCTGAGCGGAGCTGATCTGTTCGGCGCAAAGTGACTCATTTTCCTTTTGAAGATCTTCATGAGCCGCTCTCAATTTCTCAAGATCTTGCTTCCTTTGAAGATAATCATAGGAAAGCTTTTCATGAGTTGTTGAGAGCGTTTCATGACGACTTTCAAGTTCCTCATACTTAACGTGAAGATTTTTTATGTCTTCAATTAAGGACTCAGATCGAGTCATTTCAGCGCCTAACAGATCATCGCTTTTGTCTAACAGTTTTTGAATATGTTCCATGGCTTTCTGTTGTTCAGTTGCAATTTTAGCAAGTGTTTTGTAGCTGGGTTTTGAACCACAATCAGAGTCACCGTCACTGGATGTTTGATAGTGAGTAGTGCGTGTGTTTACCTTGGCACCGCGTGCCATGAAGCAGTAGGTAGGAGCGGAGTAGTCCTTGTTATTTGCATCGGTGTCGGTGATGAGGTCATTGTCTTCAGTGTTGAAGATGGACTTGGCAACGTATGCTGTAGCCAGACTTGCGACGCCAGAATCGGACTCCTCCTCAGACTCCACCTCTGCCTCCTCAGAAGCGGACTCCTCCTCTGAATCCATTTCCTTGCCAACAAACGCACGTGTCTTGCCAGATGAGCTCTTCTTGTGTGATGAAGACTTTGAAGAAGACTTGGAAGAAGACTTTGAGTATTTCTTCTTCTTCTATTCCTTGCTCTTCTTCTTCTTTTTGTTCTCATTGTCCCACTAAGGACACTCAGAGATGAAGTGGCCAGGTTTCTTGCACTTGTGACATGTTTTCTTCTTGTAGTCATGAGCAGAAGCTTCATCATTCCTTGAGCTTGATCGTGAAGACTTTCTGAAACCTTTCTTCTTGGTGAATTTTTGGAACTTCTTCACAAGCATAGCAAGTTCCCTTCCAATGTCTTCAGGATCATCAGAACTGCTGTCAGATTCTTCTTCAGATGAGGAGACAGCTTTTGCCTTCAAGGCACGAGTTTGCCCATAGTTTGGACCATAGATATCTCTTTTCTCAAAAAGATGAAACTCATGTGTGTTGAGCCTCTCAAGTATGTCAGACGGATCGAGTGTCTTGAAATCAGGACGTTCTTGAATCATCAGGGCTAGGGTGTCAAACGAACTATCAAGTGATCTCAGTAGTGTCTTGACGACTTCATGCTTGGTGATCTCAGTAGCGCCAAGGGCTTGAAGCTCATTCGTGATGTCAGTGAGTCGATCAAATGTGAGCTGGACATTCTCATTGTCATTTCTCTTGAAGCGGTTGAAGAGGTTGCGAAGGACACTGATTCTCTGATCTCTCTGGGTTGAGACGCCTTCGTTGACCTTGGAGAGCCAGTCCCAGACTAGCTTAGATGTTTCCAAAGCACTCACGCGGCCATACTGTCCTTTGGTTAGATGACCACAGATGATATTCTTGGCAGTAGAGTCCAGTTGAACGAACTTCTTGACGTCAGCAGCAGTGACACCTTCTCCAGCCTTGGGAACACCGTTCTTGACGACATACCATAGGTCGACGTTAATGGCTTCAAGATGCACGCGCATCTTATTCTTCCAGTAGGGATATTCAGTTCCATCGAAGACGGGGCACGCAGCGGAGACTTTAATTATCCCTGCAGTCGACATAGCTAAAACTCCAGGTGGTTAAACCGAGTCACACAGAACAAGGGAGTACCTTTCTCTGATACCAATTGAAAGTGCGTTATATCGACTAGAGGGGGGTGAATAGGCGATTTTTATGAAAGTCTTCAAAACGTGGAAGTTATGAAGACAAACGATAGAAATAAACCTATTACCATGCAGCGGAAGGTAGACTACACTAGGCAAACCATAGTCAAGTATTCAATGGAGTGAAAGCACAATGACTAATAGCAGCAATGTAGTAAGGATCAGGTAGGAAGATATGATGAAGCCAAACAGAACACGCAGTCACTCAGTGAAGATAAAAGATAGTGCAATCATACAATGACTTCACAAGGACCAACAATAAGTAAAGGGAAGGAAAGGATGAAACCAGTGACACGTTGAAGACAATGATTTGTTGGACCAGTTCCAGTTGCTGTGACAACTGTACGTCTGGTTAGGGCGGCTAGGTATTTAAACCTGAGGACACACAGTCCCGGACACCTAGTCCTGAACACGCAGCTCAAGACACCCAGTCCTCACCGTATTCCCCTTGAGCTAAGGTCACACAGACCTCGTCCAATCACTCTGGTAAGTCTTCAAGGTAGACTCCCAAACCTTCACAGACTTCGTTCACCGGCGATCCACAATGTCTCTTGGATGCTCAAAACGCGACGCCTAACCGGCTGGAGGATTCACAGTCCTCAAGTGTAATAAGTCTTCAGATCACACAGACAACAAGACTTAAGTGATGCCTAATTCTCTTTGGCTTTGGGTGGTTAGGGATTTATCCTCGCAAGGAATTCTCTCTCAAAGGCTTCGAGGTGGGTTGCTCTCAAACGACAAAAGCCGTACACTAACTCTGAGCAGCCAACCATTTATGGTTGTAGGGGGTGGGCTATTTATAGCCACTAGGCAACCCGACCTGATTTGTCCGAAATGACCCTGGGTCACTAAGGAACTGACACGTGTTCCAACGGTCAGATTTCAAACTCACACGACAACTTTACTTGGGCTACAAGCAAAGCTGACTTGTCCGACTCTGGACAAGATTCGCTCTCATAGTCATCACTCGAAGACATAGGTTTTGGTTAAGCATCACTTCAGTCATTCTGACTGGTTCTCTTGGACCCCACTTAACAGTACGGTGGTTCCTATGACTCAATAAAGAAGAAAAAGAACCATGAAAGATCTAAGTCTTCGAGCTCCATAGGCTTCATGCGATGTCTTCTCTTGTCATAGTCTTCAATGTGAATATCTTCATATACCACCTTTGACATCAATGTCTTCATACATTTTTAGGGGTCATCTCTGGTAGGAAAACTGAATCAATGAGGGACTTCTACCTGTGTTATCCTACAATTCTCACAAACACATTAGTCCCTCAACTAGGTTTGTCGTCAATACTCCAAAACCAACTAGGGGTGGCACTAGATGCAGTTACAATCTCCCCCTTTTTGGTGATTGATGACAAACTAGTTGATGTTTTCAACGGGGAATATAATATGTGAAATTGTAAAGGATAAGGAATTGTCTTCATAAGTTGCAAGGGCTCCCCCTGAAGATGTGCATATAAGTAATTTGCTTTTGGAATGCAAATGCACATGGCAGGTTGTGCTTGTGGAGATCCTCTTCAACTTATGATGACAATCCACTATGCATGTGAAGGTATGTGAAGATAATGACATGCATAATGGAAAATGGACGTCTGCAAGATGATCTAAGTGCGGAATTTATCGTCGCACATGCGGAATTTATCGTCGCATCACAAAATGGCAAATAAGTAGCAGAGGACCATCGAGTTTAAGTGTTACAACTCAAAGAACCAAATGTATCAAAATGAGAGTTGTAAACACAAAGCAATAATATGAAGCACCCGCCCATATGGACCCGCTTGAAGACTATCAAACTCATATGTTTCTCCCCCTTTTGTCAGTATGGACCAAAAAGGTTTGAAGACATAGAGCATCTACTCGTTCCCATGAAGAGTAGGTGAAGCAGCAGGGTCGTCGGTGGTATTCGGCGGTGCAGAAGAGCTTGGAGTAGTGTCGAAGCGTGCGGAAGGAGGTGGCGGTGAAGTAGCATCGTCTTCATCCTCGATCACTCTGGCATTCACAGTTGCAGCAGAGGAAGAGAATTCAGAGTCTTCAAGAGATGGAGTTCGTCACAGCACTGCCCTTCGAGGAGGTGTGGAGTCAAATTTGAAGCGCTCAGAGAAGCCATCCTCTTGAAGATCATCTTCAGAACACATCAGCGTCAGCCCTTTCCATGTGCGTTGAGAGGTTTCATGGGCAACAAAGGCATTCTTGGTGGCAAGATTCCGAATGCGATTAACATCCACCAAGAGGCTTTGCATTTGACGCTTCAGCCAGTCGTGATGCCTATCCTGTTTCTGATGAAGAGCTACAAGAAGCTCTCGGTCATTGAGAACACGAGTGCGCATCTTGGGTCGTGGGGCAGTTGTACTGTCAGTGGCTTCAGTGAGAGCAGGATGCGGTGCACGTGTAGTGCCAGCCAAAGGATACACACGAGTGACTGCATCAACTCCTTCAATGTTCTGAGAAAAACTTTGATGCTCTGCATTCTGAAGACTTAGAGGTTCCTTGGCAGGCTCAGGATAGATGGCTTCAATAGACATATCCACATCAGGCAGAAAAATCCGATGATTGCGAGCAGATGGCTGATATGAGATAGCGGAGTGAAGTTTGATCAGCCGCACTACCCATGGGGCGTAGAACTTCAAGCCAAACAGACCAGAGCCTGATGCAGCAAGTTGGCGAATGAAGAAGTCCTGTGCATTGAAGCATTTTCCATGAAGAATATAGAAGACCGAAGTCTTCATTGCACCTTCGAGCTTGGCATGTGGAGAGTGCCCTTTGATGGGCCAGAGAGTTCGCCTTATGATGTGATAAATGGTCCTTGGCAGATACTCTAGGTCTTCAACAAAGAACTCTTTGGGATACGCAGCATCTTGGGGTAATGGCTTCATCATACTGAGCATCTAACTCATGTTAGGTTCAGCCTTCTGAAAGATGCTTTCCACAGCTTCACTGTGAAGTTGACAGCCAGATTCGTAGAGATCGCCGGGAGTGGGTAGACCAGTGAGCTCAATGATGTCAAAGGCTTTGGCTTCGTGATGAACGTTTCCTGTCATCCACTCCAGGACCCAAGTCTTCGGATCTCTGTTATACCCGCAGATGTGAAGTGTGGCATAGAATTGGAGTAGCAACTCTTCATTCCAATGCTCTTGGTCAGTGACGAACGGCAGCAACCCAACCTCTTTGAAGCAATCCAGAGCTTCTTCCAGACAGGGCAGACTAGCTATTGCTTCAATGTCAAGACGCTTGTGTGGGAAGATGTGACCTTGATTGTAAAGAATGCAGGAGTAATAGCTTGACTGCGGATAGCTCCAGAACCGATCAGATGATATTCTTTCCCTTGAGTAGGGTTCCTGGAGCTATTGAAGAATGTGTTGTTGGGGCTGGAGGATTCACAGTCCTCAAGTGTAATAAGTCTTCAGATCACACAGACAAGAAGAGTTAAGTGATGCCTAATTCTCTTTGGCTTTGGGTGGTTAGGGCTTTATCCTCGCAAGGAATTCTCTCTCAAAGGCTTCGAGGTGGGTTGTTCTCAAATGACAAAAGCCGTACACTAACTCTGAGCAGCCAACCATTTATGGTTGTAGGGGTGGGCTATTTATAGCCACTAGGCAACCCGACCTGATTTGTCCGAAATGACCCTGGGTCACTAAGGAACTGAAATGTGTTCCAACAGTCAGATTTCAAACTCACACGGCAACTTTACTTGGGCTACAAGCAAAGCTGACTTGTCCGACTCTGGACAAGATTCGCTCTCATAGTCTTCACTCGAAGACATAGGTTTTGGTTAAGCATCACTTCAGTCATTCTGACTGGTTCTCTTGGACCCCACTTAACAGTACGGTGGTTCCTATGACTCAATAAAGAAGAAAAAGAACCACGAAAGATCTAAGTCTTCGAGCTCCATAGGCTTCATGCGATGTCTTCTCTTGTCATAGTCTTCAATGTGAATATCTTCATATACCACCTTTGACATCAATGTCTTCATACATTTTTAGGGGTCATCTCTGGTAGGAAAACCGAATCAATGAGGTACTTCTACCTGTGTTATCCTGCAATTCTCACAAACACATTAGTCCCTCAACTAGGTTTGTCGTCAATACTCCAAAACCAACTAGGGGTGGCACTAGATGCACTTACACTTACGGTCATTGTATTTGAAGTGAAAGCACGATATGGTCACTGGACTTCAGAATAAGCTCATCACGGTCACCACATACACTTTGTCGTGCTAACCAACATGTGGTTGGATGGTTAGAGGACAGTGGTTTCTCGAGCCCACCAAGGTTAAAGTCTCGGTGCTCGCATTTATCTTGTGTTAATTTCAGTATTTTCTGGCGACGTATGTTCAGTGGGAGGAGACGTTCCACTCGACTACGAGGCACCTATGGTGACTTCGTAAAATCTCAAGATCATATATGCTAGCCCACTCTCTCGAAGGTACGCATAGGGGTAGGGTTCGCGTGTGTGCGCTTATAGCAGTGAGTGCTTGCGGGTATATATGAGCCCTTGCGTCTGTATTGTGTTAAACAAATACATATCATGATTATACGGTCACTGGCTCACCTGTACAACTCCGTATTTTGTTGATGACACAATCAATTGACCAGTCAAACGTTCCACGCGGCGCAACTAGTGTTGCACCATCGGGGCGCGTAACCGTGGGGCCCACCTGTCAGCCCGTATATGAAAGAAAGAAATGGTAGTTTGAGTCTGTACTGTGTTAATAAAATAGGAGTACATTTTAGGGTGATCATACGGTCACTGGCTCACCATACAGCTCCATAATTTGTTGATAACACGATCAATTGACCAGTCAAACGGTCCACATTCAGCAGCGCACATTACCATAGGGCCCACCCGTCAGCGCGTATACGAGGGACAGAAATGGTAATAAATTAGTGGTCGTTGGGTATTCGAAGTCGTGAGACCTCTGGTTGGCAGTCACCGGCGGTTGGGGGCATTCATTGGGCGGTGGGGTGGGGATCCCCTGAGAAAAAGCTCGGCGGGGGGGGGCTAGAGGGATGGCCGGTGCGGCGGCGGACCGGTGGTGGGGAGTGGTTTCGGGGAGGGCGGGCCGGCCGCGGGCGGCGGGGGCTGGCGGTTCGGCCGGTGGTGGCTGGAAGCTCAGGGGGGTGGAGTTTGATGATAAACTGGAGGCCCTTGATTTCGTATCCAACGGCTGGAAAATCTAATGACCAGAGATGAAAAAGTCAGTCGACTGACATGTAGCCTCACCCCGCACGTACACATGCACGCACGCAAGACACACACGCATGTAGGCGTGCAACACTGACACGTACGCACACACGCATGCTGGCGTGCAACACTGACACGTACACATGCACTCACGAACACGCGCACGTAGGCACCCATGCATGCAATACTGAAACGTACCCTTGCACGCATGCAACACTCGCACGCCTGCATGCACACAGCACACGACGCAAGACACACGTTCAACCTATACGTGCATGCACCCTTTGTTAAGGACATGGATTGTTACGGGTATTAATCAATCTTATCTGTGATAAGCAGAACATTGATGTTTGCAGCAGTCTTTATGAATCACAACGTATCGAACGGGCTATCAACATAGTAGGCTTATCTACATGAAAAAGATGATGTCACACTCAATGAACAATCATCGGTTTATGAAATGCCCGCTTCTGACCGCCCTGGCCCACCAAAGGTTCCTCTGTTGTGCGCTGCCTGCGTTGGGTCACTGACATGCATACCATGCACCCAAAGAGCCCACATGTCAGTGGAAGAACGGCGGTGTGTCCTAGGTCAGAGTCGAGGGCGCCACTCGCGGAACGCCCGGCTGAACACGCCTCCGTGCCGCATTCAAACGCCTCCTTGAAACCCGCCCGTGTGGAAGCCGAGAAACCCACTCTGGACACACGTCCGTTCATGACCGGGCCACTCCCCTATCTCCTCCACCATTTTGTCCACTCTTACAATGGCTTAGAAGAGTAGTTATTCCGCATCCAAGCCGGCTGGGTAGCCCGCCGGATACGAGCTATGCAGCTCGCTGATCCACCTCCCTCCCCTCGCCTAAAGGAGCCAGTTGCCGCCCCAAGCCGTGGAATTTTGCCATGTGTTGTTTTCATGGACTAGCAAGATGCCCGTGCATTGCACAGAACATCAAGATGCATTTTTTTACAAACTCCCGCATGCATGCAAGGGATAATGAATGTCCTCCTTTGCTAGTACCACGAGGCAAACACCATTAATATTGCATCTATTAGTGTTAGTGGCCTTGTATATCTGCAAATTGTAATTTTGATAGTGGCCCCTTGTATATAAAAATGGAGGGAGAAAGATGAGAGATAAGGTGAGGAGGAGTGGGGCATGGTGGTCGGACTGGGCGGAGGCATGGCGATGGACGGCGCATTATGTCTAGGTTTGTATCTCTCTCTCACACACCCACATAGGTGGGGGACGTGCACGAAGAGAAGAGGTGCACGCACGGCGCACATACTCCCGTATCTTTCCGAACCACACCCATGCGGGTACACGGTGGAGCTCATTTCTGTACGAAAAAGGCAGCCCACGTGGTAATTTGGCACGTGTACTCATTGTCCACTTGGTGGAGGGAGGATCGTCTACCACGGTGAACAAACAAATTGCGACTTGACGCGTTATGTTAAATTAAAAAAAGAGGCAAACCATGTGGGGCCTACCTTAGAGGCAAGGCTCTATACACTGGATTACTTTTGATGTGTCCCTTCAACTCGCAGAACGAGGAGAAGCTTGCTCAGTACGCCGTCTCCCCCGCCCACGGGCGCGGTGGCTTGCAGGATGAGGTGAAGCTTGCTTACTAGTACGCCTTACGCCCGCTCCCTCGCCCACGCGCGTAGTGGCTCGCAGCACGAGGAGAAAATTTTACTACTCCCTCCGTTTACTCCTCGTCCCTACTACGTACTTTGGTTAGTACTCCCTCCATTTACTTATACAAGGCCACTATAAAAAATACATTTTGCATCTATACAAGGCCACAAATAGTAATCAAGACAAAAGTTACTACTCCCTCCTTTCCAGTTTATGGCTCAATTTCAAAATCTCTCCAACCAAGGTAGATGGTGAGTGGTCGAATTAATTTCGTATTTTGCACAAGTAATTAGTACGCTCGTTTTTCACAACAAGTTATGTTTACCGAGGCATTAATTAGAATGAATGCATGAATGACCACTAAATTTCCATGAACTTGTACATGCATTGGTTAGTTTCCTCTTGACACTGCTTGCGTCGGGTGATCTAACGCACCTCGAAATCCAACATGTAATGGTACTACTACATCTAGTAGAATTGAGACTTATCAAACGGAAAAACGAATGTTTTTTAGATGAGCCCTATAAACCCTAGTGGGTATGTACTCCATAAAAACAGATTTTTCCAAAACTAAGTCGCTCCCTTTCATGAATTCTGTAGTATACTCCTCCATCAACGCTCCCTTTCATGAATTATGTACTTCCTGTCGCCGACATGTGGGACATATAGCAACCGGGTCGACGTGTCAAGCACCAAATAACAGTGCAGAATACCAGGGGGGACGCACCCCACTCGTACCAGCCCAGTAGTAGTAATGAGCAATGAGACGTCAAATCACAATGCCGCACTTTCCCAGACGGACGAAGCAACCATTATTTCACACTTCGGTTCGCCATCATCTCAAACCACATACTAGTATTTCTTCTACCTCAAGAGGGACACGCGCATCGCCTTGGTACATCATGACACGTGGGCCTGCATGACAGGCCATGCTCCCCCGTCGATCGCTCGGTAAAATCACCTCATTTTTACTATACTTCCTCCGTATCGGTTTACTACATGGCATGCACGTCGTTCCAGGTTGAGAATTTAACTGGCTATATATGTGATGAACAGTACTCTAGCCTTTTAAAAAATGTATACTTTTGTACAGTAGTACTATCGATGGATTGTGCCATGGAGCAAAAATTGAAATTAAAAAAAGGTGGTACATATAGAGAGCGCTCATCGCCAAATTATTCATATAGTACTATTAAAAAGGCTAGTCACAATAATGGTTTCCAGCACAACCCACCCCTCAAATAAAACTAAGAGGGTGCTTGGATACGTTTTAGTCCCATGACTAGAAGTAGTGGGACTAAAACATGCTAGCCTCACCCATGCTTGGATCCAAATACTAAAAAGGCTACAATCAAGTTAATGAGCATTTATTGTCCTCCAAACCCTCCAATCCAGAACTCGCATGTGTTAAAGGAGAGGAGTTAAATGAGTAGAGAGAGGACTAATCCACATTTTAGTAGGGGTACCCCTGACTAAAAAAATTTAGTCTCAAGACTAGTTTTAGCCCCTCTTTAGTCAGGGGTGCTTGGAACTTTAGCCTCTTAAAGAGACTATTTTTAGTCAGACTAAAATAAGTCCCTTGGATCCAAGCACCCTCTAAGCATCCTGGAATTCTTTGACAAAACTAAGCACCCTGAAATTCTTTGACAACTAAACTGCTGGCTATATGATGTTGGCCATATATATATTGTACGTATATAATGTGAAGAAACGAGTGGTAGTACTATACCAACTAAAAGATGAAATGTAAGAAATACTAGTATGTACGTACTGAAGAGTTAAAGTAACGAGAAGAAACATAACATAGTTCTGCTGGGGGCTCAGTAGAACACGCCCCTCAAATTAAATTAAGCACACCTGAAATTAAACTTTGCAACTATTATGGTAGACACTGCATTAGAACCACCATGAGCAAGGACACTGCCACCTTACTTGGAGTCCTCGTCCATGTCCTCGACTTCGTCCTTGTCCCTCTTCCTCTTGGGCGATACTTCTTTGCTTGAACCGCACACTTGGCTGTTGCTCTTCATCCAACCCTTGTAGATATTGAAGCAAAGGTAGCCATCCATTGCAGCGTAGTGGATGTGGTCTATATCTAGTACATTCCGCTGCCATGCATGACGATGAAACGTATAATGAGGTTTCTCCAGTTTACCGTACAAAGGATGAACCATGGCTCCTGCCATGGTCAGCATTGAAGGCTGACGAGAGGACACTAGCCGATTCTTCTAGAGGTCGAAGATGGTGCCTACAACGAGGCCTATCCGACGCAGGACTTCTTTGTCGTTGCCAAAGTCTAAAGTAACAAATTTCACTGTTTTGTCCTTGAGGAAGTTCTTAAAATCCTGGCACTCAATGTCGGCATGGCATATGTGGTAGACCAAGCAAACGTTATGTACGCAAACCTGGATCACGGCGGGCTTCTTCCTCTCTTCGTCCTTTAGATCCTTCTCTCGTCCCAGGACTGTGGTGTACACAACATCTAGCCTAGCGACCCACTCATCATCTGAGTTTTCGAACATGCGGCTAAAGCGAGAAAGGCATCCTTTCACCGTCGCGGAAGAACGGGTGTAGATGACGTCGAACTCATCGCCGGTGATGGTTCTAACCTTGTACTCACCGCCGATCGTGGAGATTTGGGACACCATGGATTTGGGAGGAGGGTTAGGATTAGTGGAACTGCCGTAATGTGAATGGACGGGACGACTAGGAGCGAACCGCCGTAGTATTGAAGGACATGCGGGGACGAGTAGGAGCGAACTGCCAGCGTGCGAATGGCAAGGTAGTGGCTTTCCATTCTCCCATGATACGGGCTTCCGAGAGCCCTTGGATCTGAGATCGAACGGTTGCATGGCGTGATTCTAGACCTATGGGTGAATATCCTATCCTAGAGGGTTATTCTGCAAATTTTCAGCAACTTAGCATGCGACCGTTTGATCTCAGATCCAAGGGCTGCCAGCAGCCCGTATCATGGTCGCGCCTACCACGACCGTCGCGTCGCTCGCGCGATCGCACCCTCGGAGGTTTAACACGGTGCATTAGGCTATCTGATGTTGGCATGTCATACATAGTCATCACTTAGTCACTCATACTACAACAAGGCTGGCTATAAGTGTATTTTTTTACTCCTGTCTATCTCTTTCTTTGTACTCAAGGAAGAAACGGTGGTAAGCGCGTGTATTTATTGCATTTGCCAAGGAGTGACCTCTTCCAATGAAATGGTGTTGCTAAGTTTGCTTCATTTAATTAGCTATAGACTCAAAATTGTCTTTTCACCTAGGTACACGTGCTTAGCACCGTTTCTTCCTTGGGTCACCAAACTAGTCTCTCTCTTCTTGATTAACTTGCCACATCATACTTTATGCTTATGTGGCAAGCTTAAGCACCTGTAGGAGGAAGTAAAAGTAAGTACAATAGAGCGCTTTACATGGCATTTTTTGCATATGTGGAGTAAAGAGAGGCAAGGAAAAAGTGGAGAAGTGGTCTCTCATGCAAGAGCCAGCCTCTACTACATTGTGGAGCATTGGGAGAGGCACCTGTATGGAGGTGGTCAGGAATCTGGGAGACTCACGCCGGGCGTAGCGCAGAAGTTAAAATGATAATGGCAAGTCAAATCACGGGGCCCCACCTGTCTAGCAGTAACTCACTGTCAAATCACACAGCCCTACGTTTGCAGCAGCCTACTCCCTCGTCTTCTCGCGTCTCTGTCGAACCGACTAGGCGGAACTGCCCCGCCGCCTACCGCGTAGGAAAAGCCCCGCCCTCGACTTTTACGTACAACTACATTCGCTTAAGAATCCAATGATATAATTTTGTGACATAGTAACTCATATTTAGTTAGTCAAATGGATGACCTAGAACTACGTGCAGGCCCTATAAACTGAGACACCTAAAAATAAAAAAACCGAGACGGAGAGGGTAGTTCAGCACGTATCTTTTTAGATCAATATAGTCGGGATTCACCAAGGAGCAAAACCAAGTGGTAGGCTGCTCCTGTCGTGTTGGCGTAGCAACTCAAGCAGGATCAGTCCGCACACGAAATGGCGACACACTTAACAGGACCCATTTGGCCGACATGTGGCTCATCCACTGTCTTGTTCCATGTGTGATGCACCAAATTACAGTTCGGAGCAGCGGTTGGAGGTGAAGGCACCCAGGTCGTAGCGCTGCAGTAGTAGAAATGAGCGATGAGGGGTCAAATCACAAAGCCCCACCTTTCCCGCATTAAGCTGGACGGATGAAGCAACCATCATTTCACTCTAGGGCGCAAGAGCATAAAGAAAAGAGAAAACAATGATGTGTGCGGCAGCTACCTAGGGCACCCTAGGGTAGCGGTCTCCACTACAGATCCTTTTTTTTGAAAGTGCATCCACTACAAATCGGCTTCTCCCTCGTTCTCTTGAAGAAAACCGATGATGAGTCCGGCGGTAGGGTTTATAGGAGTACTACAGCGTGCGGGGCCACATCGTAGTAAACGGGTTCGAGCCGATGCCTTAAATATGTGTGGGCTGCTTGGTTTTACGGGAACGAGGCAGCATTTTGGGTTCGGGGACCAGTGGAGATATAGTACATACAAAAAATTGTGGACGTAGGTTCGACCGAAAGGCAATGATGCATGGGCCCTACATTTTGATATACCCGGGGCCGCGTGAAATTTGCTACTCTACTCAAAACTAGTAAGGTACACATGTATTGAACGCATGATATTTCGAAACCAAATTATGAATAAATACACACTATAGGATGTAAAGCTTTGAGTCATATATGATGATGTAGATGTTCGTTTAGTTCTTATAGTTCATCTCATTCAAAATCAATAAGTTTTATAAAAATGTTAAGATTCATGGGGTTGTGCATTGTACTCCCTCCGTTCCAAAATAGATGACCCAACTTTGCACTAACTTTGTACAAAGTTAGTGCAAAGTTGGGTCATCTATTTTGGAACGGAGGGAGTAAATCATAAAGTAAAAAACAAATAATGGCAATTCATTTAGAAAAAATAATCAATTATGATACAGAAGATTCTAGAACAAAGGAGAAGTGCTTGTGTTTTGAGGTTTGTGCATTATGCTTAAGTTCAACCATTGAGTCTTCTAAATTGTACATGTGGCAGATCTGGTGGAATGTTGATGATATCCAACGGCCAGTAGTGCTCGGATTTGCCTATCTCTGCACTGTCGGGTTAGCTTCATCCAGCGACCATCTTTCAAAGTTATTGGCACACTATATAGTTCTTGTGCCATAGTTGCATGTTTTGGAAAAAAGCTACTAGTGGGTTGTACTATCTATTTAGGAATAGAAGATGTATACATGGAAGTTGTAGGGAAAGAGATGACATGGAGCATCTCAATTCCTATGAGTAGGGATTGGAAAAGAGATGTCATTTGGTTCACATCATAGGAACTTTTCTATTGAATATAGAGATGACATGTTTCTCAATTCCTATGAGGGATTAGAAAAGAGATGTAATTTGGTTCATATCATAGGAACTTTTCTATTGAATATACGCTAATGTTTATTTTCCTTTGAAATTAAGGGAGTATAGGAATCCATTCATATGAACCAAGTGGCTCTAAAGCTATAGAAATGATATCATGTTTATTTCCTTTGAAATGTGGAGTATATGAATCTATTCCTATGAACCAATTGGCTCTAAAGGAAAAAATCCTATAAAAATCATATCATATAGAGTTCCTATGATATTCCTCGACACTAAAGGATGCTTGAAATTGCTGCGGGTGATACGATGGTCTTTCTTTGTAGACTCCTCACCCAACTTTATAGTTACCTCTCGAAGATGAATGAAATGATATATACATGGTATTCTACATGTGCAATTTGGTACACGAAAACTCGGTAAAATTTTGCGAGGTTCGAATTTTCAATAAAGCTATATGCACTGCATTTCGGAACGGAGGGAGCATACGGCAGTTGCTAACACTCATGTGGAAGATTTGTGTGTAGGAGGAGTGGCTGTTCTGTCAAATGACATGGAAAAACTGACACTGTCGGATGCCGATCTAACGGTCCTTACGGCGTTCGTCAGGAAAAGGCTTGTGGCGAACGTTTGTCGGATAATGATTTACGGACACATGCATTGCATTGATACGTGCCCCCCTCTCTCTCACGCACACGCACCCTCATGAGTCACGACTCTCCCGAGTCCTTTCGCAGACTCGCACGTGGCACCCATCGTCTATCTGCAGGTAGACGTCATGCACATATGTGCTCTTCACACCCTACCCTCAGAACTTCTAAAAAACAAAAGACGGCGCGCACATTTTATTTTAGCTCACACGTCACACTTGTACTATTACTCTTGCGGCGAACGTTCTGTGGGCATAGTATATTGTACTCTCACGAAGAGAAGCGGTGCACACACGCACTAGTTCTCTCTCACCCACTCGCGGGTACACGTAGGAGCGCATTTTGTTGAAGCTGGTACAACAAAATCACTCCACTATATATAAAAGCAGGAGCCTTAGTGCTTGCTTTACTAGGGTTCCTCTCATTCACTCTCTCATGCTCTCCAGATCTAAGCAACACATAGGTGGACACACACTCTCTCAGCTCACGGCTGGTCACAAATCCGGCCGGACAACCTCGACCGGGGCAGGGGTGTAGGTGCATCGTTCACGCTGTCGTCGGCGGCGAGGGAGGAGACCAACGGTTGCCCGCGCGTCCCGATCGGCGGCCATGCCGTTCTCTCCAAGAGAGCGCTGGCTCGGGAGGGCCTCCGACCCCTTCTTCCTCCCTGCGGTATTGTGGCCAAGATGTGGCCTCCCGACGCTGTCTTTGCGACATGCCGACGACCCTCAGGTATATATTCCTTCGAAACCTGCCTTGCTCTACTGCCCCAGCTCCCTTCGTGTGGATCCTTTTCTACTTCCGTCCGCTGTTCCAAAGCCACCTAGACTTCTACTAAGGCATGTGCTTTGCACGTATGTTCTGTATGATAGATACTCATATACCTTCTTTTTAGAGAGAGAAATGGGTACTCGTATCTTGAGTAGATATCATAGTGTGTTTGTTTGCATGATCTAAGGATTCTGAAATAAGAAGCAAATCACTTGCACAAATCAAACTGAGTTCCAAGTAAGAATTTGATTACAAGATAAAAGTTGAAGTTTTACTATATGTTGTTTCCTGGGTTCCACTGATGTATAGTTCTAGAGTTGTTTGACGGTTTACATGCATGTTTACGGACTATTTTGTGCAACTAAATAAGTCATTTAGGTCTGATAGACACTCATGTCCTGTATTAGCTTGAGGTATAGCTTATGTATGACTGAAATAAAATATTACACTTTTTCTGCGAATAATAAAAATATTACATTTCTCGATGAAGCAGAATAAAACTTTAGCTAGCATCATCCATGCAATGTTATGTTATGTGAACAGTGTAAACTTTGTAGTATAGCGGCATCTAAAAATCCATTTTTACAGTAATCTAAAAAAATAAGTTAGTAGTAGAGTGTTTATTTCCCAGGTGACAACAGGGAACCAAAATGTGCTAGCTATTTGCCAACTTGTCGTACTTGCATGTGAGGAGGTGGCGGCAGTTTCTAGACATTTCTCAACTTCAGTAGGTGCAATCTAGATTCAACGGGGACTTCTTTATTTGTTTACTTGGAGAGCAGAGTCGGCCATGTGCACAAGGAGCGGGAGCGAATCCGGCAGCTCTTAGCCGTCAGATTATGTCATCCTTTGTTTGATGGACGGAAGTGATATGCATGAGAGGGGAAATGAATGGTGGATTTTGAGCCAATGCTTGTTTGGGCAGGAGAACCGAAGATGGAGTGGTAAATCCAATTTCAAAACTGCCGCGTTATAGTAGTAGTAGATTAGAAGTAAAGCTATTTCATACAGTCGACTCAAAGCATTGGTTCAAACAGGGAAGAAAGTGGGAAAGCTGTAGCATGAATCTAGGACTTGGTTCTAAGAGGAAACGGGGGAAAGTAGTAATATATGTCACTGTTTAAATAACTGTATACCTTATTTGCGCAAACAGGGATGTCTGTCTCCATATCGTTTCGGGATGTCTGTCTCCATATCGTTTCGGGATGTCTGTCTCCGTATCGTTTCTATCTGCGCAATCAAAAGCACACACCTCAGTTTTAGTACAACTGCGCAAAATGAGATGGCTATCCCTCGCTGTCGTCGTCTAACCTCCCGTCTTCAAGGTATCCCTACATTGCTAGTAACTAAGGTAGAATGACCAACGCAATCTAAAAGAAGCTGATTCGTACGTTTTACTTCCTGATTGCAGTGCAGGGACGAGCGAAAACAACTGCATCCTAGTCTGGAATGCACTTTCTACCAGTTCACCCATGGACCAAGGACTAGCTGGCACGGCTGCACGACGGTTTTTTGGACAGGTGCGCGGACAAGAGGCATTGTGGTCTGCTTATTTCTGCAAATAGTGGTGCTTAAATTTAGTGGAATGCACAAGCATTTCAGCTAGTCAGTACACTGCATGGTTCAATTCAGCATTCCAGCTGATACCACAATTATAATTGGTTATTCTGGAATGAGAGAACCTAACCCTGAATGGTGGCAACAAAAAAACCAGAGTGAACTGCAGGAAATTTAAGCCTGTCGGGAGGCCCTTTGCTCAGAGAGAAGCCTTGCTTGTTTTTTCCTGATTTGTAAACCTTCTCACAACTTTGTCTTTTGCTGTGAACTAGTATATGTTTGTTATGTTCTATGAATCATTGAGATGTATAAAATTGCTTAACTTATGTTTTTCAAGTTTTTTATGAAGACGAGTTTAATGTGAGTGTTCCACATGAGCGCTGGACTAGCGTGTGAACGTTTGGAATTTATTACATTGTGGCCTCAATTAACTGCATGAACCACTGTAACAAGATACATAGTTGCTTATATGTCAGACAGCAGATTGTTGATTGTTAGCTGGTCGATAGCCTAGTGTTGAAGCGAGCTGAGCCAATGTGTCGTGTTTTGCACAACTGCTTACAAGTGGGGTAGCACCAACAGTGTTTACAAGTACTTATGTATACGTCAGCGCACGGTTCTCGAACGAGTGCTCTATTTCATCAAAACACACACTGCTCGTATGATAAACCATGACAACTTATGTCTTACCATGCCATATTCATGAAAAAACTAGTGAGGACGCATCTGTTTCGGCAACAATTATGATGGTTCTCACATGATTCACGGGCACACAAAAGTAGTAGCAGTTCCCATAGACAGATTCAAACAGAGTACTAGCCCTAGAGGGGTCGATAACAGGCAAGGTTCGGATAATTAGACACAATCCAAACTACTATTAAACACTAGCTGGGGCAACTATTTCATGCCTCTATCTAATTTGGGCTGGACACAAGGCGGACCTTGCCATGAACATCATCGATGACATCCCGCAGCAGCTCAATCCTGTGAACCTTCATGAAGACAACCTTGTGGCCTTGCCACTGATAAACTTGTTTGTGGAGGCATGCCATGTCATCTTCCTGCGTAAGCTTGACAAGAACAGTATTCCTCACAAACGAAGGAGTAGCTTTGAACTTCTTGTGCTGCAGTACACCCTAGACAACACGCCTGACAACAGTGAGGCTGGAATACAACTCTTCATTGGTATAACCGCAAATGGCTTCCAGGATCCAACAGCCTAAGAACTCTGTTTTCCCAGTGCGTATATTCAGGTCGTCCGCCTCATAGCGAGTGACATGTACAACCACACAATCCTTGTCTGCATCAGGGCTCTAATTGAAACAGAAACAAATTCTGAATTACTTTTCAGTATAAGAAACACAAGTTATTTAAACCACTACGTATACCATGGCATCGAAGCTAATAAAATTTTGCATTATTAATCACCACATACTTAGATGAAAAACCACAATCAAGATTGGCAAAGAAGGAAATCACCTTGGGCAGCTCAGCGGGGGGGGGGGGGACACATCCTCGAAGGGGGAAAACTGCTCCTGCAGTGCCACGGGGGCTGTAACCACAAACGGGGCGTTGACCATCTTAGTATCTGGGGTCGCCTCGGTGGTTGCCTCCATCTTCTTGGAGCTCTCTATCTCGTGGGGATCAGCCTCCCGCGTCTGCTCCAATATCGGCAGATCTTTGCCTGGTTCTCCTTGGTCCATCATGAAACTGACGAATACTAGGAGTCCACTGAAAGGAAAACACAATCGCAATGACAATGAAACAAAAAAGAGAGTGAGGATCAGTTACTGCTTTGCAAAAGTTCTTTTTTTCCTCTGAATGAAAATATACCAACATCACGGATCCGCTTACCTTCCCTTTGTTCGGAGAGAAGAACAGTGGCAGATGCAAGTGTTGCCTTTCTTGAAGACAGTGAGGGAGAAGGGGATTTAGCGAAGAGTGAAATGATGGTTGCTTCGTCCGTCAAACTTAGACTGCGGGTAGGTGGGGTTTTGTGATACGACGGCTCGTTACTGCCGCGCTACGACCGGGGTGACTCTCCGCCTGCATACTGCCTTCTTATTTGGTGGATGGCATTTGGGCCCGCGCGCTGCATGGCCCGCATGTCGGTGAACAAAAGTATAACGACATTCAGTAGAGGGAGACGTTTCAATGACCTAGGAGGAGCTAGAAGCGGTAGAGTGTCTCCACTGTACTAATAGTAATTGTTTTTCTGGGTAGCTTTAGAGTGTCTCCACTGTACTAGTAGTAATTGTTTCTCGGGTCCCAAGACAAAACAACCCATCCACACTAGTAAATAGTAAAATCAATTCAAAAACCTGGGTGCTCTTCTTCCTCCTCGCTCCCACCCACCTCACGTCAGCTCGCTCCACTCGTACCCCCAAATTCCTCACCTCACTCCTACAGAAAACCCCAGCTCCCCTTCTTCCTCACTCCTATAGAAAACCCCCAGCTCCCCTTCTTCTTCGCTCGCACTAAACTAGGCTCGTCATTCGTTACTCTGCTCAAATCCGTGAGCGCGACACGACGCCCTCGAGGAAAATGGAGTCGACTGACCCCAGCGCCAAGAAGATGAGGCTCCCGCCAGTGGCGACGCCTGTTGTAGATCCCGCACCCGGCAGCGCGGGGAGAAGCGGCGACCCCGCCCCCACCGGATCCCAGGAACCCGTAGAATCTCAGGTGGACCGCATCAGCAATCTCCCGGACGCCATCCTTGGGGAGATCATCTTGCTTCTCCCCACCAAGGATTGCTGCCGCACCCAAGTCCTCTCAATTCGGTGGCGCCCTCTATGGCACGCCGTTCCCCTTAATCTCGACTGTCGTCAGCTATCTCTCTTCAATGATTTTGAAATCCCCAGAGCCATCATCTCCTCCCACCAGGGCTCTGTTCAAAGCCTCTGCATCCCGTCATGCTACCTGAGCAAGCATACCATGCCCTGCATGGTGGACGCCTGGCTCGAATCCCCTGAATTCACAGAACTACAGCTGCTTGAGTTCTACTATTCCCCTGGAAATCACATACCACATACCGAACGCCATGAACTTGTGCCCTCAGCACCGATGTCCATCTCGGGGTTTTCGTCCTCTCTCCACACCGCCACCTTTGTGCAGTGCTACCTACCAGACAATCTGGTACTAAACCTTTGACTCCCATTTCTCAAGAAACTTTCACTTGTGCGGGTTCAAAACTTGTTCAAAGGAGAGGAGAAGAGGACCAAGAAGGGGAGGATCAAGAAATGAAGACCATTTACCTTGGCTCATTGCTATGACGTATTGAAGGATGATGAGAAATGGAAGAAGCGTGATGATTTGGATGATTTGGATTTGAGCAACAAAAGCAAGCGAACAATTGAGCTGGATGATGATGATGAGGAGGATGATGCATCAAGTGATGATGTCAAGAGAAGCCCCACACCCAACTCGGTTTCATACTCGAAACCAAAACGACCGGATGGGTGAAAGAAAGACGCAAAAGAAAAGAAGAAGAGGAAAGGAGATGATGAGCTAAAAATGATATGGAAGCTATTGTGCAGTTAAGAAAAGAAGCCAATGAGGTGAGGAAAATGTCAAGGAACCAAGATGTCGTGCCCGAGGAGAGGAGGTTGGTGGCCGAGGAGAGGAGGGTGGCGGCCGAGAAGAGGAAGGTGGCTTTGGAGGAGAGGAAGGTGAGGAATGAGGAGCGAACTAGATTGTCGGAATGGGAGAAGCACTTGTTCTTCTTGGACACATCTATCCTCAATGAGGCGCAAAAGGAGTATGTCAATCTTGCCCGTGAAGAAGTCTTGATCCAAAAAACTATGATTCGTGCAATGGGTGGTGGTGGCCTTGGCGCCATGGATGGCTTCGGAGCTACCGTGGGCGGCTTAGGTGCCATGGGTGGCTTTGGAGCTACTATGGAGACCATGGGAGCCATGGGTGGCATTGGAGCACCCCCCCCCCCGGCGCCATGGCCGCCATGGGAGGCATGAGTTTTGCTTCTCTCATGGGAGGCATGGGTGCACCTTCGGCCGCCATGGGAAGAATGTCTTCCGGTGTGCCTCACACACCTTCTCATGAAGATGCTATTGAAGATCTTGCCAACACCGTCCGAGCTTCACGTGATGCGGTGCGCGACAATAATGAGGAGGAGGAGGAAGAATCATCTTCGAAGGAGGAAGAACCACCTTCCAAAGATGAGGACGGAGACGAGGACGAGGCTTGATGTGTCTTTCGTTTGTGTCGTGAACTTGGTTTGCATTTTGAACTTGGTTGGATGAACTTGTGGGCATGAACTTTTATTCATCAACTTGTTTGTGTGAAATTTATATGCCATGTTCATTGCATTTTGAATGTTTGAAATCCATTTTGTGTCAAAAATGCAACATATGACATGCGCCAGCGAGTCGCGCACACTGCATTTTAGCACGGCTGTTGGAGCCATCGCCGCCAGCCGCGCAAAACTAGGCGAAGGACGCGCGGGAAAGTGGTTTTTAGCACGCGGCGCATTGGGCGGCTATTGGAGATGCTCTTACACAGCATCATGCCACATCCTACACCACGATGTCGTGGAAGGAGAAACCGAAGAGTAAGGCCTCTTTCAGAAGCTACTCAATTGGCCACCCCAATCCATTATATTTATCTAGTGAGTGGCCTCCCATAAGGCTCACAATTACGGTCACGGTCTATAAAAATATAAGCCATCAGTAGAAGTAGTAAACAGTAAACTATAACCATTAATCACAGAACTATTCTTAGCCAGTACAACTAAACACATGTTTTATCAATATAAAAACAAAAGCACATTTGCGTACAGTGATGGCTTGTTCCAACAGAGGAGACTCACTAAAACCACACGGCCATGGGCAGAGCATAAAGCATAGAGAATCAATACCATAGATTTAATGTATAAATAGAAAGGCCTCCACCAATTCAGTGCATTTCGTTCTTTTGATGGACTACATGACATGTACACTTACCAAGAAAAATGTAGAACCATCGGATGTATATTGCCTAAGCTGATCACAGAGATATGCAAGTGAAGAAAAAATAGTTAGAAATAAGGAATTACTAAGAGTGAAGTAAAGAACATGATGTATCAAATCGAACTAATGTCGTGATGTTCGAAGATGGTGAAAAAGGCAGTGGTATTGAACTATTGATAGAGAGATAGCCGATGCATGGTTTCCACAGTGCACCCTTTGGCAAAATGAAAACAAAAACCAAAGCAAGACCACTAAATAAATTTTAAAACCTACAATCAGAAGACGGACAATGGCCCAAGAAAAAGCTCCAAGAGGACTTACATTCATTATTAGACAAAATATAAGAACATTTTTAATGAAAAAAAAGAACTTTCTAGTAGATAAATTTACTTGACACTCTCATTTTAAACAACCCGTGAGGCATCTGTACCGCACTAATGCATCATGTGATTGAAATAATAAATGTGTCAGTTAATATTGACAGCAGCAGCTTAAAAAGAGAATGATGACCAGTGAACTAAATAGCAAAGAGAATCATAACAAAGGGTCTACTCTGACCAAAATAGAGAGCACATTTTGGCAATCTATTTTAGTGACAACTCTTTGCGATCCACTGGAGGTTCGAGGTTCGCCTTTGAAGAAGCATTTGGAAAAAGCTAACATGTTAACAAGACAACCAGGACGACAGTATCTTGTTAACCACGGGAATAAAACTCTCAATAGCTACAGGCATTGGAGAAAAAGTACAATCATGTAATACATATAGTATATACAACTAGAAAGGCAAAACAAACCTATTTATAAATCAATGAAAGTAGGCTTAGGGTGGTTGAGTTCATCACCAAAAGAAGACATAAATCTCAGGTCCAGGTGGATCTTCACTCACATCAACACAATAGAGGAATAAAACAGGAGGAAGTACACTGTATGGTAGATAAGAAAATTTTGTGTATTTGTAGTATAGCAAAAGAGGGCTCAGTTCTGTCTTTGATCTTCAAGCCCAACACTCATGTCTCTTTCTGCATAACATACCCATCACAATGTAAACGAAGTACCCTGGTTATCACTCATCAGAATGACCATCAGAGGTGCAGAATATTGAACATTACTAATGGATTGAACAGGCTTCAAGAGAGGTAAGGATGTGCTCTAATTTAGTACCCACAGGCCACAATAGTCTTGATTGCTCGAGACATGCTTATTTCAGCCATCGTCCCTCATTTTTTTTATCGAAAAGGAGGTTGTACCCCCGGCCTTTTCCCACCAAGCAACATGACCCTGATATCATACATAGATACGTTCATGCACACATCCATTCATCCATCATCCTGGAGAGTTACTCATACCTGGCCTTGACGGACCAAACCTCCCGGTGCGTACGCATCAGACAACACCGTTTGGTTCCCTGCCCACGCTACGACTGAATCCAAGGCACATCATGGGGCTTGTCCAGCACGACCATGAACTAGGACTGGAGGTGCAGCGCAGCCTGGTACTCGTCATTGTGGGCGATGGTAGGGAGCCGAAAGAGGTCATGCCCACCACGCTATCCCCAGAGACCTCGCCGCCGCATCCTACACATAGAGTATTCTAATAAATGCCGATTCATGTGTGTCTCTCCCAAAAGGTGTGTATAGCAAGGATGATTGTGGTAAACTAAAAAGAAAAGAGTCAAATCATACAAGACGCTCCAAGCAAAACACATATCATGTGGTGAATAAATATATAGCCTCAAGTAAAGTTACCGATAGACAAAGACGAAAGAGGGGATGCCTTCTGGGGCATCCCCAAGCTTAGGCTTTTGGTTGCCCTTGAATTTTACCTTGAGGTGCCTTGGGCATCCCCAATCTTAGGCTCTTGCCACTCCTTATTCCAAAATCCATCAAATCTTTACCCAAAAACTTGAAAACTTAACAACACAAAACTGCAACAGAAAATCTCATGAGCTCCGTTAGTATAAGAAAATAAACCACCACTTTAAGGTACTATAATGAACTCATTCTTTATTTATATTGGTGTTAAACCTACTGTATTCCAACTTCTCTATGGTTCAAACCCCCCGATACTACTCATAGATTTATCAAAATAAGAAAACAACACACGAAAAACAGAATCTGTCAAAAACAGAACAGTCTATAGCAATCTGGAGATTTCGAATACTTCTGTAACTCCAAAAATTCTGAAAAATTAGGACGGCCTGAGCAATTTGTATATTGATCTATTGCAAGTGGATTACGTATTTCATTTCTCTCTGGTAAAAATGAAAATTAATTTCGTGAGCGTAAAAGTTTCTGTTTTTACAGCAAGATCAAACAACTATCACCCAAAAAGATTCTAAAGGCTTTACTTGGCACAAACACTAATTAAACACACAAAACCATATCTAAACATAGGCTAGAAACATTATTTAATGCAAAACAGTACCTAAAAAAGCAAAAAACAATAATAGAATTGGGTTGCCTCCAACAAGCGCTATTTAACGCACATAGGTAGGCATTGAGATTTCAATGATGCTCACATGAAAGACAAGAATTGAAGCACAAAGAGAGCATCATAAAACATATGACAAACAAGTTTAAGTCTAACATGCTTCCTATGCATAGGGATTTCATAAGCAAACAAATTATCAAGACAAGCAAAAACCACCATATGCAAGGAAGAAAAAAAAATAGCAATCTCATCCTAACGAGAGGTAATTTTGTAACATGAATATTTCTACAACCTTATTTTCCTCTCTCATAATAATTACATGTAGGATCGAAATCAAATTAAAAAATATAGCTATCACATAAAATTTTCTCTTCATGATCCACATGCATGCAAAGTTGACCCTCTTTTGAAATAGTGGGATTATCATAAAATAAAGTCATGACCTCTCTGAACCCACTTTTATCAAAAACTTCATGAGATCGAACATTATCCAAATATGTGGGGTCTAAATTAACACTCTTCCAAACCCACTTTCAGTATTATTGCAAGCATTATTATCAATCTCATATTCATCATGGGGCTTAAATAAATTTTTAAGATCATAAGAAGAATCACCCCAATCATGATCATTGCAACAAGTAGTAGACATAGCCAAATTAGCATCCCCAAGCTTAGGGTTTTTCATATTATTAGCACAATTGACATTAATAGAATTTATAGTAACGTCATTGCAATAATGATTTTTATTCAAAGATCTATCGTGAATCACTTTATAAAGCACTTCATCACAATTTTCAGATTCACGGATTTCAAGCAAAACTCCATAAAGATAATCTAGTGCACTCAACTCACTAGCAATAGGTTCATCATAATTGGATCCTTTAAAAAGGTTAGCAAGTGGATGGGTATCCATAAACTCTTAGCAAGCAAAGATGCAAGGAAAAGGAAGGCACATGGTAACACAATATCGAACGAAAGAAGGGCGAAAGAAAAGGGCAAATCTTTTTGAAAATTGTTTTAGAAGTGGGGGAGAGGAAAACGAGAGGCGAATGGCAAATAATGTAATGCGAGGGAGAAGAGTTTATGATGGGTACTTGGTATGTATTGACTTGGCGTAGATCTCCCCAGCAACGACGCTAGAAATCCTTATTTCTACCTCTTGAGCATGTGTTGGTTTTCCCTTGAAGAGGAAAGGGTGATCCAGCAAAATAGCGTAAGTATGTCCCTCAGTTTTGAGAACCAAGGTATCAATCCAGTAGGAGACAACGCACAAGTCACCTAGTACCTGCACAAACAATCAAGAACCTTGCAACCAACGCGATAAAGGTGTTGTCAATCCCTTCACGGTCACTCGCAAAAGTGAGATCTAATAAAGATAGTAAAGTAAATATTTTTGGTATTTTTGTTGTATAGATTGGAAAGTAAAATTGAAAAATAGTAAACGAGATGCAATATAATAAAAGAGATGCAATATAATAAGAAAGAGACCCGGGGCCATAGGTTTCACTAGTGGCTTCTCTCAAGATAGCATGTATTACGGCGGGTGAACAAATTAGTGCCGAGCAATTGATAGAAAAGCGCATAGTTATGAAGATATCTAAGGCAATGATCATGAATATAGGCATCACGTCTGTGTCAAGTAGATCGAAACGATTCTGCATCTACTACTATTACTCCACACATCGACCGCTATCCAGTATGCATCTAGACTATTAAGTTCATAAGAACAGAGTAACACATTAAGCAAGATGACATGATGTACAGGGATAAACTCAAGCAATATGATATAAACCCCATCTTTATATCCTCGATGGCAACAATACAATACGTGCCTTGCTGCCCCTACTATCACTGAGAAAGGACACCGCAAGATTGAACCCGAAGCTAAGCACTTCTCCCATTGCAAGAAAGATCCATCTAGTAGGCCAAAATAAATCGATAATTCGAAGAGACTTGCAAAGATATCAAATCATGCATATAAGAATTCAGAGAAGAACCAAATAATATTCATAGATAATCTTGTTCATAAACCCACAATTCACCGGATCTCGGCAAACACACCGCAAAAGAGTATTACATCGAATAGATATCCAAGAACATCGAGGAGAACTTTGTATTGAGAATCAAAGAGAGAGAAGAAGCCATCTAGCTAATAACTATGGACCCGAAGGTCTGTGGTAAACTACTCACGCTTCATCAGAGAGGCAATGGTGTTGATGTAGAAGCCCTCCGTGATCGATTCCCCCTCCGGCAGATCGCCGGAAAAGGCCCCGAGATGGGATCTCACGGGTACAGAAGGTTGCGGCGGCGAAAAAGTGGTTTCGTGGCTCCCTGCGATGTTTCTAGGGTATAAGAGTATATATAGGCGAAAGAAGTATGTCGGTGGAGCTACGAGGGGCCCATGAGGGTGGGGGCGCGCCTACCCCACCTTGGCGCGCCCTTCTGCCTCATGGCCGCCTCGTGGAGTTCCAGACTTCGACTTCAAGTCTTCTGGATTGCTTTCGGTCCAAGAAAGATCAGCGCGAAGGTTTCATTCTGTTTGGACTTTGTTTGGTATTCCTTTTCTGCGAAACTCTAAAATAGGTAATACAACAGAAACTGGCATTGGGCCTCCGGTTAATAGGTTAGTCCCAAAAGTGATATAAAAGAGCATATTAAAGCCCATTAAACATCCAAAACAGATAATATAATAGCATGGAACAATCAAAAATTATAGATACGTTGGAGACGTATCACCGCCACCTCTCCTCCCCCTTTATATACATGGGAGGGGGGCACCCCAAAGGCACACCAAAGTTTCTCTTAGTCATGAGTAGTGCCCCCCTCCACAGTTACACACCTCGGTCATATCGCCGTAGTGCTTAGGCGAAGCCCTGCGCCGGTAAACTTCATCATCACCATCACCACGTCGTCGTGCTGACGGAACTCTCCCTCAACCTCAATTGGATCAAGAGTTCGAGGGACGTCATCGAGCTAAACGTGTGCTGATCGCGGAGGTGCCGTATGTTTGGTACTTGGATCGGTTGGATCGTGAAGACGTTCGACTACATCAACCGTGTTACTAAACGCTTCCGGTTTTGGTCTACGAGGGTACATAGACACACTCTCCCCAATCGTTGATATGCATCTCCTAGATAGATCTTGCGTGATCGTAGGATTTTTTTGAAATACTATGTTCCCCAACACTAGTGGGTTGTTGTGGAGGGGTGCTGGGCTGCAAGGAGAAAGGGGTCCGGCAGTTAACGCGGTTAACCATTGGGGCATCAAACGACATCCAAATGGAACGAAATTTGACACGCGGCCTACCGGTGATATACCAAGGCCCCTTGACAAATCTCGGCTCCTTCCGAGAACATTTTCTCTTGCTCACGAAACGAGATCTGGAAGGTGCGGCGGGTGCATGTGAGAGTGTCGGATTCAGAACGGACAATGGAGAGAACTAGGAGACCCGAACGAATGCAAGTTTTGAAAAACATGCAGATAAAATGCACATGACGACATGGCAAGGTGCAACACGCAAGCGAATGACATGGCAATGACAGCGAATAACTGGAAGACACCTGGCGCATCAGTCTTGGGGCGTCACAACTCTCCTCCACTAACAGAAGATCTCGTCCTGAGATATTAGGAGCGAGACGGAAGAAAAGAGGATGGGGTGAAATAAGAACGCAAGAGAGAAGATGAACAAAGTCGAGAGCACTCGGGTAGAAAAGAGGAACGACGAATATGACGGGAATCAAAAGCTCAAGGACAAGATAGACTCTGAAACCACTCCGGTTAGAACAAGATAGAAAAGAAATAATAACGAATGAATTAGGTTAGCATCCCGGTTGAAAATAGAATGGAATAGAACATGAACTTGACAAGATGGAACGATACTTGACGAGAGGAACAACACAATGCCTCCGGAAGAATTGAAAAAGTCGAATGAAAAGAACGGAGAAGAAGATGACAACTTATACCAAAAATGAAATTGAAAGCATCCTTACGCAAATTGTTGAACGAAGTTGTTGGAAATTCACTAGCGAAAATAATAAGCTTGTTGTGGGCTTATGGAAAACATCTCAAAATTATGAGGTGATAACCGGCCACAAACGGAAATGATTGAATAGATGAGAAGAATGAAGAAATGCAAAACTCCACTTCAAAAGAATACAGAGAATTATTTGCACGTTGTGACGCAAGAAGAAAAGATACTTGAGAATTAAATCCTTAACGAACCACCGTGAAGAACTCCGGTAACAAAAGTATGATGAGATAGAATGAAGGATGAAAATAACAAGATGATGCCTTGCGATGATTTAGATGGAGCTTCGCGACGAGACAAGCGAGAAAAACTTGGAACTCTGGAAAAGAAAAGATGAACAACTCATGACCGAGAGATTATTCATCATGAACAAGCTCCGAAGGAAGGGATTACTTCATTAGGACGAAGTAAGAATAAGAATTATGTTATGCTTATCCTCATCAAATTTAATTGATGACAAATGGATTTTTGTCATGCAACTTATTCTTCTTGAAAAGGATTGAAGAAATATATAGTGCGAACATGGGAGAGTCTTCATGAACCACCGGTAGGATTTGGAAAGAACGAATTAATTGATACGATAACAACAGAAAAGGAATCTTGAACGAACCACCATAAGAATTTGAAAATGAAAGAAGAAAGAGAATTCTTTGCCGGGAAGAATTAGAAGAACAAATATACTTCAGGGGATTTAGATGCAAAAGAATGAAGAGATCACAAGCTGGCTAAAGAATTCTTGAATAATGCACCGATGCGAACATGGAGAGGAACGAAGTGGCATCAGTTGAGAATAATTGGAGAACAAAGCTGAAAACTTGGAACGAAGAAATATTTCAAAATGAAGGCCTTCGGATAATTGAAACAGAAAAAACTCCTGAAATACTCCGGATGGGTAATAAAAGAATCGCATGATTGAAAAAAGAGAGGATAGCAACAAGCTAGCACCACAAATCTCCGAGGGAACGGACAACATTTAGAGGAAAACTCTTCTTCGGTCTTCAAATATTGAGAATGACGACGAGGAACACCACCAAAATTGTTGAGGCACCCTGGGAGAATGAAAAGCGAAGAGATTGAGCCAACAATGAAAATAATTTGAAATTGATCTTGGAAAAGTATGTGACTGATGAAATTCATTCTTACGTCAAACTTCGAAAAGAATTTGAGAATAACTCCGGGAAAATTAGAAGAGTCAGGTAAGATCCTGGGAAAAGACCTGTGTGATAGGGTCCACTGAAAAGAAAACACCGTTGGAAAGGATTGTTGGAGAGAGAGAGATGATGCACCGGAACAATTGAAGAGTTGAGTGAGGTAACGACCTCGAATTAATTTGAAGGCAGACAGGGATCTTCTGAGATGTCTTGAGCACTCCGAAAGGACAAGCTGGCGAGAGGCGAACGATCAAGGGGAAACACTTGAGTCGAGGAAAGTAATATGATCAACAATGAAATACTTGAAATGGATCCACTGGAAAGAAAACGAGACGAACAATGATTAACTAGACAAGAATTCGCCGGTTGAGACAATTGAGGAAATACTGAAGAGGCTCCGCACGAATGAAATTGATGCTCGAATAGAGGCTCAGACTCCGGGAAGAAAAGGGATGGGAGTGCAGGAAAAACAAAGGCAACTTGGAACGGGCAATCGACGAATAACTTGAAGAGAAAAACACCGATTGAAATAATTGAGGAAAGAATCCAAAGGCATCGCACGAGTAGGATGGATACTCGATTATGGACTCTGGCTCCGAGAAGAAAAAGGGTGGACGGGTGGGAAAAACAAGGACAACTTTGAACGGGGAAACAACATCGTTGAGAAAGAACTAAGGATTGATCTCACGAAAGACGACAAGGGCGGATGACTCAAAAACAAGTGCGCCGGATAAAAGAGCTGACATCTCAACGAACGAAAACTGACTGCGTGATCCTAAAGAAATTTGAAGGAGAAGAGGAGTAATGTCAAAACACCTACGTCGAGATTCCTCACCAGAGCGACGAAGGGGCTGAGGAGTAAAAAGAATTCCTACTCTCCGATATAACTAGACTCTGAAAAAGTTTTCTTCTAGACTCGACAACGACCAACTACGAACAAACAAGGGGGCTCCTATGGTCGGTCGAGGCTCTGATACCAACTTGTCACGCCCAATATGCGATCCTATCTGGGAGGAACTCGAAGGTCCCACCAAGGATAGAGGCGCATATTGAAACGCTATTGCAAGGTGGATATCATTACATCGTACCATTACATAATAGTTGGGGATACATACAAGGCATAAAAATAACACATGAATACATCAAACATCATACATGAGAACAACACCCGACTATGGATGAAACACAAACAGAAACTCAAACGACATCCACCCTGCTAGCCCAAGCTGCCGACAAGGAACCTATCCCAAGATCTTCGAAGAAGGAGAACTCAAAATCAAGTAAACATCACTCTCACATCATGATCATCACATTACCTGCACCTGCAACTGTTGTTGTAGTAATCCGTGAGCCACAAGGACTCAGCAATCCCATTACCATGGGTATCAAGACTAACAAAGCTTAATGGGTATGGAATGGATAAGTGGTGAGGTTGTAGCAAGCGACTAAGCAGTGTATGTTGCTAACTTACGAGTACAAGAGTAAGACAAGAAACTACACAAATGGTCACAAACTAGTAATGATCAAGAAGTGATCCTGAACTACTTCCGTTCAAACATAACCCCACCGTGTTCTCTTCTCGACTCACTCGAAAAGAGACAGTCACAGTTACGCATGCGGTTGGTGTATTTTAATTGAGTTTAGTTCAAGTCCACTACAACCGAATATTAAAAATTCTCATCTGCCACATAACTGCGGGCACGGCTCTCGAAAGTTTAAACCCTACAGGGGTGTCCCAACATAGCCCATGACAAGCTCACGATCCGTGGAGACAATCCTCCATCTCGGGACCCTCCGATTAGACTCGGAATCCCGGTGCACAAGACATTTCGACAATGGTAAAACAAGTCCAGCAAGACCTCCCGATGTGCCGACACCCTGATAGTAGGCGCGCGTATCTCGTCTCAGGCCACGACGGATGAGCTATGCTTACAGTCGCTGAGACCCAAGTTGCCCAGGGGGCGCCGCAAGGTGCTCTAGTTCGGACTAGTACTCATGAGGAGCACTGGCTGGGGGGTTGATTAAGAATCCTCGGGTGCTAGCCGGTTCCTATGCAAGTCTTAGTTGTTATTAGGAAAATGGTAAAATCAATGTTGGGCCTTGCTGGAAGAGTTTTATTCAAAGCAAACTGTCAAGAGGGGTCCATAAACCCTCATCGTGTTAGGGGCGCAAAATCAAGGAACATAACACCGGTATGACGGAAACTAGGGCGGCAAGAGTGGAAGAAAACACTAGGCAAAAGGCCGAGCCTTCCACCCTTTACCAAGTATATAGATGCATTAATTAAATAAGAGATATTGTGATATCCCATGATATCCCATGATATCCATGATATCCATGTCCCAACATGGAACAACCTTCAACTGCACCTGCAACTAGCAATGCTATAAGAGGGGCTGAGCAAAGAGGTAACATAGCCAAACAATGGTTTGCTAGGATGGTGGAAAAGATTAGAGGATGTTTCATGGCATATTGGGAGGCTTGATAATCAAGTGGTAGGTGGCGCAACATAGCGATAGCATCGAGACAACTAGCATAGCAAAGATAGTTGTGAGATCCAAGGTGACGGTCATCTTGCCTGAAATCCCGTTAGGAAGAAGAACAAGTCCATGAAGAAGATGAACAGGCGTAGTCGAATGAATCCTCACGATCGCAATGAAACATAAACTATCAAGAAGGAGCATAACCGGGAAGAAGCAAACAACATGGTAAACACACAACATAACATTGCATGATGCTCAACCAAGCATGATGTAGGACAAGGCTACATAATGCTACTGATGGCAAGAGATGATGCATACAAGAACACCACACCGAAGCAAGTTTAAATGAGGCCGGAAACAACATATAACAATTCCGGTAAGTCCTCATATGAAAATTTCGAAATTGGCCCTGATCTGATTAAAACATTAAGTTAAAGTTGTTAAACAGCAAGTTAAAGTGCGCCAAGATGATCTACGCGTCTTTCTAGTCAAGTTACATGTAAAGTTCATTTAATTCGGCGCTACGGCCTAAAAGATATGAGCAAAACAAGTTAAGCATGGCATTGATGCAAAAACAAGCAAAACACAATAGAAAACACTCCAAAACATGGACGCAACATGGCATGATGAAACTACATGCAAAACCAATCAAGTCTCATGTAGAGCATGCTCCAAACAGAGCCACGGTTCAACACATACACTCAATACAAGTTTCAAACACAATCTGCCCAAAACAGCAACTAAGCACTTTGCAATCAAGGAAACAACATGCTACAGGAAACATATGGACACAAGTTGACCTGCGCTCAAAGTACAGATTACATGCTTCAAATAACACCAAGGTTCAGCTTCATAGGCAGCAGGATTAATCCAATGAGATCAATGCAAAAAACAACTTTATAACACGGATTGAGACTTAGTGAAAAACATGGCATACATGTGAGCAGAAATAACATGTTGATATGTTGGTGGCATGAAACAAACATGCTACATTTTAAGAACATAACAAGCAAAATCATGGCATTAAAGTACAGATTAGACATGACAAAACATGATTACTAATCATCTCCATATAACCTCTAGATCAATGGCATTCGTCAAGACAAGATTGCAATTTATAACAGAGTATGGCAGAAAACAGATTCATGATGCATACTTTGAGACAACAAAAGTATATGCTACAGGAACATTTCGTGGCATCAAAGGGCATGGTAAGCATGTACAGGTAGAGTACAACAAAACATGAACACTGAGCTATTGCTAGAAACCACCCGAACATGTTCAAAACATCATGGCAAGAATGCAAATGATAATAGATTCACAGACTTAGTGAAATAAACTGAACATGGAAGGAACAACGACAAGTAGGCATGTTTGCAAGCTTGTGCAACTCATCTCAAGGCATATAATGGCATGCGAATAAAACCAACAACAAGAAGTCATATTTGTGCAGCTACTCATGCCAAGAACATGGTCATAGGATGCATAGAACACTAGCTATTCACATGGCAAAACTGAACTTATTAATAACAAGCTGACAGAAATTTTTTTTAGCAATTTGAGAGCATGGTAATGATAAGCTACAACAGGACATAATTGCAAACAAGAGCATGGATGAATAGAGCATAACAATATATACAAAACATCCTTACTAAGAATCTTCAGATTATGTATGGATTCACTTGTAGCATCAAGTTAACATGGCAACATAATATAGCAGGTTTAGACTTAGAAGAAAACACTGTCACTGAAATCAGCAACAACAACTACCCTACTTTGCATGCTTGTGCTAGTCACCACAGGGCACATAAAAATGCATGGATTGCACCACTGTAAAGATGCATGAATGTGCTCCTAAAACATGTTGACATGATGCACAAGAGATAAACACACAAAATGATATGAAAAAGACAAATCAGCAAGTTGCAGCAGTTTTCAGCAGATTATAACATTTAGCACTTTTGCGATGATGATTAGGGCATGAAGATGAACAACAACATACATGCAAATCACACCATCATATGGAGCATCTAGAGATGAACATTTTGACATACCATATGCGCAAATCGGAGCTACGAGCACAAAGTTACGCTAGGTCAAACAAGTGCACAAGATATGGAAAACATTGGGACTTAGCAGAATTTCTACCTCTCAGATCTAGGGTTCTGAGGTCAACCCAAACAGAGGCGGCAGCGGCTCGCCGGAGACGAGGGTGAGGAGGTCGCCAGAGTTGCAGGGAGGACGACGGCGAGGCGGCCCCGGGCCGGATCTGGCCGGATCCGGCAGGCGACGAGCGGGATGGCGGGGGAGGGTTGGCGCCTGGCGCGGGCGGCGGCAAGCTATAGGCAGCGGGGTGACGACGAGCAGCGGCGACGAGGCGGCGGCATGGGAGGTGCTGCGGCGGCGGAGCAAGGCGGCGAGTGGGAGGCGGCCGTGCGCGGCGCGCGCGCGGAGGAGGCGACTTCGAGTGGCATGGGCGTTGAGGCGGCAGCGATATTCCGGCGAGGTGGCGAGGCGCGGGCTCCCTCGGGCCCGGCATGGCTCGGGGTGGGCCCGATCTGGGCTCGTGGGCCCGTGGCGGCCGGCGCGGTGGTTGGGAGCTGGTGGGTGACGTGGCGGTCGTGGATTGGCTGGAGGACAGTGGACATGTCCGGCGGCGGGGGCAAATGTGTCCGGCGGCGCGAGGATGAGAAGGCTAGGGTTTTACCCAAAATTTGTTGAGGGGGAGACTTATTTATAGATAGAGGGAGCTAGGAGAGGGCTATTGAGGTGCGATTTTCGCCCACACGATCGTGATCCAATGGCGAAGAGCGTGGATGGGGTTTAGATGGGCTAGTTGAAGGAAATATGCCCTAGAGGCAATAATAAAGTTGTTATTTATATTTCCTTATATAATGATAAATGTTTATTATTAATGCTAGAATTGTATTAACCGGAAACTTAGTACATGTGTGGATACATAGACAAACAGAGTGTCCCTAGGATGCCTCTACTTGACTAGCTCGTTAATCAAGATGGTTGTCGGTGTCAAAACCGGCGGATCTCGGGTAGGGGGTCCCGAACTGTGCGTCTTGGCCGGATGGTAACAGGAGGCAAGGGACACGAAGTTTTACCCAGGTTTGGGCCCTCTCGATGGAGGTAAAACCCTATGTCCTGCTTGATTAATATTGATGATATGGGTAGTACAAGAGTAGATCTACCACGAGATCAGAGAGGCTAAACCCTAGAAGCTAGTCTATGGTATGATTGTTGATGTGTATGTTGTCCTACGGACTAAAACCCTCCGGCTTATATAGACACCGGAGAGGGTTAGGGTTACATAGAGTCGGTTACAATGGTAGGAGATCTGAACATCTGTATCGCCAAGCTTGCCTTCCACGCCAAGGAAAGTCCCTTCCGGACACGAGACGGAGTCTTCAATCTTGTATCTTCATAGTCCGGGAGTCCGGCTTGAAGGTATAGTTCGGCTATCCAAACACCCCCTAATCCAGGACTCCCTCAATGGTTAAGTTTCCTAACCATAGACATGTGTTGTCATTTGATGAACGGGATCACATCATTAGAGAATGATGTGATGGACAAGACCCATCTGTTAGCTTAGCATAATGATCGTTTAGTTTTATTGCTATTGCTTTCTTCATGACTTATACATGTTCCTCTGACTATGAGATAATGCAACTCCTGAATACCGAAGGAACACCTTGTGTGCTATCAAACGTCACAACGTAACTAAGTGATTATAAAGATGCTCTACAGGTGTCTTCGATGGTGTTTGTTGAGTTGGCATAGATCGAGATTAGGATTTGTCACTCTGAGTATTAGAGAGGTATCTCTGGGCCCTCTCGGTAATGCACATCACTATGAGCCTTACAAGCAATGTGACTAATGAGTTAGTTACAGGATGATGCATTATGGAATGAGTAAAGAGACTTGCCGGTGACGATATTGAACTAGGTATGATGATACCGACAATCGAATCTCGGGCAAATAACATACCGATGACAAAAAGAACAAAGTCTGTTGTTGTGCGGTTTAACCGATAAAGATCTTCGTAGAATATGTAGGGGCCAATATGAGCATCCAAATTCCTCTATTGGTTATTGACCGGAGATGTGTCTCGGTCATGTCTACATAGTTCTCGAACCCGTACATATACTCAGTGAACATATACTTAGAATGTGTGGGTACCACAACCACTTGACTCAACTGGAAGTTAATCTTCCTGATGAAAGTGTCATTGACAAAGTTCTTCAATCACTGCCACCAAGCTACAAAAGCTTCATGATGAACTATAGTATGCAAGGGATGTTTCATGGAATTGTCACGGCAGATGTCCTAGTGTGAGGACTTATTCATGGAGCCATCGTGATGAGGTTAGCTTAAAGGGGTTAATTAGGACAAAGGACACGAGGAGTCTATACTGGTTCGGCCCCTTACGGTGAAGGTAAAAGCCTAATCCAGTTGGAGGTGGTATTGCTAGGGTTTCGATGAGCAGGGAGCGAATATGCTTGACCCGACTCTAGATCTATTGTTTTTCTTTCCCTAAGCCACCGCTGGGTCATCTCCTTATATACACGGGTCGACGCCCTGCGGCCTACAGAGTCCTGGCCGGCTTATACAATGTATTCGGCTCGGTGACTTTTCTTACATGCCTTACAATACAAGTCTACATACATGGCGGTTTATATCCATGGGCCTTAAGCCGCCTTTGGGTTTGGGCCCTCTACTAAGCCTATCTATGAACCGCCATCGTTAATATGCCCTTGGGCTTCATTGAGATGAATCTCCATAGGGATGACCCGATCTCTCCTGGGCGGGTCATACCTAATAGTCATATCCCCAACATTAGGCCCCAGGTTGATTTGAACTTGTTCATGTCAATCTTCAACACTTAGAAAAATCCTTCCTCCTCTTACTATGAAATATTGTAACCCGCCATGACGTCGTGTACAAAAGTTGCGATAACCCACCATGACGTCATCTGCGATTAATGCTACATAAAATCCAAATCTTAATAAATCTCTTTCTTTACTGACCCTCCGAAAATTGAGGCGCTCGTGCCATCACATATCCATTTTACTGTTCCTCGATTCTCGTGCCTGTCGTTTGTACTTCCAAGCCTATAAATAGGACCATGGAGTCACCTTTCATTCTTCTCCTTCTCCATCTCGCTTTCTTCCTCCTCGCTATGCACCAACCTACACGAACCCCGCCGCCGTCAACCTTCGTCTCCGACCTCAACTCCGGCCGCTGCATCACCCTGAACGGACCAGAAAACTGCGGCGCCACTCCCCTGTCCTATCAGCATCAGTAAGCCCTCTTTCTTTCGTCATAGATCTGTCATTACGTTTCATCGGTGTTCGTCGGTGTTCGTCGCCGCCCTTCTTTCTCCTTGCTTAGATCCATGGGTTTGATCCAAAAACCACATAAATCTTGCGCGGTAGTAGTTTTAGTACCTATTTTTGATACTAGAATATATCCTCATCGCGACAGATCTCCTCTAGGGAACCTATGCTTTTCCACTGTCACCTTTGTAGGCTTCGAATTTATTCCCTTTTCTGAACAGCGGTAGATCCAAATTTATAGCCTCAATCTATGGAACCTGTTTGTCCTAATACTTAGCAAATTTTACTATTGGTAGATCTTGAATGTCTTTAGTCATGGCGGCTTATTCTGCTGGTTTATTGTTACTTCATATATCATTAGCCCTTGCTTAAGCCGCCATTCTGAACATGCACTGCAATTGTTAACTTGTAATCCCACCAATTAACTTGAGCCTGCAAATTATTTCCTGTCTTTAGGTTGTCCTTTCACCATGCCGCCTAAGACAATTACGACCTGTAACTGGGTTCCCTCCACCGTCACTGAGAGCACCCTAAAGGATTTTGTCACCATTGGATATTTGCCAGATAAAAGTGCCATGCATTACCGTGCTCCTGACCCTGGCGAAGAGAGACCTCAGCCAAAGGATGGTGAAGTTATCGTATTTACTGATCATATGAACCGGGGATTCTCGCCGCCCGACTCTAAGTTCTTTAGATATGTCCTGCACTTCTTCAAACTTCATCTGCAAGACATTAGACCCAATTCCATATCAAACATCTATAACTTTCAAGTGTTCTGTGAGGTATACCTTCAAGAAGAGCCTAGCGTTGAGCTTTTCAGGGAATACTTCTACCTGAACCGGCAAAATGAGTTCACCAATGGGGCCAGCTTGGAACTTGGTGGAATTTCAATTCAACGCAGAAGAGATGCTACCTTCCCTCAAGCAGCTCTGCCGAGTCATCCCAAGGATTGAAATCAAACATGGTTCTACTTCAAAGATATCTCGCCGTCTGATTTAAATCCATTGCCGGGTTATCGTCCTGAACGTCTCGACTCAAGTTATCAACTCCTTGATAAACTTACTACCGCTGAACGCAAGAAACATGTTCCTACAGTCAGAAAAGTACAAGCCTTGCTAGGAAACGGTTTAACTGGAGTCGATTTAATCCGCTCCTGGGTCGCATGGTGGATCATACCCTTAAGTCGCCGATCCGGCTTAATGTGTACTTATACTAGAGGAACGGACGATCCCTTACGCCATAGCTCTCTGCGTCTGACTGAAGAGGGCATCATTGAAATGGCAACGACGCTTGTAAATAGAAAATTTGAAGATTGCAGCAAAGTGGGCTTGAATCCTTTCTACAAGCTTAACCCACCACAAGGGGTAAGTATCTTGATTTCTTTTACCTTACTTCATCACCCAAACATTGCGTGAACTCAACTATGTTATTCTTCCGCAGGCTAAATCTGACTTCTGGAAGGCTAAATATGACCATGAGGCTACCAAAAAGGCTAGGGCTACCGCGAAAGCCACCAAGAAGACCATCAGGAGGTCTAGGAAGAAACCAAGTGCCTCTGACCTGCTTAAGCTGGACGAAACCTCTGAATCGGAGGTAGCCCTTGACTCTCTTAGCTTGTTTTTAACCCCCTTATTGACACTAACTATTGCCAGGATGACACGGGAGCCAGCCAAGCGGTCGAAGAAGATGTAACTACTATTTCCTCTGACTCAGAACCTGTACCAAGGCAGAAACTTCGGTGGGTAACCTGGAAAGTAAGGTTTTCACACCCCTTGGCTTATTTAGATCCTCATTTTCTCTTGAAACGACAACGACATGAGAACCGCCGCCAGACTCGGACCAGTGGAGGTGAAGATTTATCCTCCGGTTTACCAAACACCCCCTGGAAATGCCAAAATGAGGTTCTTTTTAACCTTAACTCTTTTATTTACCGGCAGGTTTCTTTCGTTAACCACTCAATTCTTTTGATTCCATTTTTGCAGGAGATTTCCCGTTCCTCCTCTGGCGATTCATCGCAGACTCAACTGTCGGCTTTCAAGACTGCCCCTGGGTAAGAACAATTATCTCTCTTTTGTATCTTCGTATTTTCATCATTATGTTGATTTTTCCAAATTCCTTTTAGCGGTCAAGCAAAGCCCAACAAGAAAGCGAAGGTGACCAAACCGGCCGAGGATCCAAAAGCCACTGAACCGGACCAGCCAACCTTTGTACCAAAGCACTCTGAACAACCAGAAGACCCTGCTCCCAACACTCAACCTGAAATGGTTGAGTTGTCTGCTAATGAAACCAATATTGACCCGCCAATGACTGAACTGTCAAGCTCAGTTAACCCGCTAGAGAGTCATGTTGATGGCGTTTTAATCACTAGCACTAGATTTACTAAGCCGAGGAATCCAACTATACTAGCGAGACATTCTGCCAAACAAGAAGTCATGGAAAGACGGAAAGTGAGAAGTGAGGTTCAATGTCTCCCACTATGCTCAACTGACTAATAGTGAAGTATTATCTGGTTATCTCAGCCAAGTGCACTCCAGTCGTGACTTGGAAATTGAGATGGTCAAACAAATGCACCAGAAGTATGAGGTACGTCTTCCGGCTTATATAAGTTATATATCCTGCCAACCCCCAAGTCTTCTGATTATGTTAGGATTGAACCTTTTGTAGACTTAGAAAACTTACAAGTTGCTGTCCTAGACTCCCTCCAAGTCCGGTTTAAAACTAAACCGGATGCTGATAGTAGCATAAATTTGCAGTTGTAGTCCCCAAGGGCCGGTTTAATCAATATGAATGAGTCAGTCCTATTGATCATTGTAAAAGAACATAATTGAACTATATAGCCCCCATGAGTTGGCTGAGATTGTTGACAGCTCACCCGGCTCATCTTTAGGACAAAACAAGCAATATGCATTAGCCCCCAAGTGCCAAGTGTTGTTGCTTGCAAAGCACTTGGGACTTTAGAAAATCCATTTCCGTTGAAAAATTGCGTTGACAGACATTAGCCCCCAAGTGCCAAGTGGTTTCTCCTGCAAAGTGCTTGGTACTTAACTGTTGTAATCCGTCTTGAAATATGTTTGATAAACTTGTGATGTATGCAGGCTGCTATTGCTGAACTAGAGTCTCAATTGAATGATGCCAAGAATCGGCTGGCGGCTCAAGAAAATGAGACCTGGAAGGCAGAATCAAAATTCCAGTTCAGTGTGTCTGAGTCAGAAAAATTGAAGACTAGTTTTGATGAGGGTAAAAAGGCTTGGGCTGAAGAAAAAACTGCCTTGATACAGCGTGCTGAGAAGGCAGAGGCGGCTCTTAAAGAAGCTACCACTGAACTCACCGGTTTAAAACACCATGTGTCTCAGATGGTTTCTGCTATTTTTGGTAAGTCCCCTAGTTATTCATCCAAAGTAAATATTTGTCGTCATAATGTAAGCCGCCACTTAACCAATCATTGAACTTTTTCAGGTCCCAGGAGCAGCAACCTTAGCCGAGACACACTGGTGAAGCTCAAGGCGGTTTATACTTTGGTTGAGCAATTATACACTAGAGCTCAGCGGACTCCCGCTACTATCTCCCCAACAAATCAAGGACCAAATATGTTAAGCGATGTTTTGAAGAAATTGTCCATCTTAGCCACCAGGTTTCAAGAAATCAAACGGTCTTGTGTTAGAGCCGGAGTTCTAATGGCCTTGAGCCGTGCCAAAGCATGGGTACCCGAACTAGACCCAGCAGATGTAGCTAGTGGGTATCCTAGTCTGAAGGAAGATGGAACCACTTTTGACCAGCAAGACTTTGTCGCCTGTGTCAAAGACATTCGTCCTCATGCAACAATCATCGCCGGAGAGACCAATCTCACCAAGTACCAGCTGGCTTACGATGCAAATAATCAGAAGATGCAGACTCCTTCGTATAAAGTGATGGATTTAATTCCACCGATTCGTAAGCACACTTTCGCCCCTGATACTGACCCATCGGATTTGATTGACGACAAAGCTAAATTCGTCGCCTTGCGTGGCTTTGACTGGTCCAAACCCAACTTCCAGACGGTGGAGGAGGAAGACAAACCGGCAAGGGATGAATCGCAACCTTCAAGCCAGCCAGGCCAAGATTCATGAACCAGGGCCGGTTTATCATCTACTTTCTGCAAGACTTAAAAACAATGATCCTTTTTGGGCACCAAGCGCCTTGTGATAGGCTTGCTTTAAACTCTTATTCTGCTATGCCATAGTGCATATTTGCCGTGCAAGACACTGTTCATCCGCCATGTTAATATATGCCATGTATGTTTTCTGATATTAGCAATTTTGAATCTGTTCCTGCATACAACAGGTGAAAAAGTGTCCTGGCGGTTTACCGCTGGACGGGTTATAATGCCTGATATAAACCATAGGAAACTATTACAGTTTATACCCAAGGCTGAAGTGAATGATAATCATATATGATTGAAAATATGTCATACCTGTGATATTTGATCACACTGCTGGTTTACCAAGCCAGTGCGGTAAAGGATGATACCCAAAATTTGAGCGCTGGTAATTATCAGAGATTGCCAGTTTATAAACAAAGCCGGGTAGGGTTAATAAACATCAGATATTATCTTATCTCAAACTAGCGACTTATAGTCAAAAGCCAGGCCGGGTTAATAAACACGGGATAGCATCTCCTCTCACACTGGCGACTTATAATCAAAAGCCAGGCTGGGTTAATAAACACGGGTGAATTATAATCATAAAGCTTTATAAGCCTCATCAAAGAAACCTCAAAAAATTGGACGAATAAAAACATACGAAAAACGAGGCTTTTCATGGGCTGTCAGGCCGAAAATTGAGTGCTTTCACGGGCCGCACAGCCACTGAGTTAATCCTATATACAAACCTTATAAGATGGACCTCACATTAACCAATCGTCATTTTAACTTTGACAAGTTCAGTGTCTGTAAAAGATTGACTTGTCAAACATTCGGCGGGTCATTCCAGGATTACCTGGGCGGAGTGGCTTACTTAAAAAGGCATGATAACCCGGGGTTTTAGGTGAATACACCTGGCTTCCAAGCCTGGATTTTAAGCCTATTACAAGGGTTATACAAACTCTTTGTTCTTTAGAATAAAAGAGCCCCCAAGCAATATTTTGAGCTGTGCTCAAGGGGCACCTATGTTTGAGTTGTGATTTTGCAGAAGACTCTCTTTGGTCCCTTTAACTTGGGTAAATCCCCCAAGCTTTTTTGTGTGTGGCCAATAAGCCGGATCAAAGGGTAATCATAACTTCGCTCTATAAAGCAAAAGCCCCCAAGTGACCAAAAACTCAGTATTTAAAAGAAAAGGCGACGAAGGCCCTGCTTTAGCAGGGATGACGGTTTATTATATTGATCATAATATATACATTGTCAAAAATATGTACATCACGAGAGCGAGTGGCTCAAGTGTAGTAAGGTCGAAGATGAGCAATATTCCACAGTCGGCGGGTCTCTTCCTCCGACATGCGTGAGTCCCTGTGGTCTCGAACATCAATAAGTAATATGACCCGTTGTTCAGATTCTTGCTGACCACAAAGGGTCCTTCCCAAGGTGGGGATAACTTGTGCATATTAGTCTGATCCTGGATAAGCCGGAGCACCAGATCGCCTTCTTGGAAAGTTCTGGTTTTAACCCGGCGGATGTGATAACGGCACAGATCTTGCTGGTAAATCGTCGAACGAGCCACCGTAATGTCACACTCCTCATCCAACAGGTCAAGCGTGTAACGCCCTCGATGCGGCTATATCTCCCACGTGTCGAAGCACGACTTAGAGGCATAACCGCATTGAAAGCAATGTCGCAAGTGAGGTAATCTTCACACAACCCATGTAATAAAATAGGGGAAGAAGTTACATAGTTGGCTTACAATCGCCACTTCACACAATTACATGAATAAAGCATTACATCATCCAAATACAATCAGGGCCCGACTACAGAGCCAAAATAAAAGAAGAACCCCAAATGCGACAAAGGTCCCGGATCGACCCCAACTGGGCTCCACTACTGATCAACTAGAACGAAACAACACAAAGGGCAAGATCTCCATCGAGCTCCTCCTTGAGCTTGGTTGCGTCACCTGGAATGGCATCATCGGCACCTGCAAGCTGGTTTTGGAAGTATCTGTGAGCCACAGGGACTCAGCAATCTCGCACCCTCGCGATCAAGACTATTTAAGCTTATGGGTAAGGTAAAAGGTATGAGGTGGAGCTGCAGCAAGCGACTAGCATATATGGTGGCTAACATACGCAAAAGAGAGCGAGAAGAGAAGGCAAAGCACGATCGATAAACTATGATCAAGAAGTGATCCTAGAACAACCTACGTCAAACATAACTCCAACACCATGTTCGCTTCCCGGACTCCGCCGGAAAGAGACCATCACGGTTACACACGCAGTTGACTCATTTTAATTAAGTTAAGGTTCAAGTTATCTACAACCGGACATTAACAAATTCCCATCTGCCCATAACCGCGGGCACGGCTTTCGAAAGTTCAAATCCCTGCAGGGGAGTCCCAACTTAGCCCATCACAAGCTCTCACGGTCAATGAAGGAATAGACCTCCTCCCGAGACATTTCGATCAGACTCGGTATCCCGGTTCTTCAAGACATCCTCGACAATGGTAAAACAAGTCCAGCAAAGCCGCCCGATGCGCCGACATCCTGATGGGAGCTGCACATATCTCGTTCTCAGGGAAACACCGGATGAGACATCCTACGAGTAAAACCAGCCCTCAAGTTTCCCCGAGGTGGCCCCGTAGTCTACTCAGTTCGGACCAACACTTAGACAAGCACTGGCCCGGGGGGGTTAAAATAAGATGACCCTCGGGATGCGCGACTCCCAAGGGAAAAAGGCTAGGTGGCGAATGGTAAGACCAAGGTTGGGCCTTGCTGGAGGAGTTTTATTCAAAGCGAACTGTCAAGGGGTTCCCATTATAACCCAACCGCGTGAGGAACGCAAAATCCGGGAACATAACACCGATATGACGGAAACTAGGGCGGCAAGAGTGGAACAAAACACCAGGCATAAGGCCGAGCCTTCCACCCTTTACCAAGTATATAGATGCATTAATTAAATAAGATATATAGTGATATCCCAACAAGTAAACATGTTCCAACATGGAACGATCTCCATGTTCCAACAAGGAACAAAACTTCAATCTTCACCTGCAACTAACAACGCTATAAGAGGGGATGAGCAAAGCGGTAACATAGCCAATCAACGGTTTGCTAGGACAAAGGTGGGTTAGAGGCTTGGTTCAACAATATGGGAGGCATGATAAGCAAGTGGTAGGTATCGCAGCATAGGCATAGCAAAAGAGCGAGCAACTAGCAAGCAAAGATAGAAGTGATTTCGAGGGTATGGTCATCTTGCCTGAAATCCCGCAAGGAAGAAGAACGAGTCCATGAAAAAGACAAACGGACGTAGACGAACGGGTCCTCACAAACGCGACGTAACCGGAACCAACCCGAAGAAGCAAACACCGGAAAGAAGCACACAACATAGTAAACAACCAACACATGAACATGGTATGATATGCGGGATGCGGTATGCGATGCATATGCATGATTTGCAAAGGAATGAATGAACCTGGCGTCAACTTGGAAAACCAAGTGTGCCACTGAAAAGATGAGATGAAATCGCTTGAAAACGATATAAAGATCACCGGAATCGGAGTTACGGTTTGGAAATGGCAAGCAATTCAAATATGACCACGTTCTGCGATTTACAGCAAGTAGCCATCTAAATGCAACGAGATGAACATGCTATAGCACTCACACATGGCAACAAAATACATGGCAGGGATCCATTCATGATTCTTAACAAAAGTCTAGCACTGAGCTACGGCCAATTCATCCATTAACAGGTTCAAACAAGCATGGCAAAAATGCATATGGTAAACAGATTTCAGACTTAGTGAAATTAACACTTGTCTGGAATTTCAGATCAGATAGCACTCTTCGGAGCATGAAAACTATAAGCTACAGGACCTGAACATGGCAAAGTAAAGCACGGCATGGAGCTACTCAAAGAGCTTAACAAAAGTCCCTTAGTGACCGTGAGCCAAAAGGGATCAGAAAATACAATTGCAAGCATGTGAGCATGGCAAAAACATAATCAGTTCTCAGACTTAGTGAAAACTGGAGCATGCTGAAAACAGATATCAAGTAGGCATGTTTACGAGCTCGATGCACTCACTACAGAGCAAGTCATGACAATCTAAACATACACCCATCAATAATACACATTATACAAGCTAGACATGGCAAGAACAATAACATGGCATGCACGGATCAACTACAACATCCTCGGCAAAATCGCTAACAAGTAGACAATCTGCCCAGATTCACGAAATAGCAAAAGTAGAGCTCGATTGACTCAAGCTAGGTTGCTCCATAATTGCAAACAAAGACATGGATGGATATAGCACTACAAGATTAACAAAACATCCTTACTGATCATCCTCAAAAGAGGCACGGATCACTAGGAAACAACATGAACATATGGCATAATGAGATAAACAGGTCAAGGACTTAGTGGAAATGCTAAGTCCCTGAAATCAGCATTACCAAGTGCCTCACTTGGCAAGCTTGTGCTAGTCACCACACACATCACAAAAATACATGGGTTGCACCTCTGGAAAGATGGCAAAACCCTTAACAAAACATATGTAGAGCTCATGGACATATCATGCACACAATAATCATGGCAAAAATGACAAATATCTAAATGAAACAGCAGATCTGACAATTATCTCAAGTAGCACTCTTCTAACAGCATTTCGGGCGTCAAGATGAGCTCAAATGAAAATGATGCAATGAGATGAAATGATGTACTCTCTGGGACAAACATTTTGATATGCTATATGCCAGAATCGGAGCTATGGATGCAAAGTTACAATGCGATGAACATGGGCATATGAAACATGGAAAACTCGGGGACTTAGTGAAATTTTACCTCCGCGAAAAGTCAACGCGGGATGAGGTGGTGCGGGATGGCTAGATCCGGGACATGGGGAGGCGTTTGGATGGCGGGGTTGGTGGATCTGGTCCACCCCGGTCCAGATCTGGCCGGACCGAATCTCCGGCGAGGTGGCGCGAACTCCGGCGAGGTGGTTGACCGGCGTCGAGCAAACGCGGTGGCGCGGCAACGGCATGGAGGCGGTAGCGGGCGGCGCGGGCATGCTTGCCGGCATCAAGGCGGCGGCCGGAGCGGGGTATAGGCGGCGGAGGGTCGCCGGCCAGTGGGAGGAGCTGGAGCTCCGGCGAGCAAGGATGGCAGCGGCGGCCGGCGAGGAGTTGCAGCGGCGGAGGAGCGCAGGGGCACTTGGGCGGCGGCGCTGTCGTCCGGGCCGGGCAGGCCCCGCCTGGGCTCCGGGGGCCGGCGGCGGGCGCGGGAGGAGTGACAGGAAGGAGGCGCTGAGGTGGCGAGACCGGATTGGTCCGGCGTGGCGGTTGGACGTGTCCGGCCGCCGGGCGGACATGTCCGGCGGCGCGGGGAGGAGTGGATCTAGGGTTCATCCGCGAAATGATCCGAAATTTCGGGGAGGGGTGCTCTTTTATAGGTAGAGGGAGCTAGGAGAGTCCAAATGAGGTGTGATTTTCGGCCACGCGATCGTGATCGAACGCTCTAGATGATGGAGAGGGTTTTGGTGGGTTTTGGACCAAATTGGAAGGGTGTTGGGCCACAACACACACGAGGCCTTTTCGGTCCCTCGGTTAACCGTTGGAGTATCAAACGAAGTCCAAATGGCACGAAACTTGACAGGCGGTCTACCCGTAGTAAACCAAGGCCGCTTGGCAAGTCTCGGTCTAGTCCGGAAATGTTTAATCCCCACACACGAAAGAAAGGTAGAAATGACCACCGGAGGAGAACGAAGCACCGGAATGCAAAACGAACAACGGGGAAAATGTTCGAATGCATGAGACGAACATGTATGCAAATGAAATGCACATGATAACATGATATGCAATGCATGACACGCAAGCAATGACAAGGCAACAACAGCAAATAACTAGACGACACCTGGCACATCGGTCTCCGGGCGTTACAAAGCGCTTCCTGGCGTGTTTTTTCATTGTCAGCTTCAACATAAGCCGCCACACGAGGTGAGTCATGACGGATGTCACTAGGGAGAACCGCCTCTACTCCGTAAACCATGAAGAAAGGTGTGTTTCCCATAGATCTATTAGGGGTGGTATTAATGCTCCATAACACGGAAGGTAACTCCTCCACCCAACAACCCGGCGTCCTCTGCAGGGGAACCATAAGCCGGGGCTTGATGCCTTTCAAGATCTCTTGATTGGCTCTCTCAGCTTGACCATTAGATTGGGGGTGAGCCACTGATGATACATCAAGCCGGATATGCTCACGTTGACAAAATTCTTCCATAGCACCCTTAGAGAGATTAGTGCCATTGTCTGTTATGATGTTGTGTGGAAAGCCAAAACGGAAGATCACCTTCTTCATGAATTGAACCGTCGTTGCTGCATTACACTTACTTACTGGCTCTGCCTCTACCCACTTAGTGAACTTATCAACCGCCACCAAAAGGTGGGTCTTCTTATCCTTGGATCTTTTGAAAGGTCCAACCATATAAAGCCCCAAACTGCAAACGACCAAGTAATTGGAATCATCCTCAATTCTTGAGCCGGCACATGAGCTCGTCGTGAAATTTTTTGACATCCATCACACCTGCTGACCAGGTCCTCCGCATCCGCATGAGCTGTTAGGAAATAAAACCCATGACGAAAAGCTTTAGCCATGAGAGATTTTGAACCGGCATGATGACCACAGTCACCTTCGTGAATCTCACGCAGGATCTCACAACCCTCTTCTGGAGAAACACAACGTTGATACGCCCCTGTGACACTGCGATGATGTAGCTCTCCATTAACAATTGTCACTGACTTAGACCGCCGGGTTATCTGCCTGGCTAAGGTTTCATCCTCGGGTAACTCGCCCCGGGTCATATAAGCAAAATCTGGAATTACATGAAGAGCCGCCACCAGCTGAGCTTCCGGGTCAGGAATAGCCAAATCCTCCTTTGTAAGTAACTTGACCGACGGGTTATGCAAAACATCAAGAAAGACATTAGGCGGCACCGGTTTACATTGAGAACCCAACCGGCTTAAAGCATCCACCGCTTCATTTTTCCTCTGATCAACATGCTCAACTTGATAACCCTTGAAGTGACCAGCAATAACGTCCACCTCTCGTCGATAAACCGCCATGAGTGGACCTTCGAATCCCAAGTACCAGAGACTTGTTGAGCCACCAAATTTGAGTCGCCAAAGCACCTAACCCGGCTTAAGTTCATCTCCTTAGCCATCCGAAGACCATGGAGCAAGGCCTCATATTCAGCTGCATTGTTAGTGCAAGGGAACATCAAACGGAGAACATGACAAAATTTATCACCTCGAGGGGAAGCAAGCACGACTCCAGCCCCCGAGCCCTCCAATTGCCTGGACCCATCAAAGTGATAGTCCAATATGTGTTATCTGGCTTTTCCTCAGGCATCTGCAGCTCTGTCCAATCATTGTTGAAATCCACTAGCGCCTGAGACTTGATGGCCGTGCGAGGCATATATTTCAAACCATGAGGACCAAGCTCAATGGCCCACTTGGCTACCCGACCTGTGGCTTCTCTGTTCTGAATAATGTCCCCTAAAGGAGAAGATCTAACCACAGTGATGGGATGACCCAGAAAATATTGCTTAAGCTTCCGGCTAGCCATGAACGCCCCATATACAAGCTTCTGCCAGTGCGGATATCTCTTCTTGGACTCAATAAGCACCTCACTGATGTAGTAAACCGGCCTTTGAACCAGATATTCCTTGCCTGCCTCCTTCCTTTCTACCACAATGGCTACACTGACAGCCCGGCTACTAGCAGCCACGTATAACAACAAAGGCTCTTTATCAACAGGGGCAGCAAGCATGGGCGGCTCAGCCAGCTGTTTCTTTAAATCCTCAAACGCTGCATTAGCTGCATCACTCCAGACAAAATTATTTGTCTTTTTCATCATCTGATACAAAGGGATAGCCTTCTCTCCCAACCGGCTTATGAACCGGCTTAACGCCGCAATACGACCCGCCAAACATTGCACATCATTAACACAAGCCAGTTTAGCCAGAGAAGTGATGGCTTTGATCTTCTCCGGATTAGCTTCAATGCCCCTGTTAGACACCAAAAAACCCAAGAGCGTGCATGTCGGCACACCAAAAAAACACTTGGCTGGGTTAAGCATCATTTTATAAACCCGGAGATTATCAAAGGTTTCCTTCAAATCGTTTATCAATGTCTCCTTCTCTCTGGATTTCACCACAATATCATCCACATAAGCATGAACATTGCGTCCAATTTGATCATGAAGGCAATTCTCCACACATCTCTGATAAGTCGCCTAGGCACTCTTGAGCCCAAAAGGCATAGACACATAGCAGAAGGCTCCAAAGGGAGTTATGAAAGCTGTCTTCTCCTAGTCCTTAACTGCCATCTTGATCTGATGATAACCAGAATAAGCATCCAAAAAACTCAAACGCTCACAACCCGTCGTAGCATCGATAATCTGATCAATACGAGGGAGAGCAAAAGGATCAGCCGAACAAGCTTTGTTTAAATCCATGTAATCCACACACATACGCCAAGTGCCATTATTTTTAAGTACCAGCACCGGGTTAGCCATCCACTCAGGGTGAAACACCTCAATAATAAACCCAGCCGCCAAGAGCCGGGCTACTTCCTCTCCAATGGCCTTCCGCCTCTCCTCATTAAACCGGCGAAGAAACTGTTTAACCGGCTTAAATTTTGGATCAATATTAAGAGTGTGCTCAGCGAGTTCTCTCGGTACACCCGGCATGCCTGAAGGCTTCCATGCAAAGATGTACCGGTTCTCACGGATGAACTCGATGAGCGCGCTTTCCTATTTCGGATCCAGATTGGCATTGATACTAAACTGCTTGGACGAATCGCCGAGAACAAAATCAACCATCTTGGTATCATCTGCTGATTTGAACTTGAAGACCGGATCATGCTTCAAAGATGTCATATCTGCCGGATCAACATTGTCCTTATAGAATTTTAACTCCTCCGTTGGACAAACCGACTCAGCATAAGCCGCATCACCTTCTTCGCATTCCAGAGCTATCTTACGGCTCCCATGCACTGTAATGGTCCCCTTATAACCCAGCATCTTGATCTGCAGATAAACATAACAAGGTCGTGCCATGAACTTGGCATAAGCCGGCCGTCCAAACAGAGCGTGATACAGGCTGTGAATCTTGACTACTTCAAAGGTCAATGTCTCTGACCTAGAGTCATGACCATCTCCAAAAGCAACTTCCTGGGCTATCTTAGCAACTAGGTACGCCGACTTACCAGGCACCACGCCATGGAAAACAGTGTTTGACGGCTTAAGATTTTTATCAGTCAACCCCATGCGACGGAAAGTTTCATAATAAAGGATATTGATGTTGCTCCCTCTGTCCATGAGTACCTTGGTAAACTTATACCCTCCAACCTGAGGTGCAACCACCAAAGCCAAGTGACCCGGATTATCAACCCGGGGCGGGTGATCTTCCCAACTCCACACGATGGGCTGCTCAGACCAGCGCAAGTAACGGGGAACCGCCAGCTCAACAGCATTGACTGCCCTCTTATGAAGCTTCTGGTCACGCTTACATAAGCTAGTGGTTAAGACATGATATTGTCCACTATTCAACTGCTTCGGGTTGCTCTGATAACCAGACTATTGCTGCTATTGACTCCCCTGACTACTCTGCTGATTGTAACCACCCTGGTTGCCGTGATTACCTTGATTTCCTTGGAATCCAGAGTTAGAGCCGCCACTGCCATAACTCGGTCCGTGAGAGCTGGATCCTGAACCGCCACCTGACCCATGAATGTCTTGAAAAAGATTGGAATTCTTGTACTCCTTCGTAATGTAACAATCCTTCCAGAGGTGCCCGGACAGTCTTTCTCGCGTACCATGTCTTGGGCAGGGCTGATTTAGCATCTGTTCAAGATTAAAGCCGGATACTCCGGCCCGTGGGGGCGGTTTACCCTTACGATGCTGACCATTGTTCTGCGCATTGGTGTTAGCCACAAAGTCAAAACTATTATCAGCTTTGCGCTTACCGTTGCCTCCCTGGTTCGCCGGGTTATGCTACTGCCCCTTGGTGTTGCTGCTCTTCTTTCCCTTTCCCGGCTTTTCGTCATCAAACTTGGGGTCCTTGGTACTATCAGAGTCGGCATACTTAACCAGAGCCGCCATTAGTGTTCCCATGTCATTGCAATGGCGTTTGAGCCGCCCTAATTTCTGCTTTAGGGGCGTGAAGCGGCAATTGTTCTCCAACATCAACACTGCTGAGTCAGCATTGATGCGATCCGACGAGTGCAGGATTGTTGAGACCCGGCGCACCCAATGGGTTGTCGACTCACCTTCTTCTTGGACATAGGAAGCTAAATCCACAATTGTCATGGGTTGCTTACATGTATCCTTGAAGTTCTAGATGAACCGGGCTTTTAACTCGGCCCATGACCCGATGGAATTGGCAGGGAGCCCCTTCAACCAAGTGCGGGCCGTTCCTTCCAACATCAGGGGGAAATATTTAGCACACGCCGCATCACTAACATCTAGCAATTCCATGGCCACCTCATAACTCTCAATCCACGCCTCAGGAGGTAAATCAGCTGTATAGTTAGGCACCTTGCGAGGACCCTTGAAATCCTTGGGCAGCCGCTCATTACGTAGAGCCGGCAGTAAACATGGCACACCCAAATTCCTGAAGGTTACACCTGGCTCCACAAAAGTGGTGGGACGAACTGGAGTAGGTTGGCGGGCCGCATACTGTGCCGCCAGCTCGACCTCTCGACGTGCTCTACCTTGATCCACTACATTCTGAGCATCAGCGCCACTGCCCGCCAAGTTATGTCCATGAGGTGGGTTATGGTTCCGTCCACTGCTTGACACAGCCGGCTCATCAATATGTCTGTTGTAACTCCGGCTCGGGAGAGGGGTGGAATGAACCCTGTCACGACTGCTAGAATAAGCCTACTGCTGAGTCAGTGCTGTCTGAAGAAGCCCTCTAGCCCTCCGTGTCTCAACTACCGTCAGCAACTCGCCTTCAACCGGGATAGCTGCCAATCGTGACGCTGCAGCGATCATGTTATCCAAAGGGTTAGAATAATGACCCGGTGGCGTCGGTACGTGCTGTAGTAGGTTATTGTTCTGACAAGGCGGTTCCATCGTGCGCGGCTGAACCGGCGTACCCGCCTCGGTTGCTTTGACCCGGTTTACCACTGTCGGGTTACTGGTTCCTGCTCCTGGCATGTTAAAGAGATTTCTTGCCTCATAAACCGAGGGCAGACGAGTCTGATGCCTCCTCCTCATGACCTCATTTGAAGTGTTTTAATCTAGCATGAGCCTATAAGACTGTGACTGAATCCGTTGTGCCTGAGCATCCAAAGCAGCCCGCTCCTCGGCCATATCCTAATGTTTTCTGCGTTTAGCTCCTCCTTGACCTGCGCTATCTTGTCCCGCAACTTCACGACCGCTGCATTATGCTGATCTTGATCCGCCGGGTTAACCACCGCTGTTAACAGTGCTGTCAGCTTATCTAGTAAGCCGGTTAAGACCTGAGCCGGTGGGCGCTCAGGGCCTCCTGCCCCGGCATCTGCTGCCACTGCTGACCTAGAAATCAGCTCTGCTGCAGTCGATGAGTGCTGCACGGGCTGTGTACCGGCCATGAAGATTGCAACCCGGTTCGGCGGCTCACAGGGGTCCAGAATACTATCGCCATCGGAACAGCCCCCAAGCCGGCCATCTTGCAGTTGATACAATGACTCGGTTACGCCAATGGATGAATCGCCATCAGAGTAAACGACGGTCTCACCACCAGATGCCGATCTATCCTCGGGTTCCGCTCCATGGATAAATCCCACGAAGGTATGATTCATGATAGGCCGAACCCGGGCGGGTCTCGCACGCTGAGCCGTCTCGATGATGTCGGTGCAGATGTCCGACTCAGGGCCCTGTTCGCCGATCTTGCCGATGAAGACGTGAATTCCGCCGAAGGGGACCCGGTACCCGTAGTCAATTGAGCCGGCCTCAGGGCCCCAGCCTGCATCGTCGATGTAGAGCTTGCCCCGACGACTCTTGGTCATCCGGCCCACGGCGCATCCCTTGATCCCTTCGAAGTTGCCCTCTAAGAACTTGAAACCATCATGCGATAGCCCCATGGTGGGCGCCAACTGTCGTGGGATTGTCACGAAAGATGTCCTAGTGTGAGGACTTAGTTATGGAGCCATCGTGATGAGGTTCGCTTAAAAGGGTTAATCATGACAAAGGACACGAGGAGTTTATACTGGTTCGGCCCCTTACGGTGAAGGTAAAAGCCTAATCCAGTTGGAGGTGGTATTGCTAGGGTTTCGATGAGTAGGGAGCGAATACGCTTGACCCGGCTCTCGATCTGTTGTTTTTCTTTCCCTAAGCCGCCGCTGGGTCGTCCCCTTATATACACGGGTCGACGCCCTGCGGTCTACAGAGTCCCGGCCGGCTTATACAACATATCCGGCTCGGTGACTTTTCTTACATGCCTTACAATACAAGTCTACATACATGGCGGTTTATATCTGCGGGCCTTAAGCCACCTTTAGGTTTGGGCCCTCTACTAAGCCTATCTATGAACCGCCATTGTTAATATGCCCTTGGGCTTCATTGAGATGAATCGCCATAGGGATGACCCGGCCCCTCCTGGGCGGGTCATACCTAGTAGTCATATCCCCAACAGGATGGATAAGACAATTCCCGAGCTCTTCGCAATGCTAAAGGCTGCGGAGGTAGAAATCAAGAAGGAGCATCAAGTGTTGATGGTAAAAAAGACTACTAGTTTCAAGTAGAATGGCAAAGGGAAAAAGGGGAACTTCAAGAAGAACGGCAAGCAAGTTGCTGCTCAAGTGAAGAAGCCCAAGTCTAGACCTAAGCCTGAGTCTGAGGGCTTCTACTGCAAAGGGACTAGTCACTAGAAGCGGAACTACCCCAAATATTTGGCAGATAAGAATGATGGCAAAGGGAAAGGTATATTTGATATACATATTATTGATGTGTAACTTACTAATGCTCGTAGTAGCGCCTGGGTATTTGATACTGGTTCTGTTGCTCATCTTTGCAACTCGAAATAGGGGCTACAAATTAAACAAAGATTGGCTAAGGACGAGGTGACGATGCGCGTGGGAAATGGTTCCAAAGTCGATGTGATCGTCGTCGGCACGCTACCTCTACATCTACCTTCGGGATTAGTATTAGACCTGAATAATTATTATTTGGTGCCAGCGTTAAGCATGAACATTATACCTGGGTCTTGTTTGATGCGAGACGGTAATTCATTTAAATCAGAGAATAATGGTTGTTCTATTTATATGAGTAATATCTTTTATGGTCATGCACCCTTGATGAGTGGTCTATTTTTATTGAACCTCGATAGTAGTGATACACATATTCATAGTATTGAAGCCAACAGATATAAGTTTAATAATGATAGTGCAACTTATTTGTGGCACTGCCGTTTAGGTCATATTGGTGTAAATCACATGAAGAAACTCCATGTTGATGGGCTTTTGGAATCACTTGATGCTTGTGAACCATGCCTCATGGGCAAGATGACTAAGACTCCATTCTCCGAAACAATGGAGCAAGCAAAAGACTTATTGGAAATAATACATACTGATGTATGCAGTTCGATGAGTGTTGATGCTCGCGCCGGATATCGTTATTTTCTGACCTTCATAGATTATTTGAGCAGATATGGGTATATCTACTAGATGAAACATAAGTCTGAAACATTTGAAAAGTTCAAAGAATTTCAGAGTGAAGTGGAAAATCATCGTAACAAGAAAATTAAGCTTCTACGATCTGATCGTGGAGGTGAATATTTGAGTTATGAGTTTGGTCTTCATTTGAAACAATGCGGAATAGTTTCGCAACTCACGCCACCTGGAACACCACAGCGTAATGGTGTGTACGAACATCGTAACCGCACTTTATTAATATGATGCGATCTATGATGTCTCTTACTGATTTACCGCTATTGTTTTGGGGTTATTCATTAGAGACGGCTGCATTCACGTTAAATAGGGCACCATCAAAATCCGTTGAGATGACACCATATGAAATGTGGTTTGGCAAGAAACCCGAGTTGTCGTTTCTTAAAGTTTGGGGCTGCGATGCTTATGTGAAAAAGCTTCAACATGATAAGCTCGAACCCAAATCGGAGAAATATGTCTTCATAGGATACCCAAAGGAGACTTTTGGGTACACCTTCTATCACAGATCCGAAGGCAAGATATTCGTTGCTAAGAATGGATCCGTTTTAGAGAAGGAGTTTCTCTTGAAAGAAGTGCGTGGGAGGAAAGTTGAACTTGATGAGGTAACTGTACCTTCTCCCTTATTGGAAAGTAGTTCATCACGGAAATCATTTCCAGTGATTCCTACACCAATTAGTGAGGAAGCTAATGATGATGATCATGAAACTTCTGATCAAGTTACTACCGAACCTCGTAGGTCAACTAGAGCAAGATCCGCACCAGAGTGGTACAGTAATCTTATTCTGGAGGTCATGTTACTTGACCATGACGAACCTACGAACTATGAGGAAGCGATGATGAGCCCAGATTCCGCAAAATGGCTTGAGGCCATGAAATCTGAGATGGGATCCATGTATGAGAACAAAGTGTGGACTTTGGTTGACTTGCCCGATGATCGACAAGCCATAGAGAATAAATGGATCTTCAAGAAGAAGACCGACGCTGACGGTAATATTACTATCTACAAAGCTCGACTTGTTGCGAAAGATTTTAGACAAGTTCAAGGAGTTGACTACGATGAGACCTTCTCACCCATAGCAATGCTTAAGTCTGTCCGAATCATGTTAGCAATTGCCGCATTTTATGATTATGAAATTTGGCAAATGGATGTCAAAACTGCATTCCTATGGATATCTTAAAGAAGAGTTGTGTATGATGCAACCAGAAGGTTTTGTCGATCTAAAAGGTGCTAACAAAGTGTGCAAGTTCCAGCGATCCATTTATGGACTGGTGCAAGCCTCTCGGAGATAGAATATACGCTTTGATAGTGTGATCAAAGCATATGGTTTTATACAGACTTTTGGAGAAGCCTGTATTTACAAGAAAGTGAGTGGGAGCTCTGTAGCATTTCTGATATTATATGTGGATGACATATTGTTAATCGAAAATGACACTGAATTTCTGAATAGCATAAAAGGATACTTGAATAAGAATTTTTCAATGAAAGACCTCGGTGAAGCTGCTTACATATTAGGCACCAAGATCTATAGAGATAGATCAAGACGCTTAATTGGAATTTCACAAAGCACATACCTTGATAAAGTTTTGAAGAAGTTCAAAATGGATCAAGCAAAGAAAGGGTTTTGCCTGTGTTACAAGGTGTGAAGTTGAGTCAGACTCAATGCCCGACCACTGCAGAAGATAGAGAGAAAATGAAAGTCATTCCCTATGCTTCAGCCATAGGTTCTATCATGTATGCAATGTTGTGTACCAGACCTGATGTGTGCCTTGCTATTAGTTTAGCAGGGAGGTACCAAAGTAATCCAGGAGTGGATCACTGGACAGCGGTCAAGAACATCCTGAAATACCTAAAAAGACTAACGATATGTTTCTCATTTATGGAGGTGATGACAAAGAGCTCGTCGTAAACAGTTACGTTGATGCAAGCTTTGACACTGATCCGGATGACTCTAAGTCGCAAACTGGATAGGCATTTATATTCAATGGTGGAGCTATCAGTTGGTGCAGTTCCAAGCAGAGCGTCGTGGCAGCATCTACGTGTGAAGCGGATTACATAGCTGCTTCGGAAGCAGCAAATGAAGGAGTCTAGATGAAGGAGTTCATATCCAATCTAGGTGTCATACCTAGTGCATCGGGTCCAATGAAAATATTTTGTGACAATACTGGTGCAATTTCCTTGGCAAAGGAATCCAGATTTCAGAAGAGAACCAAGCACATCAAGAGACGCTTAAATTTCATCCGCGATCAAGTCAAGGAGGGAAACATAGAGATTTGCAAGATACATACGGATCTGAATGTTGCAGACCCATTGACTAAGCCTCTCTCATGAGCAAAACATGATCAACACCAAGACTCCATGGGTGTTACAATCATTACTATGTAATCTAGATTATTGACACTAGTGCAAGTGGGAGACTGAAGGAAATATGCCCTAGAAGCAATAATAAAGTTGTTATTTATATTTCCTTATATCATCATAAATGTTTATTATTAATGCTAGAATCGTATTAACCGGAAACTTAGTATATGTGTGGATACATAGAAAAACAGAATGTCCCTAGTATGCCTCTACTTGACTAGCTCGTTAATCAAAGATGGTTAAGTTTCCTAACCATAGACACGTGTTGTCATTTGATGAACGAGATCACATCATTAGAGAATGATGTGATGGACAAGACCCATCTGTTTGCTTAGCATAATGATCGTTTAGTTTTATTGCTATTGCTTTCTTCATGACTTATACATGTTCCTCTGACTATGAGATTATGAAACTCCCGAATACCGAAGGAACACCTTCTGTGCTATCAAACGTCACAACATAACTGGGTGATTATAAAGATGCTCTACAGGTGTCTCCGATGGTGTTTGTTGAGTTGGCATAGATCGAGATTAGGATTTGTCACTCCGAGTATCGAAGAGGTATCTCTGGCCCTCTCGGTAATGCACATCACTATGAGCCTTACAAGCAATGTGACTAATGAGTTAGTTACAGATGATGCATTACGGAGCGAGTAAAGAGACTTGCCGGTAACAATATTGAACTAGGTATGATGATACCGACGATCAAATCTCGGGCAAGTAACATACCGATGACAAAAGGAACAAAGTATGTTGTTGTGCAGTTTAATCGATAAAGATCTTCATAGAATATGTAGGAGCCAATATGAGCATCCAGGTTCCGCTATTGGTTATTGACGGAGATGTGTCTCGGTCATGTCTACATAGTTCTCGAACTCATAGGGTCCGCACGCTTAACGTTTGATGACGATTTGTATTATGAGTTATGTGTTTTGATGAACCGAAGTTTGTTCGGAGTCCCGGATGAGATCACAGACTTGCCGAGTCTCGAAATGGTCAAGACATAAAGATACATATATCGGAAGGCTACATTCGGACACCAGAATGGTTCGGGTCATTTCAGAATACCGGGGGTTATCGGAACCCCCAGGGAAGTTATTGGGCCACAATGGTCCTTAATGGAGAAGAGAGAGGGCCGGCCAGAGGTCGCCCCCCCCCTTGCCCAGTCCGAATTGGACAAGGGGAGGGGGCGGCGCCCCCCCCCTCCTTCCTTCTCTTCTCTCCTCTTTCCCTTCTTCTCCTACTTGGACTAGGAAAGGGGGGACCGAATCCTACTTGGACTATGAGTCCAAGTAGGACTCTCGCCATGGCGCGGCCCCTCCTAGGGCCAGCCGCTACCTCTTTAGCATGCGTTGGTTTTCCCTTGAAGTGGAAAGGGCGATGCAGTGATGTCTACTACACAACCTTCTTCTTGTAGACGTTATTGGGCCTCCAAGTGCAGAGGTTTGTAGGACAGTAGCAAATTTCCCTCCAGTGGATGACCTAAGGTTTATCAATCCGTGGGAGGCGTAGGATGAAGATGGTCTCTCTCAAACAACCCAGCAACCAAATAACAAAGAGTCTCTTGTGTCCCCAGCACACCCAATACAATGCTAAATTGTATAGGTGCACTAGTTCGGTGAAGAGATGGTGATACAAGTGCAATATGGATGGTAGATATAGGTTTTTGTAATCTGAAAATATAAAAACAGCAAGGTAACTAATGATAAAAGTGAGCACAAATGGTATTGCAATGCTTCGAAACAAGACCTAGGGTTCATACTTTCACTAGTGCAAGTTCTCTCAACAATAATAACATAATTAGATCATATAACTATCCCTCAACATGTAACAAAGAGTCACTCGAAAGTCACTAATAGCGGAGAACAAAAGAAGAGATTATTGTAGGGTACGAAACCACATCAAAGTTATTCTTTTCTATCAATCCATTGGGTTATTCCTATAAGTGTCACAAACAGCCCTAGAGTTCATAGTAAAATAACACCTTAAGACACAAATCAACCAAAACCCTAATATCACCTAGATACTCCAATGTCACCACAAGTATCCGCGGGTATGATTATACGATATGCATCACACAATCTCAGATTCATCTATTCAACCAACACAAAGAACTTCAAAGAGTGCCCCAAAGTTTCTACCGAAGAGTCAAGACGAAAACGTGTGCCAACCCCTATGCATAAGTTCACAAGGTCACAGAACCGGCAAGTTGATCACCAAAACATACATCAAGTAGATCACGTGAATATCCCATTGTCACCACAGATAAGCACATGCAATACATACATCAAGTGTTCTCAAATCCTTAAAGACTCAATCCGATAAGATAACTTCAAAGGGAAAACTCAATCCATTACAAGAGATAGAGGGGGAGAAACATCATAAGATCCAACTATAATAGCAAAGCTCGTGGCACATCAAGACCGTGCCATACAAGAACTAGAGAGAGAGAGAGAGAAAGAGATCAAACACATAGTTATTAGTACATACCCTCAGCCCCGAGGGTGAACTACTCCCTCCTCGTCATGGAGAGCGCCGGGATGATGAAGATGGCTACCAGTGATGGATCCCCCTCCGGCAGCGTGCCGGAACGGGGTCCCGATTGATTTTTGGTGGCTACAAAGGCTTGCGGCGGCGGAACTCCCGATCTAGGTTATTTTCTAGAAGTTTGGGGATATATAAGAGGCCTTGGCATCGGAAACAAGTCTGGGGGTCCATGAGGCGGCCACGAGGCAGGGGGCTCTTCTGGTCCATCTCTGATGCTCCATGGGCTTCTTATGGTCCAAAAATGATCTCCGTAAATTTTTAGGTCAATTGGACTCCATTTGATATTCCTTTTCTGCGATACTCAAAAACAAGGAAAAACGGAAACTGGCACTGGGCTCTAGGTTAATAAGTTAGTCCCAAAAATCATATAAAATAGCATACAAATGCATATAAAACATCCTAGATGGATAATATAATAATATGGAACAATAAAAAATTATAGATACGTTGGAGACGTATCATGTAGCAAAGTAGCGTAAGTATTTCCCTCAGTTTTGAGAACCAAGGTATCAATCCAGTAGGAGACAACACACAGGTCACCTAGTACCTGCACAAACAATCAAGAACCTTGCAACCAATGCGATAAAGGGGTTGTCAATCCCTTCACAATCACTCGCAAAAGTGAGATCTAATAAAGATAGTAAAGTAAATATTTTTGGTATTTTTGTTGCATAGATTGGAAAGTAAAGATTGCAAAATAGTAAACGAGATGCGACATAAATAAAAGAGATGCAATATAATAAGAAAGAGACCCGGGGGCCATAGGTTTCACTAGTGGCTTCTCTCAAGATTGCATGTATTACGGCGGGTGAACAAATTACTGCCGAGCAATTGATATAAAAGCACATAGTTATGAAGATATCTAAGGCAATGATCCTGAATATAGGCATCACGTCCGTGTCAAGTAGATCGAAACGATTCTGCATCTACTACTATTAATCCACACATCGACCGCTATCCATCATGCATCTAGAGTTTTAAGTTCATAAGAACAGAGTAACGCATTAAGAAAGATGACATGATGTAGAGGGATAAACTCAAGCAATATGATATAAACCCCATCTTTTTATCCTCGATGGCTACAATACAATACGTGCCTTGCTGCCCCTACTGTCACTGGGAAAGGACACCGCAAGATTGAACCAAAAGCTAAACACTTGTCCCATTGCAACAATGATCAATCTAGTAGGCTAAACTAAACTGATAATTCGAAGAGACTTGCAAAGATATAAAATCATGCATATAAGAATTCAGAGAAGAACCAAATAATATTCATAGATAATCTTGTTCATAAACCCACAATTCATTGGATCTCGACAAACACACCGCAAAAGAGTATAACATCGAATAGATCTCCAAGAACATCGAGGAGAACTTTGTATTGAGAATCAAAGAGAGAGAAGAAGCCATCTAGCTAATAACTATGGACCCGAAGGTCTGTGGTAAACTACTCACGCTTCATCGGAGAGGCAATGGTGTAGATGTAGAAGCCCTCCGGGATCGATTCCCCCTCCGACAGATCGTCGGAAAGGCCCCAAGATGGGATCTCACGGGTACTGTCGTGGGTTTGTCATGGCAGATGTCCTCGTGAAAGGACTTAGTCGTGGAGCCATCGCAACGGGTTAGATTAAAGGGGTTAAACCGGACAAGGGGACACGGGGAGTTTATACTAGTTCGGCCCCTTCGGTGAAGGTAAAAGCCTACGTCTAGATGTCATTGGTATTGCTAGGGTTTCGACGACCAGGGAGCGAATCCGCTTTGACTGGCCCTCGAGTTGTTGTTTTCTCTCCTCAAACCGTGGCCGGGTCGTCCCCTTATATACATAGGTTGACGCCCGCCGGTTTACAGAGTCCCGAGGCCGGATCATAGAGGTGTCCGGCTCGGTCTCTATTCCTCTAACTTACAATACAAGTTTACATGATAAAGTCGGTTCACATCTACAGGCTTTAATCTGTCTTTGGGCCTTGGGCCTTCTTAAAGTGCCAGTATTTCTCATCTTCATGGCCTTCAATCTTCATGGAGATAATCTGTCCATGCCTAGCTGGTTTACCTCGAGTAACTATATCCCCAACAAGTACAGAAGGTTGCGGCGGCGGAAAAGTGCTTTCGTGGCTCCCTACGATGTTTCTAGGGTATAAGAGTATATGTAGGCGAAAGAAGTACGTCGGTGGAGCTACGAGGGGCCCACGAGGGTGGGGGCGCGCCTATCCCCCTGGGTGCGCCCTCCTGCCTCGTGGCCACCTCGTGGAGTTCGATACTTCGACTCCAAGTCTTCTGGATTGCTTTCGGTCCAAGAAAGATCATTGCGAAGGTTTCATTCCGTTTGGACTCCGTTGGACAAGGCGCCTACCGCCCTGGGCGCCCCTTGCAAGTCCAAATTGGACAAGGGGAGGGGGCAGTGCCCCCTCCTTCCTTCTCTTCTCTCCTCTTTCCCTTCTTCTCCTACTTGGACTAGGAAAGGGGGGACCGAATCCTACTTGGACAAGGAGTCCAAGTAGGACTCCCCCCATGGCACGCCCCATCCTAGGGCCGGCCACCTATCCTCCCCCCTTTATATACGTGGGAGGGGGCACCACAAAGGCACACCAAAGTTTCTCTTAGCCGTGTGCGGTGCCCCCGCCACAGTTACACACCTCGGTCATATCATCGTAGTGCTTATACGAAGCCTTGCGCCAGTAAACTTCATCATCACCGTCACCACGCCGTCGTACTGACGGAACTCTCCCTTGGCCTCAACTGGATCAAGAGTTCGAGAGACGTCATCGAGGTGAACGTGTGCTGATCGCGGAGGTGCCGTACATTCGGTACTTGGATCAGTTGGATCGCGAAGACGTTCAACTACATCAACCGCGTTACTAAACGCTTCTGCTTTCGATATACGAGGGTACGTAGACACACTCTCCCCTCTCGTTGCTATGCATATCCTAGATAGATCTTGCGTGATCATAGGATTTTTTTTTGAAATACTGTGTTCCCCAACACTAGTGGGCTGTTGTGGAGGGGTGCTGGGCTGCAAGGAGAAAGGGGTCCGGTGGTTAACGCGGTTAACCGTTGGGGCATCAAACGACCTCCAAATGGAACGAAATTTGACACGCGGCCTACCGGTGATATACCAAGGCCACTCAAAAAATCTCGGCTCCTTACGAGAATGTTTTCTCCCGCTCACGAAATGAGATTTGGAAGGTGCGACGGGTGCATGTGAGAGTGTTGGATTCAGAACGGACAACAGAGAGAACTAGGAGACCCGAATGAATGCAAGTTTTGAAAAACATGCAGATGAAATGCACATGACGACATGGCAAGGTGCAACACGCAAGCAAATGACATGGCAATGACGGTGAATAACTGGAAGACACCTGGCGCATCAGTCTCGGGGCGTCACAACTCTCCTCCACTAACAGAAGATCTCATCCCGAGATCTTAGGAGCGATACGGAAGAAAAGAGGATGGGGTGAAATAAGAACGCAAGAGAGAAGACAAACTAAGTCGAGAGCACTCGGGTAGAAAAGAGGAACGACGAATATGACGAGAATCAAAAGCTCAAGGACAAGATAGACTTTGAAACCACTCCGGTTAGAACAAGATAGAAAAGAAGTAATAATGAAGGAATTGGGTTAGCATCCCGGTTGAAAATGGAATGGAATAGAACATGAACATGACAAGATGGAATGATACTTGACGAGAGGAACAACACAATGCCTCCGAAAGAATTGAAAAAGTGGAATGAAAAGAACGGAGAAGAAGATGACAACTTATACCACGAATGAAATTGAAAGCATCCTTACGAAGAAGTGTTGAACGAAGTTGTTGGAAATTCACCAACGAAAAGAATAAGCTTGTTGTGGGCTTATGGAAAACATTTCAAAATTATGAGGTGATAACCGGCCACAAACAGAAATGATTGAATAGATGAGAAGAACGAAGAAATCCAAAACTCCACTTCAAAAGAATACAGTGAATTAATTGCACGTTGAGACGCAAGAAGAAAAGATACTTGAGAATTAAATCCTTAACGAACCACCGTGAAGAACTCCGGTAACAAAAGTATAATGAGATAGAATTGAAGGATGAAAATAACAAGATGATGCCTTCCGATGATTTAGATGCACCTTCGCAATGAGACAAGCGAGAAAAACTTGGAACTCCAGAAAAGAAAAGATGAACAACTCAAGACCGAGAGATTATTCGTCATGAACAAGCTCCGAAGGAAGGGATTACTTCATCAGGATGAAGTAAGAATAAGAATTGCGTTATGCTTATCCTCATCAAATTTGATTGATGACAAATGGATTTTTGGCATGCAACTTATTCTTCTTGAAAAGTATTGAAGAGAGATATAGCGCGAACATGGGAGAGTCTTCATGAACCACCGGTAGGATTTGGAAAGAACGAATTAATTGATACGATAACAACAGAAAAGGAATCTTGAAAAAACACCGTAAGAATTTGAAAATGAAGAAGAAAGAGAATTCCTTGTCGGGAAGAATTAGAAGAACAAATATACTTCAGGGGATTTAGATGCAAAAGAATGAAGAGATCACAAGCTGGCTAAAGAATTCTTGAACAATGCACCGGTATGAATATGGAGACGAACGAAGTGGCATCAGTTTAGAATAATTGGAGAACGAAGCTAAAAACTTGGAACGAAGAAATATTCTGAAATGAAGGCCTCCGGATAATCGAAATGGAAAACAACTCCTAAAATACTCCGGATGGGTAAGAAAAGAATCGCACGATTGGAAAAAAATAAGTGGGTAGCAACAAGCTAGCACCACAAATCTCCGAGAGAACGGACAAGATTTAGAGGAAAACTCTTCTTCCGTCTTCAAATGTTGAGAATGACGACGAGGAACACCACCAAAATTGTTGAGGCACCCCGGGAGAATGAAAAGCGAAGAGGTTGAGCCAACAATGAAAATAATTTGAAATCTGTCTTGGAAAAGCATATGACTGATGAAATTCATTCTTACATCAAACTTCGAAAAGAATTTGAGAATAACTCCGGGAAAATTAGAAGAGTCAGGTAAGATCCTGGGAAAAGACCCGTGGGTTAGGGCCCACTGAAAATAAAACACCGTTGGAAAGGATTGTTGGAGAGAGAGATGATGCACCGGAACAATTGAATTGTTGAGTGAGGTGACGAGTCACGGTGTCCTGGACTAGGGGGTACTCACCACGTCGTCTCCCGACTAGCTAGATTGGGCCGAGGACCACCATGGTGGTTCACTTATAGGCCACTTCAGGCAGCCCATGCCACATACAAGGAGGTTTCCACAAGACTTGGCGCCCAAGACGAGGACTCCTCTAAACCCTAGGCCTACGATGCATATATAAACCGAGGCTAGGCTAGTCAATAGACAATCTCATATTCATTACTATCATCTCGTGGTACATACATGTACTCTGTACTACACCCATATCAATACAATCAAAAGCATGACGTAGGGTATTATCTCTTCAAGAGAGCCCAAACCTGGGTAAAATCCTATGTCCATGTTAGCATCACTCCAAGACGCCTAGCTTAGGGACCCCTACTACGAGATATGCCGGATAGAGTACCGACATTGGTGCTTTCATTGAGAGCCTGCTGGGTTATCGTCACGGGTCGATGGGATGATCAGGTGATATTTTTTCAGCTAGATCTGTTGATGAGGACATGAGTACCTTGGATACGACCAAAAATATTGCATACATGCATATTTGTCAGGTGATTTCTAATGCAAACTATTCAATAATCTATTTATGTTATCCAGAACAAAAATACTTCACACACTTTTGTGTTTTGTGTAATTGCAGGTGTATGGGACATTTGTACAATCCACATATGAAGATAAGGGAAAAGGAGAAGTTTAGGTTATGTTCAAAAAGTCCTCTCACGTCACTTTTGGGCCAAGAGAAGATAGAGTCCAAGTCTCTCACGTTCTGGATTCAGATTCGGACTGCACAGACATACCTGGCTCAAAACGCCAACAACTTTTTCATACGGACTCCGAATTGGGTGATTCTTTTTTTGTTGGAAACTAGATTTCGTGCTCTTTCCAACCCAACTGGATTCACCTTTAAATTCTTCTAGAGCGTTGAGTTATAGACGAAACAATCTGACGTTGCAGTAGAATCCGAGTCAAACTACAAGCCCAAAGGTGTTGCATCACCTCCACTTGGGCCCATGAGCCTTGTACGACCTAGGGTTAGTTTTAGGCTGAGTTGGGATGTCCTCCCACCTCCTTGGCCGCCACCCCTTGCTCCTATATAAGTAGATCCATCTAGTATCTTTTTCCTTGGGATTTGTTTAGTTAAAAGTTAGCCATTGCAACTTCGTGTACTTCGTTTGTGTCCAACGACAAGACCAAGACCGCTTCCGGATCCCCACCATTATCAATACTTCATATATATTTGCAATATTCAGATTGCTTTATCATATTCTTGCTCGTTCTTTGATTGCTTGCAGGAATAGACCTTCGTGGTCAGGCTGACCGTGCTTCCAGCATCGTTAGTAACCTCAGGATATTGGTTTAGCGATTGCTAAGGTGCAACGTCGTGCACGTTTGTAGTCAGATCATCAAACTCGTCTCCACCAAATCGATAGTTATCATCTCATCGAAAGATCAGGACCCTCGCCTCTATCAAGTGGTATCAGTTTTCAGGTTGCTCGGTGAGAATTTCTAGTTTTCCTAGATTAGATTTATTTTCCTACCTTTTGTCCAAGAAAAAGCCAAAAAAAAGTTAGATCTATTCATCCTTTATCCAAGCCAGTCTAAGCCTTTGCAATTTTCTTTTCATTGCTTGCATAGTTGAATTATCGGTTGCATCGTCGTGTCGAGTTGCTGGTCTTAGTGTCTAGTTCGTTTAGAGTTTCGAGTTCTGTTCACATTAGTCACGCCGCCGCTGCATCATTATCCCTTCCGCTGTCCACCACCCATCCATCAATTTCCACCACGTGCTACCCATCGTTCATTGTCACAATCATAGTTGAGGTCGTTCACATCTTCGCTAGATCCAATCTGCATCTTATCTAGTTTGTTTTGGAAGGAGGGAGAGAAAAAAAACAAAGAAAAAAAGTTAGAGAAAAAAATTTAGAGAAAGAAAAAGAAAAAAGTGTGAGGAAAAAAAGAGAGAAGAAAAAAAATTCGGATCTTTCTAGACTCAATCTCGTAGTTGAATTCGGAATGGAATCTGTTTTGTGCACTGTTCAGTAAAACAGACATAACTTCCTCATACGAAGTCCGTTTTGGCTCCGTGAGTACTCAAATGAAAGCTAGCGATGAGCCGCTTCTAAATAGTTGCAGAAGCTTGTTCAATATTTGGCACCTCAAAATCGGCTTCTAAATAGGTCTTTTTGCCCTCCGAAGTTCACGAACACAACTTATTCCGGTTTTTCAGGCCAGTTTTAGAATTATTTTTTTGACTCCTCATATCAACTCAGAATTGAGTGATTCCTTTTGCATTTGAAATCTTGAGTCAATACCATTCTTGAAAAATTATCAAAAAAATTGGCACAAACTTTTCCAGAGGAAAGTTGGAGAGAAAGTTGTTGATATATCCTTCTTGGCTGTTGTTTCATATCATTATCTTTACTGATATTGTGATCTTCACTTATATCTTGCTGTCGAGAGCTACTTCATATCCTTTATTGATGCTAGTTGTGCTACGTCGTGACCTCATTAGTGTTCTAGGCTCGCGTCTCTAGTCAGGTCTAGCCTAGGACCAGCACAGTACCGTCGTTGAGCGTTTATTCAACATTGCATCTCTGAATTGATTATTGCTAATCTTTTGCTACCAAATATAGCCAACCCAGCTCCACATATTTCTACACTGTGTATACGTATGTTCCCCTGGCAATCGCTTTACACAATATTCGGAGTTATTTGACACCGCTGGTTGCCTGTCACCACCTGCCGCATGGTAAGAACTTGTAAGATATTAGTATTTGCTTTACTGTGAGCACTTTACAACCACATCCTAGTAGTTTATAGGAACATTATTCTCGAATTTTGTTTCTTGTTTCTACTAATCATGACAGATTCCGGAGATAGAAGTTCTTGGACGACGGACACATCTTCACCATCACGAGATGTAGGACAACACACACATGCACATGGTCAGGTTATCTCTTTACCGTCATTTGAGGGTAGATTTAATCCTGTTATTTATCTAGTGTGGGAGCTTGAAGTAGAACAAGTTTTTACTCACCATGATTTTTCTGAACTTGAGAGAGTACGAGCTACCACTAGAGCATTTACTGTTTTTGCTTCTGTTTGGTGGAGTGTACATTGTAAGAAAAACATTGATAACCAACCCACAACTTGGAAAGTTTTGAAAGCTATAATGAGACAACAATTTTTCCCTCCTTACTATCGTCGTGAATTGCTTCGCAAATTTGAACAATTTAAACAAGGCAACAACACTGTTCATGCTTACTACCAAGAGTTCAAATCTTATATGCATCATTGTGACATAGAAGAATCTGAGAATGATACAATGAATAGATTCTTTGGTGGTTTGAACCATGATATTCAGGCAAGATTTCAGTATATTCCTCGTTGCATTACTGGTATGTATGTCCATGCTTGTACCTTTGAGAGACAGATACAGGAGGATGCATAAGGTGACTACAACAACTACTATTCCAGTTCATGCTCACCACCGCCGGTTGGTTCCTCCACCGTTGCACCTCGGATTATGAGCGCGGCATCATCTCAAGGGTATGGTACATTGTCAACGTCCGTACCTACATCAGCTACATCTTTGCGGCAAGTTAACAGTAAAGGTATTGATGATATAACTTCACATGAGAATGATGCATGCCTAGTTAACTTGAATGCGTCATGTATTGAGTTACCTGTTGATTTGAGCACACCACCTATTTTGGAGAATCTTGTTACTGTCATGAATGTGTCATGTGATCAAACAACTGAAATATCAACAATTTTGAGTGCACCCATTGAATTAACTATTGATGCAAAAGAACCAATGTTTAATCATTTTGATATGACCTCCAATCTTGGTGATGATTCTGTCTCCCATGACTTATTGCATGTTTGCTTATTTAAGCATGTTGTAGCATGTAAATTTGATGCAAGTAAGGTTTATTCACCAAAGTTGGGATGGTTTAATGATGAACATTGCCAATCTTTTGAAATGAATAAGAGCTTCACTTATATGTGCAAACTGAGTTGCAATATTTTCATGCCTTCTACTTCTTGTGATAATTTTTTGGCTTTAGATTTTATGAACTATGAAAGTTACTCATGTATACATGTGTCATATGTGCAAAAATTAAGGGAAGTTAAAATGGATGACATATACATATACAACATGTACACCTTGTCTCTTTTGTTAGCCACATTTCAGATTAAGCAACGCCAAGGACGGCTTTGTTTTCAAAAAGGGGAGGATGATGAGGACATGACTATCTTGGATACGACCAAAAATATTACATACATGCATATTTGTCAGGTGATTTCTAATGCAAACTATTCAATAATCTATTTATGTTATCCAGAACAAAAATACTTCACACACTTTTGTGTTTTGTGTAATTGCAGGTGTATGGGACATTTGTACAATCCACATATGAAGATAAGGGAAAAGGAGAAGTTTAGGTTATGTTCAAAAAGTCCTCTCACGTCACTTTTGGGCCAAGAGAAGATAGAGTCCAAGTCTCTCACGTTCTGGATTAAGATTCGGACTGCACAGACATACCTGACTCAAAACGCCAACAACTTTTTCATATGGACTCCGAATTGGGTGATTCTTTTTTTGTTGGAAACTAGATTTCGTGCTCTTTCCAACCCAACTGGATTCATCTTTAAATTCGTCTAGAGCGTTGAGTTATAGACGAAACAATCTGACGTTGCAGTAGAATCCGAGTCAAACTACAAGCCCAAAGGTGTTGCATCACCTCCACTTGGGCCCATGAGCCTTGTACGACCTAGGGTTAGTTTTAGGCTGCCTTGGGATGTCCTCCCACCTCCTTGGCTGCCACCCCTTGCTCCTATATAAGTAGATCCATCTAGTATCTTTTTCCTTGGGATTTGTTTAGTTAAAAGTTAGCCATTGCAACTTCGTGTACTTCGTTTGTGTCCAACGACCAGACCAAGACCGCTTCCGGATCCCCACCATTATCAATACTTCATATATATTTGCAATATTCAGATTGCTTTATCATATTCTTGCTCATTCTTCGATTGCTTGCAGGAATAGACCTTCGTGGTCAGGCTGACCGTGGTTCCAGCATCATCAGTAACCTTAGGAGATTGTTTAGCGATTGCTAAGGTGCAACGTCGTGCACGTTTGTAGTCGGATCGTCAAACTCGTCTCCACCAAATCGATAGTTATCATCTCATCGAAAGATCGGGATCCTCACCTCTATCATCTGTTCAAACTTAAATTATCTACTTTGCAAAATCATCGATGCCGCATCGTACAACTCTCTTTGCAGATGAAGAAATTTTTAACAGTAATTGTACGCCGCCAACCCATACGTCTGATCCAGGTTGTGCAGCCGCCACCGGCAACACACCTAACCCATGAAGGCATGCTACTCTCGTGTGCTATGGGAAGTTCCCATGAAACGCGCAGATGCGCACAGTGACCTAGGGCTGGAGGATCCACTACAGACGGCCAACACGCAAAAAATAATAGCTGAGCTCCATGCGGCGGCAGCCTAGGGCTGGAGGATATGTATTACTCAAGTACTTGCGCGGGCGTAGTGCACATGGAGCCAAGGAAATTCCCACTCGGTGTCATCCACCAGGGAGATCCTCTTGTCTCTTTACTTTAAATTAAATTATATAAGTATCAAGGCTATTGGCTACGGCCAAGATGTACTATTCGTAAAACAATTAGTACACGCACACTTTGAATTCTAATCTACATAAAGCTCTGTGTCAGCTTTTTTTGCTTCTCAGGTGCTTTGTACGCAACCAGGCTGTTTGCATGTCTTTGGTATGGCGGACTATTCATCCGTAACTCGGACGCGGTGTCATGGTGCTCCATCGCCCCGGCCAGGCAGGCATCTCGCCGGCGCTCCACGCCAAGCTCCTTGTAGCATCATTGTGTCCTGTCAATATTGGCGCCCTGCAAGTCCGGAGCACACCACGGCAACATGGTCGTCCCGCGAATTTAGACTGAGCTGCGTTGGCACCGTCGCGTCACCACTCTGACAAGCGGACCTCAGCGCCCAGGCTATATTTCTTAAATTATCTATTTTGCATAAATAAATTATACAAAGGAATTTTTGATCTCTGTCTTGCACTGCATTATGTATGCAGGAAAATTAATGGTGGCCGGGCTATGTTGATTGAATATTGATTCTTCTACCCACGCGCGGCTCAAGGGAAAAATCTGTTTGAGCTCTATCCTCCTCTGTACATGAGCCATCATCAATTGTTGCTGCAACTCCCTGTGGAGATCAACCTGGCTAGTGGGATCCCAGGTCAGCGGACGGATTTCTGCTAGGCAGCGACATATAGATTGGTCGTTCCGTATATTGGCCGGCTCGACGGAGTCTTGAGGCACGCCTTACAGGACGTCCCTCGCCCATGATCACCTTATCTGCCACCAGTTCCGATATCGTTGGATAAATCATCAGGTGTAATTGTTCTAGTTATTCACGATGTGCATATTAATAATATTTCAAAGAGTATTTTCCGCTGGTCAGTGACTCTTGGCCCTGCAGGTTTTGCAATCAGGTCTACACTACGGCCACCATTTTAGGGCGATCCAATATGTCGTTGCTGCCCTGCATGCATTGCGTCCGTAACTCGGGTGACAGTGTGAATTCGTATTTTGTCGCCTCACTGCACCGACGCCCTGTGTTGACAATAGCCTCTCGCCAAGCCACCTTTCTTTTAATAATTTATTTTGCATAAAGAATTTTGTAAAGAATTCTATTTATTCATTTTTTTATCTGGTTTGTGCAACTTCATGCATGCAGATAATTAGCCTCGACTGCGCACGCCATTGGTGATCCAACGTCGTCGTCCTACCTCCGTCGACTAGGTGGCGGGGTGGCCTCAGCGCATATCACTGTGCTAGCATCTCCACGTTATCACACTGGCGGGGCGGCCTCGGTGCCGAGGCCAAATTATTTTAATTATTTACCTTGCTTAAGTTAATTAAGTAGAAGAACCTTTTTTAAAAAAAGGTATATTATTATTATCACTACTTCTTATTACTTTTGTCTTGCACTATTTTATGTGCATAGGTGAACCAACTTCGGCTGGTTTGCATCGCCATCTCGGCGAACCGGCGTTGTCGTCCCTCCAACAGGAAAATTAACTATGGTGGTGCTATGCCGCCACCTTGGCAAGTTGATGGCGTCGTCCCGATTAGCATAAATCGACTCGCGTCATCACCTTGTTGGTCGAATTGCCATACCGACATGTTTGGTTGTCTCGGGGACTTCGGCATCGCTGAGAGAGCTCTACCTCATTGGGTCTTCGGCGCACATGCCATATTTCTTTTATTATTCGCTTTGCATAAATTATTAATTATGCATCAACCTTTTTAATTTATTATTATTAGGGTTTTTTACATCTGTGCCCCTGGTTCCTTAGCTCTACTCATCCATCCCCACGCTCTTAACTTTTGCTCAGTTTTCCCCACTCCCTTGGCCGAAACCCTTAGAAGAGGTCACAACGGACGTCGCCGTCGGGTCAGTGCTTTGACCGTTAACTCTGACGAGTGGGGCCACGTTGGGGGTGTAGCTGTTCGACCATTGGGCCGTGGTTTCGTTGGGTCGTCCCTTGCATTAAATGCATGCGCGCGCCGCCACGACAGAAGCTTGCTATGCATGCACCCAACAGGCCTGCCTGCACGCATCGATGCGCCGACCGAGCCTGCATGCGCTGATGCGTGCCGCCACAATGTATTGACTGAGCCGCTTTCGTGCATGCCAGCCGTCACAGATGTAGCGATGGTCGCTGCCGCTGGTTCCTCTCTTCTCGCACGCTTGTCTCCTCGATTTAGAGCGTCATTTTTTACGATCAGTTGCAGCATTTTCGATCCAATCGCATCTGCACCCGTTTTGCTAAGAAAAATAAATTGAACAAATATGTTGTGGCTGCATGCACTAGCTAGGTGGCTACATATTTGTCGCTTGTGTAAGAAAAGAAGGGTTCGTTGTGGCTGCATGCACTAGGTGGTTACTAACAAAGCGAGCTCTCTAAGAAAACAATCAACATACATGAAGATAGGGCCAACAAGGCCATAGCACGATCACATAGTTGAAACTAGGAAGAACTTCATAATAGAATAGATAGAAAACTTAATAATAGGACTTGATAAAAGGGCCAACAAGCCCATAGCATCTCTCACATAGTTCAATGGGATTACAACTTAACATAACATAGACTCAAAAAAAGAAAAATAGATAGAGGGTTTAGAACCCTAGACGCCGCCTTCTCCACCTCGCTCCTCCTCCAGGCACCCTTCACTGCTCCTCCAAGGCATTGTCGATGGGGTACGGAAGAGTGTGCATGCGGGACGCGGTGGCGAAGATGTTGGTGTACTCCGTGAACATGTTGCGGGTGGTGAAAGCGATGAACTCGCAGCCACACCAAAACACCCGGCCAAGGAGGTAGAAGGCGTTGAATGTGTTGGTGAAGTGGGCAAGGAGAGCAACCACCACCCCGTTTTGGATGACCTCCTTGACACGGAACATCCTTGGAGATCCCCGCGGGAGGTGGTGGTAGCCGGACGCAAGGAAGAACTCGGTGAAGTTTCTTGCAGTCCTCCACCTTGATATCGCCCACACACGTAGTGTGCGCTCAACATACACGCCAGGAGGGTAGAGCCTCTCCGGCACGGTGGGTGGGAAGTGGTAGGTTAGTTCAGTGTACTGCATGGCTGAGGATGTGCTAGAAGAAGGAGAAGTGGTCGAAGAGCAACAATGGCAGATGGCAGAGAGGATGGGAGATGGATGAGGGATGGCAGAGGCAGAGGGTGGCTTAAATAGTCGTAGTGCTACGTGTTATTTGGCCGTGGCAATAAATGGTCAAATGTGAATTAACCCGTTTTCAAACCCACCGCAGCACCAGCATCGTGGGAAACGGTGGTTTGAAAAAGAAGAAGAAAAAGAAGCTAATTGCATGCGTGGGAATCTGTGGGCATATATTATATGAACAAAAAGAGACAATTTTAGCGTAGTTTGTGGCCATTTTGCATGATAAAAATAAATTTGGCCCTTAAAAATTTGGTCATTTGCTACGCAATGTCAATTGATTTCAAACGATGCAAAAATACAGAGCCAGCACATTCACAAAAACCAAAGCAAACGATGCAAAAAAGACGCAAAAATACAGAGCCAACACGTTCACAAAAATAGAGCAAACGATGCAAAAAACGACGCAATTCGACGGCCCAACCAGAGCTTGGTTTCCTTTTGGGCCCGATAACAATGTTTTTTTGGCGGAGTCAGTGGTGGGCGAGCAGCCGAGCACAACCAATAGGATCGGCTCTCGCGGACCGCCCCACGATCCAACGATGTGGAGCATTCCTTGTGATCCAATGGCGCGGAGCCTGCACGCAACCAACCCACCTAATTCATTCTAGAAGGCCAGATCTGAGGGCTGTCGCTTGGCGCGAGGGTATGATCGGATGGCTGACGCTGGGAGCTAGGGTTAGGCGAAACCCCGCGGGGTTTTGAAGGGTTTTGAGCTGGCCAACGGGGTTTCGAGGCTTTGACTGAGCATAACTAATTTAAAAAAATGGAAAAATATGAAACCTTCGCCGTTCGTCGTTTTATAAGACAAACTAATGAGTAAAAATACTAAACTTGGTCTATGATCATTTTCATGAAAAAACCCTAGTTGGCACGATCGAGGTCAAATGAGCACCATTAATTTAAAAAAAATCAAAAAAAATAAAACCTGCGCACAATGTTGTCTTATGTGACATGTTACCAACCAAAAATCATAAACTTGGTCTATGGTCATTTTCATGATAAAACCTTCACACATATGAGCTATCATGTACATTATTTCATAGAGTTCATGGAGAGGAGGTGGTGTTACCTTCTGTTTTCGAAAATTTAAAAAAATCACCAAAGCTTTATTTTAAAGTGAATAAGAAGGATCTGAAGTTAGTTTTCCATTTTCATATTTCAAAACGTGTTTTTAATAGTTTCTATATTAAAGCATATGTTTTCAAAAGAAAATGTAAAAATATGAAGATTAATTCAAAAAATAGTGAGACTTTGAATCTACACTATGGAAAGTGAATATGTGTTAATAAAAAATCATTTGGCTCATTTAGAGTAGGTTCAAAAAAACTTGATTACAAATGGGCCGTTTACCCTAGCCTGGGAGCTCATTTGGAGCACATTTTCTCAAATTCAAATTTATTTTACCTCCTCTAAATCACTTCAAATTTTGCACACATGATCTCCTACATAAACATAGATAGTCCCTAGATAGTTTGCCAAGGTTTTACTTGTTTTGCATTTTCTTAAATTTGTACTGTCCAGGTTTGCCAAGGTTTACATGATCTCATTTGGAGCATGCATTTGATTTCCTACACAACATGTGTGATCATTGCAGCACCTAAGATCATAGTTCACAACATCTAAACATAACTAACCATAGATTCAGGACAGACAAATATACCACAGACAAATTTAAGGACAGACAAATATAGATAGCAACTAGATTACTAGCATAACCAACGAGAGATTCAGTTCAACAAACCATAACCAACGAGATTCAGTTCAACAAACCAAAAGTAACCCAACAGATAAACTTAAACATTCAGTTCACAACATCACATCATTGATCACATCACGCCGGAGTCAGAGCCTTCGCGAGGGCGGCATGCTGCCCCCTGATCATGTAGTCCTCCCTACGAATCGCTACATCCTCCGCATGAGAGAGAAGGTGATCGAAGTGGCCATCCCTTAGCTTTGGCTTGGTGGTGCAGTAGGGGCAGTGCCACTTCTTGGTCTTGCGGTTGTAGAAGGAAGCAACTCCCTTGGCCTTGATCTTCACCACCTCCTTGGCTATGAAGGATGCGACGTTGCCCTTGGACACTTCATCTTCAGAATCATACTGCACACATGAATGAGTTACATTAATACATTATAGATTCATGGATACACTATGTCAAAGGAACTAAATGAACAATCTAAATTTCAAGTAGGCTTACCTCATATTCTTCATCATCACTTTCCTCTGGATCACACAGGTCATACTGGGCTAGCTTCCTCTTTCTACTCCCCAACCATCATCCTCCTGAACATACAATCACATCCATCACTAGTAAATACGGAAGCCAATTGAAAATTTAGATATGCACACATGACACATTGATGATAGGGCTAATATACTCCCAATATACTATGATCATTGTTTTGCATTTTCCATTGTCATGCACACACATTGAATAATAGAGCTAATATAACTACATATTGTGGACAAATTTATATACTAATGAATCAAGGGTTACTTTTGGTTATGACATTCAAATTTATATTGTGATACATACGGTAGGATTGTGATTCTAAACATAACTAACTTCTTAACCAATGGATTCCATTTGGGCATATGACATTCAAAACCCCAATCTGAGTAGCATTCAAAAACAAATCTAATAGGGACCCTATCTAAGGCAACGAATCTGAGTAGCATTAAAAACCCCAATCTGTGAGCACTAAAAACAAATCTAATAAGCATGCATCTGTTCACAACATCTAGCATTTTTGCAACGAATTTATCCAAATCTAAAAACAAATGTAAAAACCCCAATCATTGCAGCACCTAAAATCATAGTTCACAACATCTAGCTAGCATTTTGCAATGAATTTATCCAACAAACCCTAGTCCCAAAAAACCCATCCCCCCAACCCATACAAAAAACCCTGGCCCATCCATCAAACCAACTACTCTAACCATCCGAACTACCGTATGAATCACAATCTAACCAATGCAAGTAGGGAGAAACTAACTCTACAAGCTAAGTGTAACACCCACAATGCGGCTATATCTCCCACGTGTCGGGGCACGACTTAGAGGCATAGCCGCATGGTAGTTTTGTCGCAAGAGGGGTAATCTTCACACAATCCCATGTACTAAATAAGAAAGGGATAAAGAGTTGGCTTACAATCGCCACTTCACACAATACATAAATAATTCATACATCATCCAAATACACTTAAAGACCAACTACGGTCAAATCCGAATAAAAAGGAAGATAAACCCCAAATGCTAGATCCCCGATTGTCCCAACTGGGCTCCACTACTGATCATCAGGAAACGAAACGTAGTAACGACCTAGATCCTCGTCGAACTCCCACTTGAGTTCGGTAGCATCACCTGCGCTGGTATCCTCGGCACCTGCAACTGTTTGGAAGTATCCATGAGTCACGAGGACTCAGCAATCTCACACCCGCAAGATCAAGACTATTTAAGCTTATGGGTAGGAGAAGGTAGTGACGTGGAGCTGCAGCAAGCACTAAGCATATGTGGTGGCTAACATACGCAAATAAGAGCGAGAAGAGAAGCAACACAGTGGTCGAGAATCTAGAAGTGATCAAGAAGTGATCCTGAAACTACTTACATTCAAACATAACACAAGACCGTGTTCATTTCCCGGACTCCGCCGAAAAGAGACCATCACAGCAACACACGCGGTTGATTCATTTTAATTAAGTCATGTGTCAGGTTCTCTACAACTGGATATTAACAAATTCACATCTGCCACATAACTGCGGGCACGGCTCTCGAAAGTTTATACCCTGCAGGGGTGTTCCAACTTAGCCCATCACAAGCTCTCACGGTCAACGAAGGATATTCCTTCTCCCGAAAAGACCCGATCAGTCTCGGAATCCCGGTTACAAGACATTTCGACAATGGTAAAACAAGACCAGCTAAGCCGCTCGAATGTGCCGACAAATCCCGATAGGAGCTGCACATATCTCGTTCTCAGGGCACACCGGATGAGCAATCCGTACAACTAAAACCAGCCCTCAAGTTTCCCCGAGGTGGCGCTGCAAAGGGCTCTAGTTTGGACCAACACTCAGAGGAGCACTGGCCCGGGGGGTTAAAATAAAGATGACCCTTGAGTCTGCAGAACCCAAGGGAAAAGGCTTAGATAGGCAAATGTAAAACCAAGGTTGGGGCTTGCTGGAGGAGTTTTATTCAAAGCGAACTGTCAAGGGGGTCCCATAAATCCTCCACCGCGTAAGGAACACAAAATCAAGGAACATAACACCGGTATGACGGAAACTAGGGCGGCAGGAGTGGAACAAAACACCAGGCAAAAGACCGAGCCTTCCACCCTTTACCAAGTATATAGATGCATTAATTAAATAAGAGATATTGTGATATCCCAACATATCCATGTTCCAACATGGAACAAACTTCAACTTCACCTGCAACTAGCAACGCTATAAGAGGGGCTGAGCAAAAGCGGTAACATAGCCAAACAACGTTTGCTAGGAAGGTGGGTTAGAGGCTTGACATGGCAATATGGGAGGCATGATATAACAAGTGGTGGGTAGCACTACATAACGATAGAACGAACAACTAGCAAGTAAAGATAGAAGTGATATCGAGGGTATGATCATCTTGCCTGCAAAATTCTCAGAGTTGTCGAAAGCTTGATCCTCGTTAGCGTACTCAACAGGTTCCTCGGTCACGTACTCGTCTCCCGGCTCTACCCAAGGCAAGAACACAAGCAATGGAACAACAATCAATCACAATACAATGCACAAGCAACATGATGCAATACATGGCATGATATGCAAGATATGATATGCAATGCATATGCGTGCTCCGGAAGGGAAAGAATGATCAAGGCATCAACTTGGCAAACCAAGTATGCCGCTGGAAAGATGAGGTGATTTCGGTTGAAAGAAATATAAAGAACACCGGAAACAGATGCACGGTTTGCAAATGGCAAGCAAAACAAGAATGACGCAAATGTGTGATTAACAGCATGATGGCACTTAGAATGCAACAAGAAACTAAGCTACTGCCCTCCAACATAGCAACAAACCATATGGCAGTAATGTACAAGAGATGCTTAACAAAACATGAACACTGAGCTACGGCTAAAACACACTAGAACAGGTTCAAACAAGCATGGCAAAAGAGCAAAAGATATCAGCTTCACAGACTTGGAACATATCATAGAAAACAAAGGCATGGCATGGTTCTACTAAATGCATAGAACAAAAGTCCCTTACTGAGCCGGTTAAGCTGTCAACAGTTTTAGTTAATACATGAGGGATACGAAGATAAGTATTGTTTTTTATAATGATCGGTTCAGTCATGCTGATTAAACCAGCCCTTGGGGGCTAGACATGCAGAAGTACATCATTACTAAAATCTGGTTTAAAGTTTTTAAACCGGACTTGAAGGAAGACTAGAACGGAAGCTTATAAATGTTTCAAGTCTACAGATCATTCAAGTTTATCATAATCAGAAGACTTGGGGGCTGGTAGAGTATATAATTCATGAAAGCTGGGGAATGTACCTCATATTTTTGCTGAAAAAATTCGAGCAACATGCATTAGCCCCCCAAGTACCAAGTGTTGCTACTTGTAAAAGACTTGGGACTTTTCAGAAGAGAAAAAATTGCTTTGGCAGACATTAGCCCCCAAGTGTCGAGTGTGTTTGCTTGGCAAAGTGCTTGGGACTTTAATTGTTGTAATCCTCTTTTGAACATACTTTGATAAACCTGTGGTGCCTGCAGTCTGCTATAGCTGACTTGGATAGACAACTGAATGAGACGAAGACCCAGTTGGCGGCTCAGGAAAAGGAGACCCAAAAGGCTGAATCCAAATTGCAGGCTAGTGTGTCTGAAACAGAGAAACCGAAGACCAACTTCAGTGCAGAAAAGGATGCTTGGGTCAATGAAAAAACTGCCTTGATCCATCGTGCCAAAAAAGCTGAGGCTGCTCTGGAAAAAGTTACCGCTGAACTCACCGTCTTAAAGAACCATGTGTCTCAGATGGTCTCCGCCATCTTTGGTAAGTCATGTTGTTAATTATTCAAAGTGAATCCTTGTCATCATAACATAAGCTGTCGCTTAACTCATTGTATAATCTGCACAGGTCCGAGGAGCAGCAATTTGAGCCAAGATCCGTTGATAAAGCTGAAGGCGGTTTACACCCTCGTGGAGCAATTGTACACCGGAGCTCAACAGATTCTTGCTACTATCTCCCAAGTGAACCAAGAGCCGAACTTATTGAGCGACGTCTTGAAAAAGCTGACCGTCTTCCCTGCTAGGTTCCAAGAAATCAAGCGATCCTGTGCTAGAGCCGGAGCTGTGTCGGCTTTAAGCCGCTCTAAAGCCTGGATGCCAGAGCTAGACCGGGCTGATATAATGAAAGGATATTCTAGTCTCAAGGAAGATGGAACACCTTTTGACCAACAAGATTTTGCTGCATGCGTGAAGGAAATTCGCATGTGTGCTACAATCCTTGTCAATGAGACCGAACTTGACAAATATCAGTCGGGTTTTGATATTGAAAATAAGAGACTAGCAACTCCTGCATACAAAGTGATGGATTTAATCCCACTGAACCGTAAGCACACCTTTGCCCCTGAGATTGACCCGTCTGGTCTGAGAGATGACAAGGCTGAATTTATCGCCCTACGTGGCTTTGATGGGACCAAATCCAATTTCCAGACGGTGGATGAAAACGAAACGGCGAGGGATGAGCCACAACCATCAAGTTAGCCAGGCCACGATTTATGAACCGGCTTAACTTATCACCTGATGTACGCGAGATAAACAGTTTTATCCTTTTTTGGGCTCCAAACGCCTTGTAATAGGCTAGCATTGAAACTTCTTGTTCTACTATGCCATCGTGCATATTGTGCTGCGTACAACACCTTTGTCCGTCATATGAAGATATGATTTACATCCCTTACAATATCAGTGGTGTTGGATCTGTTCATGCATTCAATATATTAAAATTGTCCTGGCGGTTTATGGCCGGACGGGTCATAACGCCCAATACACAACCATGGAGACCAACATAACTGTATAAGTTAGGTTGAATGTAATAATTATTAAGGTAAGAATTATTAAGGCTGGAAAGCCTCTGATTGAAGATACACAAATTAGCCTGTTATGAATTTTAACTTTGAAACATAACGGCAATATCGTACTTGTGATCTTGAATTTGAACTGTCGGTTTACGTAACTCGAATAGTAAGGGTGATAACCCAATCTTTGTAGAAGCCAACACTTCCATAATTATGATGACTGTCATACACTGGCAATTTACCGTCAAAAAACCAAGTCGGGTTAAATTAAAACCATACTTATACTTAGATCTAGACGAAAACCGCAGAACAAAGATTGTCTTTCAAAAAAACATAAGTCAAACATAAAGAAAAAATTTGGAGGCTTCTAATTCAAATAGGATCAGTAAACCGGACCAAAGGGGTTAAGCTAGGATTCGAATACGGCCATGTAGCCCCCAGTGGCTTTGGCGTTGCGCCGATCAAGAGGGTACCGACAGCTATGTTCTATTTGGTTCGAATACGACCTATGTTTGAACAGGAAGCCCCCAAATGACCTTGAGAGGTTTTTAATGACCCTGATTCGAATATGATCCAAGTCAGACTCAAAAGGGGTTAAGCTATGATTTGAATACGATCAAGAAGCCCCCTAGTGAATTTGGCATTGTGTCGATCAAGAGGGTACCGACAACTATGTTCTCTTTGGTTCGAATACGACCTATGTTTGACAGGAAGCCCCCTAGTAACCATATGGTTTAACGGCTAGATTCGAATATGATCATGAGCCGGACCAAAGGGTTAAGCTAGATTTGAATCAGCCCCCAACTGGTCATTTTGGAATTATCATGATGAAGACATGTAATTATTGAGGATGAAAAGGACAGAGGTCCTGCTTTATTACTTATCATAATATATACTCCCTCCGGTCTTTTTAGTTCGCATATAAGATTTGACTGAAGTCAAGCCTCGTAAAGTTTGACCAACTTTATAGAAAAAAGTACCAACATTCACAATCTGAAATCAATACCAATAGATGTGTCATGACTTAAAGTTTCATATTGTATAACTTTAGCATGGCAGATGTTGATATTTTTTCATATAAATACGGTCAAACTTTTGTGAAGTTTGACTTCAGAGAATTCTAATATGCAGAGTAAAAAGGAACGGAGGGAGTACAATGTCAAAGTATGTACATCATGAGAGTCGGTGGCTCAAGTATAGTAAGGCCGAAGATGAGCGATATTCCACGGCCGGCGGGTCTCTTCCTCCAGCTTATGTGAGTCTTTGTGCTCTCGAACATCAATAAGGTAGTATGACCCATTGTTCAAATTCCTGCTGACTACAAAAGGTCCTTCCCAAGGTGGGGATAATTTGTGTGCATCAGTTTGATCCTGGATGAGCCGGAGCACCAATATCACCTTCTTGAAAGGTTCTGGACTTAACTCGGCGGTTGTGATAACGGCGCAGGTCCTGTTGGTAAATCACCAAGTGGGCTGCTACGAAGTGACGCTCTTCATCTAATAGGTCAAGTGCATCCTGATGGGCTTGTTCGTTATTAGCTTCAACGTAAGCCGCCACACGGGGTGAGTCATGATGGATGTCACTAGGCAAGACTGCCTCTGCTCCATAAACCATGAAGAAAGGCGTATAACCCGTAGACCGGTTAGGGGTAGTATTGATGCTCCATATCATAGAGGGTAACTCCTCCACCCAACAACCCGGCGTCCGTTGTAAAGGAACCATAAGCCGGGGCTTGAGACCTTTCAAGATTTCCTGATTGGCTCTTTCAGCTTGACCATTGGATTGGGGGTGAGCTACTGATGAAACATCAAGCCAGATATGCTCACGTTGGCAGAATTCCTCCATAGCACCCTTGGACAGATTAGTACCATTGTCAGTTATAATGCTGTGTGGAAAGCCAAAACGAAAGATCACCTTTTTCATGAATTGAAACCGCCGTGGATGCATCACACTTACTAACCGGCTCTGGCTCAACCCAGTTTGTGAATTTGTCAACTGCCACCAAAAGGTGTGTCTTTTTATCTTTGGATCTTTTGAAAGGTCCAACCATGTTGAGCCCCCAAACTACAAATGGCCAAGTAATTGGAATCATCCGCAACTCTTGAGCCGGCACGTGTGCACGTCGTGAGAATTTCTGGCAACCATCACACCTACTAACCAGATCCTCCACATCAGCGTGAGCCGTCAGCCAGTAAAAACCATGACGGAAGGCTTTGGCTACAAGGGACTTTGAACCGGCATGATGGCCGCAATCCCCTTCATGGATTTCACAAAGAATTTCTTGACCTTCCTCAGGAGAGACACAGCGTTGAAACGCCCCTGTGACACTGCGATGATGCAACGCACCATTGGCAATTGTCATCAATTTAGACCGCCGGGTTATCTGTCTAGCCAAGGTCTCATACTCAGGCAACTCGCCCCGGTTCATATAAGCCAAATATGGCACTGTCCAATCTGGGATGACGTGAAGAGCCGCCACCAATTGTGCTTCCGGGTCTGGAACAGCCAAGTCTTCCTCTGTAGGCAACTTGACAGAAGGGTTATGCAGAACATCTAAGAAAGTGTTAGGTTGCACCATCTTACGTTGAGACCCCAGCCGGCTTAAAGCATCAGCCGCTTCATTCTTTCTGTGATCAATGTGTTCTACTTGGTAACCCTTGAAGTGTCCAGCAATAACATCAACTTCACGGCGATAAGCCGCCATGAGAGGATCTTTGGAATCCCATTTTCCTGATACTTGTTGGGCCACCAAATCTGAGTCGCCAAAGCACCACCTTACCCGGCTTAAATTCATCTCCTTAGCCATCTGAAGACCATGAAGCAAGGCTTCATACTCAGCTGCATTGTTAGTACAGGGAAACATCAACCCTAGCACATAACAAAATTTTTCACCTCGAGGGGAAGCTAAAACAACTCCAGCCCCTGAGCCTTCCAATTGCCCGGACCCATCAAAATGAATAGTCCAATATGTATTATCCGGCTTCTTTTCAGGCATCTGCAGCTCTGTCCAATCGTTGATGAAGTCCACCAATGCTTGAGACTTGATAGCGGTGCGTGGCATATACTTCAAACCATGATGTCCAAGTTCAATGGCCCACTTGGCGACTCGTCCTCTAGCCTCTCTTTTCCCTATTTCATCTCGTAAAGTTCCGCGCTCGCAGTTTGGTCAAGAAAGTTAGACCTAATCCAACATTTCTATATGGGTTGCCCGGGACTCGAACCCGGAACTAGTCGGATGGAGTAGATAATTCTTCCTTGTTACAATAGAGAAAAATCCCATATTTGATTCGCCGAAAAATTGGCTTTATCAGACCAATCCATGTTCAGAAGCCTTCCATCAAAAGTCAGTGGTCTAGGCCGCTTTCCTTGACTTTGAGTTGGATCTCATTCTTCTTCCCGGCACAAAAAAGAGGGTAGACTTCCTAACTGCGTATTTGCAATACAGGCGTGGGGATCAGTTGGATCTTTGATTGAGTCATTTTTTTTGATTGACCTCCTCCAGACCAGAGAGGATTACGGGTTGGCTGTCTAATTGTCCAGGCGGTAATGATAGTATCTTGTACCTGAACGGTCGGTGGCTACCTAAGGAAACTCCGATTCGATCTGCCCCCCCTAATTTTTTTTAGTATTATTAGAATGAATTTGTTATTTCGTATAGAAATAACTGAATGGAGTTCTTCTATTGACGAAGGGAAGAGGACGGTCTTACTTTTCAGAGATACCTGACTTATTAGTGGACTGGTCATGTCATACTTTCTGCTAGTTGTTTCCTGCTAATAGTGATTAGTGAGTGCCCCATACATAGCCAATGTCCGCCCGTGTTCATAGAACTAAAATTCTAATGACTATAAATTACCTAAGTTTTAGAATGTCTTGTTTAAGAGACTCAGTATTTTTTGTTTTGATTGGAATTCCGCCTGGACAATTAGACAGCCAACCCGTAATCGCAACGACCCAATTGCAAGAGCAGAGCTCTACCAACTGAGGAAAAAGGAGCAAAGAATGACAAAAGACGAGACTCTACTAGTCTTCACTCTTGTGGTTTCCTCTTCCTCGGTTTGTGTTTTCTTATTCGGGATCTTGCTGGACAAATTTTAGCAGAAGGAGCTGCTACAATTGGGGGCGAACTTGCTTTAGGAAAAAACGTATTCTGGAATCGGAATAGTTGAGAACAAAGTGGCGAACGCATAAGAACCTGCCCTTGGGAGGGGAACAACAACTGGAAACGGTTGCTAATACCTCGTAGGATGAGGAGCAAAAGGAGAAATCCGCCCACCAGTTCCAATAGACTTATGGAATGTTCCCATTCGTGTGCGAGTGGTGCGTGCGGTCTAATCCCGCACGCGTATGTGTGCACGTGTCAAATGCCTTTTTTCTCCTGAGGTTGTCGGAATTATTCGCAATAAAATATTGGCTACAATTAAGGAGGTCTTATCAATGAAATTTCCATTTACACGGGATTGGTACTTCTACTTCGATCGCTCGCCTTTACTTTAGGATTTAGATAGCCCCTCTGGTCTGTAAAAAAAATATTTTCTTACCATGCTAATAGCTTTGAATAATATCTCCTAAAGGAGCAGAACTATCCACCGTGATGGGATGACTTTGGAAATATTGCTTAAGCTTCTGGCTCGCCATAAATACCCCATAAACGAGTTTCTTCCAGTGAGGATATCTTTGCTTGGACTCAATAAGTACCTCACTAACGTAGTAAACCGGCCGTTGAACCGGATATTCCTTGCCAGCCTCCTTGCGCTCTACTACAATGGCCATGCTGAAAGCACGGGTGTTAGCAGCCTGTGACGCCCCCGATTTGACCGTACACTAATCATACACGCAAATGTGTACGATCAAGATCAAGGACTCACGGGAAGATATCACAACACAACTCTAGACGAAAATTAAAATAATACAAGATTTATATAACAAGCCAGGGGCCTCGAGGGCTCGAATACAATCATAAGTTAAACAAGGTTGCCTTAAGAAGGCTAGCACAAAAGTAGCAATGATCGAAAAGGCAAGGCCTCCTGCCTGGGACCTCCTAACTACTCCTCGAAGTCGAACTCCACGTAGAATCATCCTCGGGATCCTCTGGCTCCTGGACTCCATCATATGATCGCAATAACCGGGAATGGGGGAAAAAGAAGTAGCAAAGCAACCGTGAGTACTCATCCAAAGTACTCGCAAGCAAGGATCTACACTACATATGCATTGGTATCAAATGAAATGGGTAGTATATGTGGACTGAACTGCAGAATGCCAGAATAAGAGGGGGATAGCTAGTCCTATCGAAGACTACGCTTCTGGCAGCCTCCATCTTGAATCATATAGAAGAGAGTAGATGGTAAGTTCACCAAGTAGCGATGTATAGCATAAACCTACCTGACGATCCTCTCCTCGTCGCCCTGTGAGAGAGCGATCACCGGGTTGTATCTGGCACTTGGAAGGGTGTGTTTATTAAGTATCTGGTTCTAGTTGTCATAAGGTCAAGGTACAACTCCGGGTCGTCCTTTTACCGAGGGACACGGCTATTCGAATAGATAAACTTCCCTGCAAGGGTGCACCACTTTTCCCAACATGCTCGATCACCTTTGGCCGGACACACTTTCCTGGGTCATGCCTGGACTCGGAAGATCAACACGTCGCAGCCCCACCTAGGCACAACAGAGAGGTCAGCATGCCGATCTAAATCCTATGCGTGCAAGGGTCTGGGCCCATCGCCCATTCCACACCTGCACGTTGCGTACGTGGCCGGTGAGCAGACCTAGCAGCCTCCATTACAAAGGAAGTTGCGTTACGCGGTCCAACCCGGCGCGCGCCGCTCAGTCGCGGACGTCACGAAGGCTTCGGCTGATACCACGACGTCGAGTGCCCATAACTGTTCTCGCGTAGTTGGTTAGTGAGTATAGGCTAGTGGCTAGACTCAGATCAAATACCAAGATCTCGTTAAGCGTGTTATCTTGAAGTAACCGCGAACCCTGACCAAGGCTAGGCCCACCTCTCTCCTGGGTGGTCTCAACCTGCCCTGTCACTCTGCCACAAAGATCCACCCAGAGGGCCGTCGGGACAAAGGTCCTTTCAGCCCCCAATCCGTGAATCACTCGCGGGTACTCTACGAGCCGACCCGTCTTTAGTCATCACATGTATCATGTATATGTATATAGGTATATACCTGTGATCACCTCCCTAGTGATCACGACCCGATAGTATAGCACAACATACGGACAAGAATGTAGCGCCACTTATGATAAACTAGCATCCTATACTAAGCATTTAGGAATGCAGGTAAGGTATCAACAATTGTAGCAACAATGACAGGCTATGCAATAGAATAGGATTAACGGAAAGCAGTAACATGCTACACTACTCTAATGCAAGCAGTAGAGAGAAGAATAGGCGATATCTGGTGATCAAAGAGGGGGCTTGCCTGGTTGCTCTGGCAAGTAGGGGTCGTCAACAACATAGTCGATCGGGGCACCAGCAGCGGTGTCATTCTCGTAGTCTACCGGAGAGAAGAGGGGGAAGAAACAATGAATACAATGCAAACAGATGCATATTGATGCATGACATGACAAGTAATGGTGCTAGGTGTGCCCTACACGGTAGGAGGTGATACCGGGGAAGGGGGAAAACATCCGGGAAACTGTTCTCGGTGTTTGGCATTTTTGGACAGATGAAATGGAGGGGGACGGTTGCATGTTTGCTATGCTAGGGACGTGTGGTGAATGAACAGATTGCATAACCAGATTCATCTCGAAATTGTGAGCAACTTTCATGTACAAAGTATTTTCATCTGATGTACGCTTTATTTTATATTAATTTCTAAAGTTTAAAAGATTTTCTGCAATATTTTAATTTCAGAATAAGTATCTAAATACTTTTGTCACGTGGGGCTGTGTAGCAAGGGGGTATGACAATGGGGCCGGTGTGTCCAGTCAGCAGTACTTGACCAGTCAAAGCTGACTGGTCAACTGGGTCAATGGACCCACGTGTAAGTGACACATAGGCAAGTTAATTAGTCTCAACTAATTTAAATTAGTGGGGCCACATGTCATGGACACATTAGGCTAATTAACATATAAACTAGCCCTAAACCAATCTAATTAATACTAATGAATTTGGATAGGGCCAGCCACATCAAAAGTGCCAACTGGCCACACACATGGCCATGCTCACATGCACATGGCCATGACCACGCACGTCACATGAGTAGTGTCGGCGGTCTCAACCTCCAGCAGCAGTAGTAGCATCACAGCATAAGTAGTAGTAGTTAGCGGCGGCATCAGCCAGCGCGGGCAGCATGAACAGCATGCAGCAGAGCAGGGAGCAACAGGAATAAGCAGCAGCAGTGAGCAAGCAGCAGCGGCGACCAGCAGCGCGGAGCAACAGCGGGCGGCTGCGGATGCACCACGGCACACGGAGGCGAGGCCAAGGCGGGGACCAGCAGCGCGGGCACGCACGGGAGGTCGAGCTCGGCCATGGCGGCCACGAACTAGGGGACGACGGCTACGACGAAGAAATCGAGAGGGAGAGAGGGGTTTTTGGAAGAGGAGCTCACAATGGTTCCAATGGAAGCGACGGGGAGGCCAGAGGTGGACCGGAGACGAGGCAATCGTCAACGGCAGCCGGTGATGTACGCGGTGAATAGGAGCTCGATGGCGAGCGCACAGGACGGCTCCGCTCGATTTGATGCTCTTGATGGACAAAGTTGACGGTGGCGGTCCTCCTAGACTAGTCAGTGCGGCCAAGGAGCGGTCGTGGCCACGGCAACAGCGACGACGTGGTGACGACAGCAAGCGGCGGCGCTCGGGTGAGAAGGCATGGGGTGTGCGAGGGGAAAGGGGTGGCCTAGGGTTCGTGGGGGGCGAGGGTGGTCTTACCCCATCCTTGGAACCGAAGGATTAACGACGCATGTGCATCGGCGGCGGCAACGTGTGTGCTGTGTCCACGGCGCCTCTGGTGAACAGGGGAAGGAGATGACCGCTGTGGTGGGTTGGGCCAGTACTGTAGTTAGTGGGCTCAAGTGCACAGTGCACTTTAGCTATTTTTCTTTTCTTATAGTTCTGTAACTTTTAATTTTTTACTTTAATTTTAATAGTAAACTAGTTTTATAAAATGTGAAACTTGGTCCATAAATAGTGTTGCTAATTTATACTCTGCCACGGAAAGGTTTGTGAGTTACTTAAATGTTTTGGAATTTTATAATTTGGAAAAACATTTTAAATTACTGTTTTGACCTTGTTTAAATTATTTTTGGGCATTTAAATACCTTATAAAATGTTAGTTATTATATGTTAATTACTTATAGAAAATTTGCAACCCAACGAACATTTTGTATTTTAAATTTTGAAGAAAACAATTTGACGTGCAATATTTGAATTTGAATTTGAGTTTGATTTGGAACAAAGTGATGATTGGCAACTATTTGCAATGACTTGGAAGTCATTAGTAGGGGATTATTGTAGCCTAATTATCCTGGCGTCACAAATCTCGTCCACTACAAGAAATCTCGTCCCGTAATTTAAGAGGTAGAGAAGGGGGGAAGGCCTAGTTACGAAATTCTAACAGATCTGCTCGGCCTTGGTTGCTCTTCTCGAAGAGGTCGATCCAATACATTAACGTCTTCATTTCTCTGCTTCAGGTCATCATGGTGAAGTCATCCTTTTCTTTGGGAACTCCAACGTACTTACGAAGGAATAAAGGGTGGGTATTCCGGGAAAACGAACCTCTACAAGGTTGACTATCTGGTCGATAACATCAGGGAAGGTGGTGAAAAATTAACTCTTGAATTGAAACTTAAGAAATTATCGAGAGCAAAATAAGCTACGAAATACAAGTTTCTAGCGGGCAGGCAATCGTTCGGTGCTTGAAACAGGGCATGATAGGGGTTCATAGCAACGGGAATAAGTATTGTGTCTGATACCAGAATTGATGATCTCATCGGAAGGTGGCTCGTGAATTACATACGAGACCACGCGCGAGGAATAACTTTGGGAACAGGGGGTGTACAGGAGAGTCAGGTTTCGATCCTATGGAACTGTGACGTCTTGCACGATCATGTAAGCAAGGCATGTCAGAGGATAGTCTGTCGGTTATGTCGGCAACAACATTGGTACCAAGGGCGAGGGACGAAGAGAACCATTTTCCTGCTCGTTGAACGAGGCGGACCAATAGGCAAAGTTCTCGTCCATCGGCGGTTACCGGAATGTCATCAACAGTAGAAACAGGGTCTCACTGATAGAGTTGTACACCGAGGTGTTTACATAAGTAGTGAATTATTACTGCTTAGGTTATATAGATCACAAGAAAGGTCAAATGAACCAATGGAAAGGAAAATGTGATCATCAGGTTAAGCAGAACAATGGAAAGGAAAATGTGTTTAAACACATATTTCAGGGGTATGTCCTTCCCAAGGACAAGCAGAGCATGATATCCATGACAAGATAGAAAGTAAAAAACCATTTTGGTAAGGGGAGAGGAAATTGTATGACATTACCCAAACAACGGTGTTAGGATAATTGATGAAGAAAATGCAGCACTGTGCTTCAAATGTTCTTTTTGAAGTTCGGAGTACCACATACATGTTTCGAGATAGCATTGACAAGGTCTTCAAGCAAAGGTCAGACCTTGGATACACAAAAGATCCATCAGGAAAAACTTATAGAATAAGTCTCACAATTTTCTCATGGAAGCATGGATAACTTTGCTAAAAAGGAAACTATAACAATAGCGCCTCCGGCCAGGTGTGCTAGGCATGACATCACCTTACCGTGATGAGGACATCAATACCATTGTTACACCCACAGCCCCTACTGTTACATATACTGGACCAATTACTAGAGCTCGCGCACGCCAATTAAATTACCAGGTACTTCCGTTTCTTGGTAATGATTCTAATGTTCATGAGATTATGATGCTGCCTAAATTGGATACATTTGTTTTGCTTACAAATGAAGGGCCTAGCTTGGAGAAGGATGAACATTGGAGCAAGAACACGCATGGAGTTGATGGCATGCGCAAGGGGATCAAGAACGGAGTTACAAGTGATGATTTCAGGACTTTGAAGCCGCCATAAGGAGTGCATGAAGCCTTGGATGAAATATACAAGATGCCACTTCATAATATTCGTCCATAGGCTATTCTAGGTGCTGCGTCACCTTATTAATGGGCCAGGCCCATGTAATTTCGAAATACTTAAGTATAGGCTATTTTTAGAGTCCGTATGTGTGGGGAAACAAGAGTTAGGGTTGGTTTCGGACCCCGCCCTCAAGGGCCACGAAATTCCCCCCTCTTCCTCCATATATACAGCCCTTAGGGCGTCGTTTAGACTTTGGGTTTTGTTTAGATTAAAAGTTCGCCATAGCTGCAACTTCGCGTACTTCGTTTGTGTCCAACGACCAGAGTCACCTTATTAATGGGCCAGGCCCATGTAATTTCGAAATACTTAAGTATAGGCTATTTTTAGAGTCCGTATGTGTGGGGAAACAAGAGTTAGGGTTGGTTTCGGACCCCGCCCTCAAGGGCCACGAAATTCCCCCCTCTTCCTCCATATATACAGCCCTTAGGGCGTCGTTTAGACTTTGGGTTTTGTTTAGATTAAAAGTTCGCCATAGCTGCAACTTCGCGTACTTCGTTTGTGTCCAACGACCAGACCAAGACGTCACAGAACCCCACCTTGATCAATAAAGCTTTCATCTTATATTCGCAATATCCCGATTGCAATCTCAGTTTCTTGCTTGTTCTTCGTTTGCTCACAGGAAACAGACCCTCGTGGTCAGGTTGATCGTGCTCCGGCGTGGTCAATAACCCTCGGAAGTTGGTTTAGCGATTGCTAAGGTGCGACGTCTCGCACGTTCGTAGTCGGATCGTCAAGGTCGACTCCCACAGAAAACGATAGCCACCATCTCATCGAAACATCGGGACACCTTAGCCTCTATCAAGTGGTATCAGATTTCCAGGTTGCTCGGTGAGATTTTTACAGTTTTTCGTAGATTAGATCGAGTCTGTTCTTCATACCTACAGTCCACGAAAAAAAAAGCCACACAAAAAAATTAGGGTTAGTTCATCATATCCGAACCAATCTGAGCCTTTGCATAATCTTTTTAGGGTTTTTGCTTTGTTGAATTTGCGGTTGCATCTCGTGTCAAGTTGCTGGTCTTAGAGTCTAGTCTTTTAGAGTTTCGAGTTCTGGTCATAAGTTGTCACGCCGCCGCCGCACCGTCATGATCGCCCATCTACCACTTTTGCTTATCCGCCACCGCTCTGAATCCATATCCATATACCACTACCAATCCGTATCCATATACCACCACCAATCTCTATCCATAGACCACCACCGCTACCATATACCACCACCGCTGCCATATACCACAACCATATATCCACCACCAATCCGAGTTCTTCTCATATTAGGTTTGTTCTTGAGATCAATCTAAATTCCGAGTCGTGTTTCCTTGCCTGCGTAGGTCTCGAAAAAAAAAGAGTCTGGAGACCCCGGGGCAGTTTTTAGGCCAAAATTTTCACGGGCAAAAATTTTTTTCCCTATCCTATTTTTAGGCTTTTCTGAGTCTTTTGAGCCACGTGCCATCATAGTGATTCTTTGTCGCACTTTTTTGTCGTCGCTGCCCTGATTTCCGAAAAAAAAAGTGAATTTTTTTTTTCGTGCCCATCCTATCAGTTTGACGAGGGAAGAGTTTTGAGACACTCGCCATTATAGTGATCTTTCGCAAAAAAAAGAGGAGCGCAAAAAAAAGAGCGAAAAAAAAATTTCCAGAGTGTGCTTTTCCCTTATTTACGTGCAGCGCCGTGATTTTGTTAGTGTTCTAGGCTCTCGTCTCTAGCACGGTCTAGCCTAGGACCAGCACAGTACCGTCGTTGAGCGTTTATTCAACTTTGCATCTCTGAATTGATTATTGCTGACCCTTTTTGCTACCATACTATAAGCCTTCCCAGCTCCACATACATCTAAGTCGTGCGTTTGACTCTCCCTGGCAATCGCTCTATCCAAGCTTTTGAGAGTTTTTGACTACAACGGTTGCCGATCACCGCCTGCTGCTGGGTAAGAACTGGTAAGAATTTGAGATTTGCTTGACGGATTTGTGACACCCGCCACCACCACCACTTGTTAGTAGTCTGTAGGATCATATTCTTGTGTTTCTATTGCTGCTAACCATGCCAGGATCACAAGCCGATGAGACTGACTGGGAGAACTTGACGAACAAGGAGCTTCATGATACGTTTCAGCAAATGATGAATGGACAGGTGCAAGATGTGATAAACAGATTTGAAGAGGCCATGGAGAAGATAGATGGCATGGAGAAGACGTTTGAAACAAAGCTCGATAACAAGTTTGCTGAATTGCTTTCGCGTTTTCCACCACCACCACCGGCTGCTCCGGCCGCACCTCTGCAACAACAGCAACAACACCGACTACCTCCACGTCGGGAAACAGCCCTCCGCCGAGCGAGCCGTGTCCCTCTTCAGTCGGGCCAAACTTCTAGTGCTGCTGTTGATACTTCTGTGGCTCCTACTACTGATGTGGAGGAGGATGCTTATGTGGGAGATTATGAGGATGAGGTTGATCAAAATCAGAACTACGTGCCACCAACAGCACAGCAACCACCAGGTCGTCCACATGCAAATAATGGCAATGGTAGGGCTCACCCTCAGGTACGAGATCATGACCATATCCCTAAACTAAAATTGAATATTCCACCATTTGAGGATAGATATGTTCCTGATATATATCTTACTTGGGAGTTAGAAACTGAACAACGATTTACATGTTTACAATATCCCGAGGAGAGACGTGTTCCTGCTGCTGTTTGTGCTTTCACTAGTTTTGCATGTGTTTGGTGGTCTGAGCATTGTAGATTATATCCCTATTCCGGCTACTTGGGCTGCTTTGAAAACTGCTATGCGTACTCGTTGGGTTCCACCATATTATCAACGTGAATTACTTCAAAAATTGCAGCGCTTAAGACAGGGAAAAAATTCTGTAGAAGAATATTATCAGGAATTACAAACTGGCATGATTAGATGTGGTATTGTTGAGGAGAATGAAGCTATACTTGCACGTTTTATGGGTGGATTAAATAGAGAGATTCAGACGATTCTAGAGTATAAGGAGTATACTAATATCACTCGTTTATTCCATCTTGCTTGTAAAGCTGAACGTGAAGTGCAGGATCGACAGGCATTGGCGCGGACTAACTTTTCTGCAGGTCGACCTTCATCATGGACACCACGTGCATCATCTACTTCCACACGTTCTGCTACACCGGTCGCCTCCGTCGGCTACCACCTCCAACCGTGATACAATAAAGCAGGCACAATCACCACTATCTGCCAAGAGCACACCTTCTGGGCCTGCAAAAAGCTCTTCTTCATCCATGGCATCAACAGGGCAAACACATGATATTATTTGTCGACGTTGCAAGGGTGGAGGTCATTATGCGAGAGAATGCCCATCTAAGCGTGTGATGATTGTTACTGAGGATGGTGGGTATGAGTCCGCTAGTGACTATGATGAGGAGACTTTGGCTCTTATTACACGTGACGAACACGGTGGAGACGATTCTGATCATGAGACGCAATACATGGCTCCTGAAGATGCTGACAGGTATGAATGTTTAGTTGCTCAATGTGTTTTGAGTGTGCAGGTTACACAAGCTGAGCAAAATCAAAGGCATAATTTGTTCCATACAAAGGGAGTTGTGAAGGAACGTTCTGTTCGCGTGATCATAGATGGAGGGAGCTGCAATAACTTGGCTAGCATGGAGATGGTGGAGAAGCTATCTCTCACCACAAGACCACATCCACATCCTTACTACATCCAATGGTTCAACAACAGCGGCAAGGTTAAGGTAACACGTACTGTTCGTGTGCATTTTAGTATCTCTACATATGCTGATTATGTTGATTGTGATGTGGTACCTATGCAAGCATGTTCCTTATTACTTGGTACACCATGGCAATTTGATAAAAATTCTGTACACCATGGTAGAAACAATCAGTATACTCTTGTTCATAACGATAAAAATATTACTTTGCTTTCTATGACTCCTGATTCCATTTTGAAAGATGATATTAATAGAGCTAATAAAGCAAAACAGGAGACAAATAAGAGTGAAAATCAGATTGTGGCAAAAGAATTTGAGCACCAAATGAAGCCTAATAATAAACCATCTACTATTGTTTCTGAAATTAAATTGAAAAGTGCATGTTTACTTGCCACCAAATCTGATATTGATGAGCTAGATTTCAGCAAATCTGTTTGCTATGCTTTTGTGTGCAAAGAGGCATTATTTTCATTCGAGGACGTGCCTTCCTCTTTGCCCCCTGCTGTCACTAACATTTTGCAGGAGTTCGCTGACGTCTTTCCACAAGACGTGCCACCGGGATTACCACCTATTCGAGGGATTGAGCATCAAATTGACTTAATTCCCGGTGCTTCGCTACCCAACCGTGCACCATACCGTACCAATCCAGAGGAGACGAAGGAGATTATGCGTCAAGTACAAGAACTGCTCGACAAAGGTTATATACGCGAATCCCTTAGTCCTTGTACTGTTCCTATCATTTTAGTGCCGAAAAAGGATGGTACGTCGCGTATGTGCGTTGATTGTAGAGGCATTAATAATATTACTATTCGTTATCATCATCCTATTCCTAGGCTAGATGATATGCTTGATGAATTGAGTGGCTCTACAATATTCTCCAAAGTTGATTTGCGTAGTGGATACCATCAAATTCGTATGAAATTGGGTGATGAATGGAAAATAGCATTTAAAACTAAGTTTGGATTATATGAGTGGTTAGTCATGCCTTTTGGGTTAACTAATGCACCTAGTACTTTCATGAGGTTAATGAACGAAGTTTTACGTGCTTTCATTGGACGATTTGTGGTAGTTTACTTTGATGACATATTGATTTATAGCAAATCTTTGGAGGAACATTTGGAACATTTACATGCTGTTTTTATTGCTCTACGTGATGCACGTTTGTTTGGAAACCTTGGAAAGTGCACCTTTTGCACCGACCGAGTATCTTTTCTTGGCTATGTTGTTACTCCACAGGGAATTGAAGTTGATAAAGCCAAGATTGAAGCTATTGAGAGTTGGCCGCAGCCCAAAACGGTCACACAAGTGAGGAGTTTCCTTGGCCTCGCTGGTTTCTATAGGCGTTTTGTGAGAGATTTCAGCACCATTGCTGCACCTCTCAACGAGCTTACAAAGAAGGATGTGCCTTTTGTTTGGGGTACCGCACAGGAAGAAGCCTTCACGGTATTGAAAGATAAGTTGACACATGCTCCTTTACTCCAACTTCCTAATTTCAATAAGACTTTTGAGCTTGAATGTGATGCTAGTGGAATTGGATTAGGAGGTGTGTTATTACAAGATGGAAAACCTGTTGCATACTTTTCTGAAAAATTGAGTGGGCCTAGTCTAAACTATTCTACTTATGATAAAGAATTATATGCTCTTGTTCGGACCTTAGAAACATGGCAACATTATTTATGGCCCAAGGAATTTGTTATACATTCTGATCATGAATCTTTGAAACACATTAAAAGTCAAGCAAAACTGAACCGTAGACATGCTAAATGGGTTGAATTCATTGAGACTTTCCCTTATGTCATTAAACACAAGAAGGGTAAAGAAAATGTTATTGCTGATGCCTTGTCCCGTCGTTATACTATGCTTTCACAACTTCTTTAAAAAATATTTGGTTTGGAGACCATCAAAGATCAATATGTTCATGATGCTGAATTTAAAGATGTATTGCAGAATTGTAAGGAAGGGAGAACTTGGAACAAGTTCGTTCTTAACGATGGATTTGTGTTTCGTGCTAACAAGCTATGCATTCCAGCTAGCTCCGTTCGTCTTTTGTTGTTGCAGGAGGCGCATGGAGGAGGATTAATGGGACACTTTGGCGTCAAGAAGACGGAGGATATACTTGCTACACATTTCTTTTGGCCAAAGATGAGACGGGATGTTGAGCGTTTTGTTGCTCGCTGCACTACATGTCAAAGAGCTAAGTCACGACTCAATCCTCATGGTTTATATATGCCTTTGCCAGTACCTAGTGTTCCTTGGGAGGATATATCTATGGACTTTGTTTTAGGTTTACCTAGAACAAAGAAGGGGAGGGATAGCATATTTGTTGTCGTGGATAGGTTCTCGAAAATGGCACACTTTATACCATGTCATAAAAGCGATGATGCTGTTAATGTTGCTGATTTGTTCTTTCGTGAAATTATTCGCTTACATGGTGTGCCAAATACTATTGTTTCAGATCGTGAAACTAAATTTCTTAGCCACTTTTGGAGATGTTTATGGGCTAAGTTGGGGACTTAAGCTGCTTTTTAGTACTACTTGTCACCCCCAAACTGATGGACAAACTGAAGTAGTCAATAGAACATTGTCTACTATGCTTAGGGCTGTTTTGAAGAATAACAAGAAAATGTGGGAAGAATGCTTGCCTCATATTGAATTTGCTTATAATCGCTCATTGCATTCTACTACTAAGATGTGCCCTTTTGAAATTGTGTATGGTTTCCTACCTCGTGCACCTATTGATTTGTTGCCTCTTCCATCTTCAGAGAAGGTTAATTTTGATGCTAAAGAACATTCTGAATTGATTTTAAAAATGCATGAGTTAACTAAGGAAAACATTGAGCGTATGAATGCTAAATATAAACTTGCTGGAGATAAGGGTAGAAAACATGTTGTGTTTGCGCCTGGAGATCTTGTTTGGTTACATTTGCGTAAAGATAGATTTCCTAATCTGCGCAAATCAAAGCTAATGCCACGTGCTGATGGTCCTTTTAAGGTGTTAGAGAAAATAAATGATAATGCATATAAACTTGAGCTACCTGTAGATTTTGGGGTTAGTCCCACTTTTAACATTGCAGATTTGAAGCCTTATTTGGGTGAGGAAGATGCGCTTCCATCGAGGACGACTTCATTTCAAGAAGGGGAGGATTATGAGGACATCAATACCATTGTTACACCCACAGCCCCTACTATTACATATACTGGACCAATTACTAGAGCTCACGCACGCCAATTAAATTACCAGGTACTTTCGTTTCTTGGTAATGATTCTAATGTTCATGAGATTATGATGCTGCCTAAATTGGATACATTTGTTTTGCTTACAAATGAAGGGCCTAGCTTGGAGAAGGATGAACATTGGAGCAAGAACACGCATGGAGTTGATGGCATGCGCAAGGGGATCAAGAACGGAGTTACAAGTGATGATTTCAGGACTTTGAAGCCGCCATAAGGAGTGCATGAAGCCTTGGATGAAATATACAAGATGCCACTTCATAATATTCGTCCATAGGCTATTCTAGGTGCTGCGTCACCTTATTAATGGGCCAGGCCCATGTAATTTCGAAATACTTAAGTATAGGCTATTTTTAGAGTCCGTATGTGTGGGGAAACAAGAGTTAGGGTTGGTTTCGGACCCCACCCTCAAGGGCCACGAAATTCCCCCCTCTTCCTCCATATATACAGCCCTTAGGGCGTCGTTTAGACTTTGGGTTTTGTTTAGATTAAAAGTTCGCCATAGCTGCAACTTCGCGTACTTCGTTTGTGTCCAACGACCAGACCAAGACGTCACAGAACCCCACCTTGATCAATAAAGCTTTCATCTTATATTCGCAATATCCCGATTGCAATCTCAGTTTCTTGCTTGTTCTTCGTTTGCTCACAGGAAACAGACCCTCGTGGTCAGGTTGATCGTGCTCCGGCGTGGTCAATAACCCTCGGAAGTTGGTTTAGCGATTGCTAAGGCGCGACGTCTCGCACGTTCGTAGTCGGATCGTCAAGGTCGACTCCCACAGAAAATGATAGCCACCATCTCATCGAAACATCGGGACACCTTAGCCTCTATCATACCGGGTCATATAAGACCAACGTTATAACTCTTGGAAATAGGTTCCAACCATCATATCTAACCGAGATTCAGATCTGATTGGTGTCAGGATACCTCGGACTCAGGATGCCCGAGAAGAAAATGTGCAACACAAATTGATGAGAAGACATTGTAAGATTCTCGGGAAATGAACTATGGAAGCAAGTTTCGATCAGGAGTTCATCGTTAAACCAAGGAGAGAATGGGGAGGTGGCTGATGAACTCAGTGACAATTCATCGAGATTTCCAAAATATAGATTTCCACAAGTATGTGAACAAGGAGATAACATTTGTCAAATCAAAATGATATAATGAGGTATGCTCGAGGAAATCATACATAATTAGACATTGGTTGAAAGGTGCACCCGAAATATGGGCTTAGGTACCATGATAAATGTTAGAATGGTGATTCAGTAACCAATAGTCTAAGAATGAACGGTCGGCCATTAGCTTCAAAGCAATAGGGTTGATAGAAGGGCAGAATCCAAAAAGAACTGTTCACTTTTTGATATTCCCCGATTAGTCAATACGGGGACCAAGAAAGAATGGTGCTTGTGCGGAGTATCACTATACCAAGAATTCTTAGGAGGTGGAGCAATCCTTGCAACGTCCTTGACATAAAGGTCAGTAATACTTCGATGTAGAACATAATACAAACTGGATAGCAAGTTGCATCCATAACATGAACAAGTTTGTGATGAAAGGAAGGCAAAGATGTTGTCGATGGTAACTCAAATTACCAAGGGACGAGGATGGCACTTACCTTCATGAATTCAATTGATATTCTGTAAGGAGTCAAAATGTTGATGATGATCACGGCAAATTTTGTCGAGAGGCTCCACGAAGATGTAATATATAGATCAGCGATGACATCAAGTCAAAGTAATGATGAAGCGAAAGGTTAATGGAATCAAGGGTACGACACAAACTCCAAACCAAGCTTGCTGTCCAAAGAGAAATGATATGATGAGAAATATCGATGTAAGCTTAGCTCATCGTAAAAAATTGTGCTGCGGGAAGAAGGACCAGGTAGCACAGTTAAAATTTAGCATGATAATGATATAGCCAACCAGGCTTGGGATGACTTGAAGGATTATTAAACTTGTAAGAAACGAAAATTTTACTCATAGTTATTGAATCGGAGTGCGGAATCAATTCAGCTATCGGTGTTCTCGAGTGAATAATAACTCAGAACCCGAGGGAAATTTGAAATGGGTGAGAAGCAATACTAGATGAAGACTCATAGGAAGCAACACGGTTCTTAGATATTCTTGAGATACTGGAGGGTATTACTCGAAGGAAGATCGACATAGGGGTTGCGGAGATGTATTGATCCACAGAATACAAGTGCTTCCACTTGCTTGAGAAATGGGGTCAAGTAGAAATATGGTCAGAACCACGATTGCAAAGGATCAATTCACAGATACCAGATGATATTATATCAAGGAAACAGTTATTACTACAAGAAGCTTCCATGACAGGATCTGCATCGTGTCCATGGGCATGAACACAAAGTTCAAGGTCGACTCCCACTTGTTCAACGCATAACCTTTCATTCACTTCTCGTATTTTGAAAATGACATCAGTAGTTGAAAAGTTTTACCTGGTGCAATACCAGATAAGTATGACCTGTGAAATCTTTCGGGTTCACACGGATTAGGGAAGGCATAGGTTCAACCCATCAGGGCATCTTAGGAACATATACCACAAACTTCAGAGTAAATAACACAAGCTCGATAGTAGAGCATGCTTGAGAAAGCAGAGGATACAATTTACCAAAGGCATTATGTATCCAAGGAAAATGCTCACAAGCTTATTTAATATGAAGGACGTTGTTGGATAAAATCCGACAAAGGGTCTGGTGGTCCACAAGGGATGTGATGTGAGCATCGATACTCAACCAGAGGAAGAAAGAATGCAAGGAGATCAGATTATAGAAACAACCGACTATCTCAAAGCTCAAACGCAAAGGAATTATGAATTCCATGACAAGGGATCAGAAGCAAGGGCTCTGATTAAGGATGGGTAAGCCGAGTAGGCTTAGCGGAATAATCGATGGCAATTTGATTGGTCGAGATCCAGCTCATGTTTAAAATGCCGTTTGAGCCGGAAGGATGAATTCTAGGATTTGATTGAGGATGGAAAGCATTCGCAAAATATTGAATCAAGGGACTCGAAATGACAATGACAAAGGATGTCAACGGAGATTGCCAGAAATATGGAATTAACCATAGTGCCGAAAGGCAAGGAATTTTAGGAGCAACAGGCTACTGAGGATTTTCAGAGAACTGAATAGTATTTTGAAGACTTTTATGAAATACATGAATCAACTGGGGGATGAGAGGATACTCGATAAGTGCGATAAATTATCCATAGGGGTATCCAGGTGGCAAAGGACTACAAGGCAGTAGGCTCAAAGTATTCTCGGAACAATAGAGAGAATTTCGGGGTATATTGTAATAACAAGATCAACTAGGGACTAAGGTAAGAATGGCACGTGCATGTAGTTATCTATAGGGGTTGACGGTGGAAGGGAGTTGCAAATGCAATGAGCACAAGTTCTTGGGATAACATCGGAGAGTATCTTCTGAATCTTCTGGTGCAGCACGCGATCATCTGTAATAAGGGGCTCTCCGGAAGGAAGTAATTACGAGAACCTAGAGTTAGAGTTAGCAAAATCTTTTAACCCGAATAGAAGAGAGATCAGAGTCCCAGAGTATAGACGAGGAATAAAAGATCCTAATACCACCCAAATGGCGACGTGGGCCCGTAAGACACACAACCATGTTAGTAAAAGTTTTTCAGTGACTAGACAAACTTTCAGCCAAGGAGTGTGGAAGGGGGATTCCTACAGGCAGTCTGCTCTGATACCAACTTGTGACGCCCCCGATTTAACCGTACACTAATCATACACGCAAATGTGTACGATCAAGATCAAGGACTCACGGGAAGATACCACAACACAACTCTAGACACAAATTAAAATAATACAAGCTTTATATTACAAGCTAGGGGCCTCAAGGGCTCGAATACACAAGAGTCAGCGGAAGCAACAAACATCTGAGTACAGACATAAGTTAAACAAGGTTGCCTTAAGAAGGCTAACATAAAAGTAGCAACGATCGAAAAGGCAAGGCCTCCTGCCTGGGACCTCCTAACTACTCCTCGAAGTCGAACTCCACGTAGAATCATCCTCGGGATCCTCTGGCTCCAGGACTCCATCATATGATCGCAATAACCGGGAACGGGGGAAAAAGAAGTAGAAAAGCAACCGTGAGTACTCATCCCAAGTACTCGCAAGCAAGGATCTACACTACATATGCATTGGTATCAAATGAAATGGATAGTATATGTGGACTGAACTGCAGAATGCCAGAATAAGAGGGGGATAGCTAGTCCTATCGAAGACTACGCTTCTGGCAGCCTCCATCTTGAAGCATATAGAAGAGAGTAGATGGTAAGTTCACCAAGTAGCGACGTATAGCATAAACCTACCCGACGATCCTCTCCTCATCGCCCTGTGAGAGAGCGATCATAGGGTTGTATCTGGCACTTGGAAGGGTGTGTTTTATTAAGTATCCGGTTCTAGTTGTCATAAGGTCAAGGTACAACTCCGGGTCGTCCTTTTACCGAGGGACACGGCTATTCGAATAGATAAACTTCCCTACATGGGTGCACCATATTTCCCAATACGCTCGATCCCCTTTGGCCGAACACACGTTCCTGGGTCATGCCCGGCCTCGGAAGATCAACACGTCGCAGCCCCACCTAGGCACAACAGAGAGGTCAGTACGCTGGTCTAAATCCTATGCGCCCAGGGGTCTGGGCCCATCGCCCATTGCACACCTGCACGTTGTGTACGCGGCCGGTGAGCAGACCTAGGAGCCTCCATTACAAAGGAAGTTGTGTTACGCGGTCCAACCCGGCGCGCGCCGCTCAGTCGCGGACGTCACAAAGGCTTCGGCTGATACCACAACATCGAGTGCCCATAACTGTTCTCGCGTAGTTGGTTAGTGCGTATAGGCCAGTGCCCAGACTTAGATCAAATACCAAGATCTTGTTAATCGTGTTATCTTGAAGTAACCGCGAACCCCGACTAGGGCCAGGCCCACCTCTCTCCTGGGTGGTCTCAACCTGCCCTGTCGCTCCGCCACAAAGATCCACCCAGAGGGCCGTCGGGACAAAGGTCCTTTCAGCCCCAATCTGTGAATCACTCGTGGGTACTCTACGAGCCGACCCATCTTTAGTCATCACATGTATCATGTATATGTATATAGGTATATACCCGTGATCACCTCCCTAGTGATCACGGCCTGATAGTATAGCACAACATACGGACAAGAATGTAGGGCCACTGATGATAAACTAGCATCCTATACTAGGCATTGAGGAATGCAGGTAAGCTATCAACAATTGTAGAAACAATGACAGGTTATGCAACAGAATAGGATTAACGAAAAGCAGTAACATGCTACACTACTCTAATGCAAGTAGTAGAGAGAAGAATAGGCGATATCTGGTGATCAAGGAGGGGGATTGCCTGGTTGCTCTGGCAAGTAGGGGTCGTCAACAACATAGTCGATCGGGGCACCAGCAGCGGCGTCAGTCTCATAGTCTACTGGAGAGAAGAGGGGGAATAAACAATGAATACAATGCAAATAGGTGCATATCGATGCATGACATGACAAGTAACAGTGCTAGGTGTGCCCTACGCAGTAGGAGGTGATACCGGTGAAGGGGGAAACACTACAAAAAAAGACACATCTGTGACATTTTGGGCCAAACGAAATTTTTTTTCTGTCATACATATGAGACTTCTATGACGATAATTGTGACAAAACTCGGTATCATCATAGATGTGGTGGGCTCCTACTTCTATGACAAAAAATCATGACAGAAAATGGGCTTTTCATCCTGGGCGGGCCGGAGACGCGGCTGCATGACATTCTTTGGGTCGTCCATGACGGAAAAAACCGTGGTAGAAGCGAGGGGGAGGAAAATTTCGGGGAGTTCCCGGTTACGGTGGGAGGTCGGGGCCGAGCGATGCGCGTTTCTCTCGTATACGTACGCGTGTGTGTGCGAGGCGTTGGGTCTAACTAAACCCGAGCGAGGCGTTGGGCTCTAACTGAACCCGAGCGATTGCACTGCAGGCTACGCGTTACTGAACCCGAGCGATCGATCGATGGTTGTTAACTGAACCGATCAAGCGATTCCTTCGCTACTACTGCTAACTGAAGCCGATCGATTGGATGAACAGTGAGCGTTGCGGGGGGTGGATGAACAGTGAGCGGTGGCGTTGCCTCTGGATGAACAGGACCCCGTGGTGTGGTGGAGGGCTGTATGAACAATACACGGTGGAGGGGTGCCCGTGGAGGGGTGGTTGAACAGGACCCCCGTTGTAACGCCCTCGATGCGGCTATATCTCCTACGTGTCGAAGCACGACTTAGAGGCATAACCGCATTAAAAGCAATGTCGCAAGTAAGGCAATCTTCACAACATCCCATGTAAATAGATAATAAAAGGGAAGGTAACATAGTTGGCTTACACTCGCCACTTCAAACAAAGTACATAAATAGCATTACATCATCCAATCACTCATGGCCCGACTACGGTGCCAAAATAAAAGATCAACCCAACATGCAACACGGTCCCGATCGCCCCAACTGGGCACCACTATTGATCATCGGGGAAAGACACATAGTAATGGCATGAGTCCTCGTCGAACTCCCACTTGAGCTCAAGTGCATCATCTGGAACGGAGTCGTCAGGCCCTGCATCTAGTTTGGAAGTAATCTATGAGCCACAGGGACTCAGCAATCTCGCACCCTCGCGATCAAGACTATTTAAGCTTATAGGTAAGACAAGGTAATATGTGGAGCTGCAGCTAGCGACTAGCATATATGGTGGCTAACCTATTCGCAAATGAGAGCGAGAAGAGGAGGCAAAGCACGAACGAATAACTAGAGAACAACCTGCGCAAACATTACTCCAACACCGTGTTCACTTCCCGGACTCCGCTGAGAAGAGACCATCACGGTAACACACACAGTTGATTCATTTTAATTAAGTTAAGGTTCAAGTTATCTACAACCGGATATTAACAAATTCCCATCTGCCCATAGCCACGGGCACGGATTTCGAAAGTTCAAATCCCTGCAGGGGAGTCCCAACTTAGCCCATGACAAGCTCTCACGGTCAACGAAGGATATACCTTCTCCCGAGACATTCCGATCAGACTCGGTATCCCGGTTCTACAAGACACTTCGACAAGTTAAAACAAATCCAGCAACACCGCCCGAATGTGCCGACAAATCCCGATAGGAGCTGCACATATCTCGTTCTCAGGGCACACTCAGATGAGCTCTCCATACAACTAAAACCAAACCCCGAGTTTCCCCGAGGGGGCGCTGCACAGAACTCTAGTTTGGACCAACACTCAGAGGAGCACTGGCCCGGGGGGGTTTAAAATAAGATGACCCTTGGGATCCAGAAACCCAAGGGAAAAAGAGGCTAGGTGGCAAATGGTAAAACCAAGGTTGGGCATTGCTAGAAGAGCTTTATTCAAGGCGAACTGTCAAGGGGTTCCCATTATCACCCAACCACGTAAGGAACGCAAAATCCGGGAACATAACACCAATATGACGGAAACAAGGGCGGCAAGAGTGAAACAAAACACTAGGCAAAAGGCCGAGCCTTCCACCCTTTACCAAGTATATAGATGCATTAAGATAACAAGATAATATAGTGATATCCCAACAAGTAAATAATGTTCCAACAAGGAACGGTCTCCAATCTTCACCTGCAACTAGCAACGCTATAAGAGGGGCTGAGCAAAGCAGTAACATAGCCAATCAATGGTTTGCTAGGACATGGTGGGTTAGAGGTTCGTCATGGCAATATAGGAGGCATGATAAGCAAGTGGTAGGCATATAGGCATAGCAAAAGAGCGAGCATCTAGCAAAGCAAAGATAGAAGTGATTTCGAGGGTATGATCATCTTGCCTGCAAAGTTGTCAGAGTTGACTGGATCCTCGAAAGCAAACTCAACAGGCTCCTCGTTAGCGAACTCATCTCCCGGCTCTACCAAAACAAGACAAATAAGCAAAAAGGACACAATCAACCACGCGCAAAGCTCAAACAACATGATGCAACATGGTATGCTATGCGGGATGCGATATGTGATGCATATGCAAGATTTGACAAGGAATGATTGAACCTGGCCTCAACTTGGAAACCCAAGTATGCCACTGGAAAGGTGAGGTGATTTCGCTTGAAATCAATATAAAGAACACCGGAATCGGAGACACGGTTTGGAAATGGCAAGCAAAACAAATATGGCACCGGTCTACGATAAACAACAAGTAGCCATCTAAATGCAACAAGATGAACATGCTACAGCACTCAAACATGGCAACAAAATACATGGCAAGGATCCATTCATGATGCTTGACAAAAGATGAACACTAAGCTATGGCCAATTCATCCATTAACAGGTTCAAACAAGCATGGCAAAAGTGCAATTGGTAAACAGATTTCAGACTTAGTGAAATTAACACTAGTCTGGAATTTTAGATTAGGTAGCACACTTTGGAGCAAGAAAACTATATGCTACAGGAACTTAACATGGCAAAGTAAAGCATGGCATGGAGCTACTCAAAGAGCTTAACAAAAGTCCCTTAGTGACCTTGAGCCAAAAGGGATCAGAAAATACAATTACAAGCATGTGAACATGGCAAAAGCATAATCAGATCACAGACTTGGAGAAAAACTGGAGCATGCAAATCAGACATCAAGTAGGCATGTTTACGAGCTCGATGCACTCACTACAGAGCAAGGCATGACAAGCTAAGCATACATCCATTTAGAAAACACATTATACAAGCTAGAAATGGCAAGAACAACAATATAGCATGCACGGATCAACTACAACATCCTCGGCAAAATCGCTAACAAGTAGACAATCTGCCCAGATTCACAAAATAGCAAAAGTAGAGCTCGGTTAACTCAAGCTAGGTTGCTCCATAATTGCCAACAAAGCCATGGATGGATAGAGCACTACAAGATTAACAAATCATCCTTACTGATCATCCTCAAAAGAGGCACGGATCACTAGGAAACAACATGAACATATGGCATATTGATAAAAACAGATCAAGGACTTAGTGAAATTGCTAAGTCTCTGAAATCAGCATTAACGAATGCATCCCTTTGCAAGCTTGTGCTAGTCACCACACACATCACAAAAATACATGGATAGCACCTCTGTAAAGATGGCAAAGCATATAACAAAACTCATGTAGAGCTCAGGGGCATATCATGCACACATTAATCATGGCAAAAATAACAAATAGCTATTTGGTGCAGCACATCTGACAATTAACTCAAGTAGCACTCTTCCAACAGCATTTCGGGCATCAAGATGAACTCAAATGAAAATGATGCAATGAGACGAAATGATGTACTCTCTAAGACGAACATTTTGTTATGCTATACGCCGAAAACGGATCTACGGATGCAACGTTACGGCACGATGAACATGGCAATATAATCTGCAGACTTGGGGAAAAAAGGAGTCAACCCTAGGGTTTGTCCAGTTCAGATCGGATCTGGCCGGCACTGTTCACGCGCGGAAACCGAAGTTCGTTGGGGAGCTCGCCGGAGCTCGAGGAAGAGCGCGCCGGAGTGGAACTAGCCGCGGGGGACGAAGGAGACGAGGCCGGCCGGGTCGCCGGAATGCGGTTGCCGGAGCGCCGCGGCGTCGGCCGGCGGGAGCGGCGCGGCGGGGCGAAGCTGGAGCGAGGCGGCGGCATCGGGCGTCGATGGCGGCCGCGGCGGCGCCGGCCGGTGAGGCAGGCTCGGCCGCGGGGAAGAAAGGCGCGGGGCGCGCGGGGAGCTACGGGCCGGGGAGGGCCCGATCCGGGCTCTCCGGGCCGCGGTGGCGGGGACTGCACGGGGTGCCACGTGGCGGGCCCTGGTTGGCCGGAGGCGGCGGCGAACGCTGTCCGGCCGGGCCGGACGTGTCCGGTGCGGCGAGGAGCGGGGAAATTAGGGTTTCGGGGAAGAAGGAGACGTGAATTTCGGAGGGGGGCTATTTATAGGCATAGGAGGAGCTAGGAGAGTCCAAATGCGGTGCGGTTTTCGGCCACGCGATCGTGATCGAATGCTCTAGATGATGGAGAGGGTTTTGGTGGGTTTTGGACCAAATTGGAAGGGTGTTGGGCTGCAACACACACGAGGCCTTCTCGGTCCCTCGGTTAACCGTTGGAGCATCAAACGAAGTCCAAATGGTACGAAACTTGACAGGCGGTCTACCGGTAGTAAACCAAGGCCGCTTGGCAAGTCTCGGTCCAATCCGGAAATGTTTAACCCCCACACACGAAAAGAAGGTAGAAATGACCACCGGAGGAGAACGGAGCGCCGGAATGCAAAACGGACAATGGGGAAAATGCTCGGATGCATGAGACGAACACGTATGCAAATGCAATGCACATGATGACATGATATGAGATGCAGGACAACAACAACAACAACACACGAAGACAAAACCCGAACCCGAGGGAATAAAATAACTTAGCGCTGGAAACGGCAAGAGTTGGAGTACATATTAGGTAAATTACATCCGGGTTGTTACAACACTCCACCACTACGAAAGGATCTCGTCCCGAGATCTAGGACTGGAAGAACGCCGGGTATTCAGAACAGAGGTGATCCTCGCGTTCCCAGGCTTCACGGTCGGAATGGTGTGACCACTTGACTTTGAGGAATTTGATTGACTTATTGCGAGTCTTGCGTTCAGTCTCTTCAAGAATAGCAACGGGGTGCTCACGATAAGAGAGATCTTCTTGGAGATCAATGTCTTCGAAGTTGACGGTGCGGTCAGGAGTCTTGAAGCACTTGCGGAGCTGAGAGACATGGAACACGTCGTGCACGTTTGCAAAGTTTGAAGGAAGCTCAAGTTGATAGGCGAGATCGCCTCTCTTGCTAACGATCTTGAAAGGAGCCACGTATCTAGGGGCAAGCTTCCCTTTGATACCGAAGCGACGAGTACCTTTCATTGGAGAGACGCGGAGGTAAACATGATCTCCGATCTCGAAAGCCAAATCATGGTGCTTACTATCATAGTAGCTCTTCTGGCGCGATTGCGCTGCTTTGAGGTTATCTCGAATGACTTTGCACATCTCCTCTGCCTCTGTGATTAAGTCATTTCCCAGAAGTTGACGTTCACCAGTTTCAGACCAGTTGAGAGGGGTACGGCACTTCCTGCCATAGAGAATTTCGAATGGGGCCTTGCCCGAACTTGCTTGAAAACTGTTGTTGTAGGAGAATTCGGCGTATGGAAGGCAATCTTCCCACTTCATGCCGAAGGAGATCACACAAGCCCTGAGCATATCTTCAAGAATCTAATTGACACGCTCGACTTGACCGCTAGTTTGAGGATGGAAAGCTGTGCTGAAGCGGATGTTGGTGCCCATGGCCTTCTGAAAAGACTCCCAAAACTTGGAGGTAAAGATGCTGCCACGGTCTGAAGAGATCACCTGTGGAATACCGTGCAGCGAGACAATCCGAGAGGTATACAGCTCCGCCAATTGAGCTGCAGTGATAGACTCTTTGATAGGCAGAAAGTGAGCCATTTTAGTGAGTTTGTCGATGACAACGAATATAGCATCATTGCCACGCTTGGACTTTGGAAACCCAGTCACGAAGTCCATCTCAATGTGGTCAAACTTCCATTCTGGAATGGCAAGAGGTTGGAGGAGACCATCTGGCCTTTGGTGTTCTGCCTTCACTCTTCTACAGACATCACATTCATTCACGAACTGAGCAATCTCGCGCTTCATTCGAGTCCACCAATAAGCCTGCTTGAGGTCCTGATACATCTTCGTGCTCCCAGGGTGGATGGAGAGGAGTGAATTGTGAGCCTTACGAAGGTCACCTTTCGGCACAACAATACGATCCTCGAAGAAGAGAGTATCCTTGTCATCAAGGCGGTAGCACTTGTACTTGGGTTGACTCTTGGCAATCCCAATCTTCACCTTCTTCACCATAGCATCAAGAAGTTGAGCCTCGCGAATCTGGTCTTCCAAGGTAGGAGAGGCTTGAAGGTTGGCGAGGAAACCTTGAGGAATAACTTGCAGATTGAGTTTGCGGAAAGCTTCACAAAGCTCGTGTTGATAAGGCTTGAGAATCAGACTGTTGCAATAAGCCTTCCTGCTCAATGCGTCAGCAATCACATTGGCCTTGCCTGGATTATACTCTTGAATCATTTTGACCCATCGAGTCTGCCTGAGGTTGAGATTAGGCTGAGTGAAGATGTACTTGAGACTCTTGTGGTCAGTGAAGATGTCCACTTTTCTTCCCAATAAGAGATGTCTCCAAGTCAAAAGAGCATGCACAACTGCCGCCAACTCAAGGTCATGAGTGGGGTAGTTCTTCTCGTTGGGCTTCAACCGGCGAGAGGTATAAGCCACAACTTTCTTCTCTTGCATCAACACTGCACCAAGACCTTGAAGAGAGGCATCGCAAAAGGCCTCGAACGCTTTGGATTCATCGGGAGGAGTCAGAACTGGAGCAGTGACCAATTTCTCTTTCAAAGTGTTGAAAGCAATGTCACATTCCGGAGACCAAACGTACTTGACATGCTTCTGGAGAAGGTTTGAAAGAGGCTTCGCGATCTTTGAAAAGTTCTCAATGAACCTTCGACAATAGCTTGCGAGACCGAGAAAGCTACGGAGTTGCTTCACGTTCTGAGGTGGTTCACAATTCACAATTGCAGACACCTTCTCAGGATTCACCGCAATGCCCTTGGCAGAGATGATATGCCCAAGATAAAGAACCTCATCGAGCCAAAATTTGCACTTTGAGAACTTGGCATAGAACTGGTGTTCCCTGAGCTTATCGAGCACCAAACGCAAGTGCTTGGCATGATCTTCCTTGTTCTTCAAAAAGACCAGAATGTCGTCGAGATAGACTAAAACGAAGTCATTGGTGTAGGCGTTGAAGATGAAGTTCATCATGCGAGAGAAAGTCAGAGGAGCGTTGACGAGGCCAAAAGACATGACAGTGTATTCATATGAACCATAGCTTATTCTGAAAGCCATCTTGGGAATATCTTGCTCACGGATTCAAATCTGGTGATAACCCATACGGAGATCAAGCTTGGAGAATACTTGGGAACCTTTGAGTTGTTCAAACAGCTCGTTGATGTTGGGAAGTGGGTATTTGTTCTTAATAGTCTTCTTGTTCAATGGACGGTAGTCAACACAAAGTCGGTCCGTTCCATCCATCTTCTTCACAAAAAGTACTCCACAACCCCACGGAGAAGAGCTAGGTCGGATGAGACCCATTCACTCTTGAATATCGAGTTGCTTCTTCAGCTCCTTCAACTCTTCAGGTCCGAGCTTGTAAGGACGTTTGCAAACTGGTTCCGTGCCAGGCTCAAGATCGATGACGAATTCAACTGGCCGGTGCGGAGGCATTCCTGGAAGCTCTTCTGGAAAGACGTCTTGATATTCGCAAATGACTAGAATTTGAGAGATGGCATCCAGTTCACCCTTCTCATTGAGAGAAAACAGACGGATGGTATCATCACGAGCGGCAAAGACAATTACATCCTCAGACGAATGAGTCAATTGAATCTGCCTGGCTGCACAATCAAGATGCGCCTTGTGCTTAGAAAGCCAATCCATCCCGAGAATAAGATCAATATCTGAGTCGCCCAGAACAATAGGAGAAGCTAGAAATTTGTAGTCGCCCAACGTGATAGTAATATCCGGGACGCAGAAATTAGTTGTCATTTGTTTGCCCGGTGACACGATTTGCAAAGAATTTTGCAGATACTGATAATCGCACTCATACTTCGATGCAAAAGGTTTGGAAATGAAACAATGCAATGCACCAGTGTCAAAAAGAACTTTTGCAGGAACATCGTTAACAGGAAGGTTACCCATGATGACATCTGATGAGTCCTCTGCCTGAGCTGCATTCAGCAAGTTGACCTTGGCGTGCTTGGGGTTATGCTTGACCACAGCTGTAGTTGCCAATCTCACAGGAGGAGGAGGAGGAGGGAGACGCCTCTGATTGAAGCACTTGTTGGCATAGTGACCCTTCTGTTGGCACTTGTTGCACGTGACCTCTGAAAGCGAACAGTGATACGGAGCACTCGATCTTGAAGCTTGAGACGAAGTCTTGTTCTGAAAGCCAGGGTTGGGTGGGTGGGAAGATCCACTGCCACCTTTGCTCTTCTGCTGATACAGCTGACGGAATGGAGGAGGGGGAAGCCAATACTTCTGCTGCTTGGCCACTTGAGTAGAGGAAGAAGGAGTAGCATCTCTGACTCGCTTCTTGGAAGCATCACACTTCAGTTGAGCAGCCTCTTGCTTCAATGCCATGTTGTAGAAATCATCATACCTCAAGGGCTCAAAGAGAACAAGAGCTAGCTAGATTTCTTCTCTGAGACCACCCCTGAACTGGTATATCATGCTCTTCTTGTCAGGGACGTCCTGCTTAGCAAAGCGGGTGAGCTTCTGAAACAACTTGTTGTAGTCATAGACAGACATAGAGCCTTGCTTCAGGTTGCGGAATTCCTCACGCTTGCTTTCAACCATGCTCTGAGGAATATGATGAGCTTTGAAGTCTTGACGTAATTCATCCCAGGTAATCACACGGCCTCCTCTGGAATCTTTGTACTGATGGAACCATTCTGCAGCTTGGTCTTTGAGTTGGAAGGAAGCGAACTTGACAAAGTCCTCAGGCCTGACATTACTGCACTCGAAATGCTTGCACAAGTCCACAAGCCAATCGTCAGCATCAGTTGCCTCAACACAATTGCTGAAGGTCTTTGGCTGGTTAGCAAGGAACTGGTTGAGTGTAGCAAAGTGATTCTGATTGTTGCCCTGGTTGCCTTGGTTGCCTTGGTTCGCTTGGTTGCGCTCTTGAAGAATTTGCATGATCAACTGCGTGTTTGCATTGGTAGCAGCCATCACAGCTTGCCATGCCTCCGGAGGAGGGGGAGGTGGTGGCAGATCCTGATTCTGATTCTGATTGTTGCCCTTAGCGGGAGCCATCCTGAAGAGGGTGACATCCGTTAGCACATTGACAGATAAAATTGAAGCTGAATCAAGCGGGTTGAAATTGCAACATATAGTCTTCACATCCGAACATAAGAACGAATGCATTCCACTTGAAATGGTCACATATCCATGAATTGAGAAGCCACTTAGAATTTAGGTAGAGGAATAAATCAACAAGGTACGGATCAAGAACGAATATTCGGTAAGAAATCCCAATCTCAAACCAAATATCCGTGGAAGAAAAGCTAGAGCTACAAGAATTCCCACCTATGAAACTCCCGAACCTTTCCGGTTATGCAATCAAGTGTTGAGGATACAGGGGAAGCATAATATCTCACCCAAATCTAGCAAATCCTACATCCAGCTGTATCCATCCTTCAACACATAACTGAGAAAAATTTCAGAAACCATCTACCTCAACCTTCGAAAAGCATCCGTTATACAAGTTATGGCAATACTCCCGAACTCCCGCCCCAGTACTGGGTGGCGTCGAGGTTATCTCACCAACAACTGCATAAAAGAGATTTTCAATGTCGGCGAACTAAACTCAGGTATTCTAGAACTGCAATGATAAAATTGTGACGACAACACCTCGGAGCTCAACTCCCCGGGACACTGCCACAACCCCTAAATGACAGGAGGCACCAAGAACAATGTTCTCGTCACAAAACCATTAGAACGATTCCAAGATACCCGCGTGATCCTAAAAAAAATTAGTGAAATTTGAGAAGAGAAGAGTCAAAACTCTACGTCAGGATGCCTTACCAGAGCGATGAGGAGACTGTGGAGTAAAAAGAATTCCTAAACTCTCTGATATATAATTCCTAAATGACTCAAAACATTTTTCTAGACTCAACAACGGCTGCTAAAAACGATCAAGCAGTTGGGGCTCCTAAGGTCGGGGAAGGCTCTGATACCAACTTGTAACACCCTCGATGCGGCTATATCTCCTACGTGTCAAAGCACGACTTAGAGGCATAACCGCATTGAAAGCAATGTCGCAAGTAAGGCAATCTTCACAACATCCCATGTAAATAGATAATAAAAGGGAAGGTAACATAGTTGGCTTACACTCGCCACTTCAAACAAAGTACATAAATAGCATTACATCATCCAATCACTCATGGCCCGACTACGGTGCCAAAATAAAAGATCAACCCAACATGCAACACGGTCCCGATCGCCCCAACTGGGCACCACTATTGATCATCGGGGAAAGACACATAGTAATGGCATGAGTCCTCGTCGAACTCCCACTTGAGCTCAAGTGCATCATCTGGAACGGAGTCGTCAGGCCCTGCATCTAGTTTGGAAGTAATCTATGAGCCACAGGGACTCAGCAATCTCGCACCCTCGCGATCAAGACTATTTAAGCTTATAGGTAAGACAAGGTAATATGTGGAGCTGCAGCTAGCGACTAGCATATATGGTGGCTAACCTGTTCGAAAATGAGAGCGAGAAGAGGAGGCAAAGCACGAACGAATAACTAGAGAACAACCTGCGCAAACATTACTCCAACACCGTGTTCACTTCCCGGACTCCGCTGAGAAGAGACCATCACGGTAACACACACAGTTGATTCATTTTAATTAAGTTAAGGTTCAAGTTATCTACAACCGGATATTAACAAATTCCCATCTGCCCATAGCCGCGGGCATGGATTTCAAAAGTTCAAATCCCTGCAGGGGAGTCCCAACTTAGCCCATGACAAGCTCTCACGGTCAACGAAGGATATACCTTCTCCCGAGACATTCCGATCAGACTCGGTATCCCGGTTCTACAAGACACTTCGACAAGTTAAAACAAATCCAGCAACACCGCCCGAATGTGCCGACAAATCCCGATAGGAGCTGCACATATCTCGTTCTTAGGGCACACTCAGATGAGCTCTCCATACAACTAAAACCAAACCCCGAGTTTCCCCGAGGGGGCGCTGCACAGGACTCTATTTTGGACCAACACTCAGAGGAGCACTAGCCCGGGGGGGTTTAAAATAAGATGACCCTTGGGCTCCGGAAACCCAAGGGAAAAAGAGGCTAGGTGGCAAATGGTACAACCAAGGTTGGGCATTGCTGGAAGAGCTTTATTCAAGGCGAACTGTCAAGGGGTTCCCATTATCACCCAACCGCATAAGGAACGCAAAATCCGGGAACATAACACCGATATGACGGAAACTCGGGCGGCAAGAGTGAAACAAAACACTAGGCAAAAGGCCGAGCCTTCCACCCTTTACCAAGTATATAGATGCATTAAGATAACAAGATAATATAGTGATATCCCAACAAGTAAATAATGTTCCAACAAGGAACGGTCTCCAATCTTCACCTGCAGCTAGCAACGCTATAAGAGGGGCTGAGCAAAGCGGTAACATAGCCAATCAACGGTTTGCTAGGACATGATGGGTTAGAGGTTCGTCATGGCAATATATGAGGCATGATAAGCAAGTGGTAGGCATCGTAGCATAGGCATAGCAAAAGAGCGAGCATCTAGCAAAGCAAAGATAGAAGTGATTTCGAGGGTATGATCATCTTGCCTGCAAAGTTGTCAGAGTTGACTGGATCCTCGAAAGTAAACTCAACGGGCTCCTCATTAGCGAACTCGTCTCCCGGCTCTACCCAAACAAGACAAATAAGCAAAAAGGACACAATCAACCACGTGCAAAGCTCAAACAACATGATGCATATGAAAGATTTGACAAGGAATGATTGAACCTGGCCTCAACTTGGAAACCCAAGTGTGCCACTGGAAAGGTGAGGTCATTTCGCTTGAAATCGATATAAAGAACACCAGAATCGGAGACACGGTTTGGAAATGGCAAGCAAAACAAATATGGCACCGGTCTGCGATAAACAGCAAGTAGCCATCTAAATGCAACAAGATGAACATGCTACAACACTCAAACATGGCAACAAAATACATGGAAGGGATCCATTCATGATGCTTGACAAAAGATGAACACTGAGCTACGGCCAATTCATCCATTAACAGGTTCAAACAAGCATGGCAAAAGTGCAATTGGTAAACAGATTTCAGACAGTGAAATTAACACTAGTCTGGAATTTCACATCAGGTAGCACAGTTTGGAGCAAGAAAACTATATGCTACAGGAACTTAACATGGCAAACTAAAGCATGGCTTGGAGATACTCAAAGAGCTTAACAAAAGTCCCTTAGTGACCTTGAGCCAAAAGGGATCCGAAAATACAATCGCGAGCATGTGAACATGGCAAAAGCATAATCAGATCATAGACTTGGAGAAAAACTGGAGCATGCAAATCAGACATCAAGTAGGCATGTTTACGAGCTCGATGCACTCACTACAGAGCAAGGCATGACAAGCTAAGCATACATCCATTTAGAAAACACATTATACAAGCTAGAAATGGCAAGAAGAACAATATAGCATGCACGGATCAACTACAACATCCTCGGCAAAATCGCTAACAAGTAGACAATCTGCCCAGATTCACGAAATAGCAAAAGTAGAGCTCGGTTAACTCAAGCTAGGTTGCTCCATAATTGCCAACAAAGCCATGGATGGATAGAGCACTACAAGATTAACAAATCATCCTTACTGATCATCCTCAAAAGAGGCACGGATCACTAGGAAACAACATGAACATATGGCATATTGATAAAAACAGATCAAGGACTTAGTGAAATTGCTAAGTCTCTGAAATCAGCATTAACGAATGCATCACTTTGCAAGCTTGTGCTAGTCACCACACACATCACAAAAATACATGGATAGCACCTCTGTAAAGATGGTAAAGCATATAAAAAACTCATGTAGAGCTCAGGGGCATATCATGCACACATTAATCATGGCAAAAATAACAAATAGCTATTTGGTGCAGCAGATCTGACAATTAACTCAAGTAGCACTCTTCCAACAGCATTTCGGGCATCAATATGAACTCACATGAAAATGATGCAATGAGATGAAACGATGTGCTCTCTGAGACGAACATTTTGATATGCTATACGCTATAAACAGATCTACGAATGCAAAGTTACGGCACGATGAACATGGCAATATAATCTATAGACTTGGGGGGAAAAGGAGTCAACCCTAGTGTTTGTCCGGTTCAGATCGGATCTGGCCGGCACTGTTCACGCGCGGAAACTGAAGTTCGTCGGGGAGCTCGCCGGAGCTCGAGGAAGAGCGCGCCGGAGTGGAACTAGCCGCGGGGGACGAAGGAGACGAGGTCGGCCGGGTCACCGGAATGCGGTTGCCGGAGCGCCGCGGCATCCGCCGGCGGGAGCGGCGTGGCGCCGTAGCGAGGCGGCGGCGTCGGGCGTCGATGGCGGCCGCGGCGGCGCCGGCCGGCGAGCCGGGCTCGGCCGCGGGGAAGAAAGGCGTGGGGCGCGCGGGGAGCTACGGGCCAGGGAGGGCCCGATCCGGGCTCTCTGGGCCGCGGCCGCGGGGACTGCGCAGGGTGCCACATGGCGGTCCCAGTTGGTCGGAGGCGGCGGCGGACGCTGTCCGGCTGGGTCGGACGTGTCCGGTGCGGCGAGGAGCGGGGAAATTAGGGTTTCGGGGAAGGAGACGTGAATTTCGGAGGGGGCTATTTATAGGCATAGGAGGAGCTAGGAGAGTCGAAATGAGGTGCGGTTTTCGGCCACGCGATCGTGATCGAACGCTCTAGATGATGGAGAGGGTTTTGGTGGGTTTTGGGCCAAATTGGAAGGGTGTTGGGCTGCAACACACACGAGGCCTTCTAGGTCCCTCGGTTAACCGTTGGAGCATCAAACAAAGCCCAAATGGTACGAAAATTGACAGGCGGTCTACCGGTAGTAAACCAAGGCCGCTTGGCAAGTCTCGGTCCAATCCAGAAATGTTTAACCCCCACACACGAAAAGAAGGTAGAAATGACCACCGGAGGAGAACGGAGCGCCGGAATGCAAAACGGACAACGGGGAAAATGCTCGGATGCATGAGACGAACACGTATGCAAATGCAATGCACATGATGACATGATATGAGATGCATGACAACAACAACAACAACAACAACAACACACGAAGACAAAACCCGAACCCGAGGGAATAAAATAACTTAGCGCCGGAAACGACAAGAGTTGGAGTACATATTAGGTAAATTACATCCGGAGTGTTACACCCATGGAGTAGCGCGCGGTGGAGGCTGGATGAACAGGAGCCCGTGGAGGCTGGAGGAGGTCGACGGTAGCCCGTGGAGACGGGAGGAGGTTGACGATGGAGATGAACAGTATCCCGTGGAGTCCCGTTTTGCGGTACGCCACACCCCTCCCGTTGAACAGGACCCCCGTTTCGACCGTAGGAGGTCCGTTTCGTCCGTTTTGCGGTACGCCACACCCCTCCCGATCAACAGGACCCCCGTTTCGACCGTAGGAGGTCCGTTTCATCCGTTTTGCGGTACGCCACACCCCTCCTGATCAACAGGACCCCCGTTTCGACCGTAGGAGGTCCGTTTCCTCCGTTTTACGGTACGCCAGACCCCTCCCGATCAACAGGACCCCGTTTTGAACGTAGGAGGTCCGTTTCCTCCGTTGTGCGGTACGCCAGGCCTCGTTTCCATCGCCTGTTCCGTCCAAGCCCTCCCGATGAACACGACCACTCATTCCGTTCCGACCCAGCCGGTTGGCTCCCACGCGTTCCGTTGCCTCCTGATGAACACGACACATTCCGTTGCCTCCCCATGAACACGACGCATTCCGTTGCCTCCCCATGAACACGACGACGACGTTGTTTCTTTGTTCGTACCCAGCCATGTACACGGGCCCTGGCCGTACGTATGCGCGAGTAGGCGTTCGAGACCCCACCCGTATGTACACATACGTGGCCGTATTTTCTTTCTTGCACCCTGGCTGATGTACGTACGTGTACATGCTACGTGTGCGCCTCTACTACGACACGTACGCTCCTCTACTACGACACGTGCGTGCCTCTACATCCACCAGTATATATGTACGTACAGGTTCGTGACCAGAATGACAACGCTATGTACACTTCGACCAGGTGGGTCCCGACTGTCAGGCACTTCCTTGCCTGCGAAGATGTAGCTGGTGGGTCCCTGCAGTCAGGGGGGCGAACCGTTTTTTTCGGACACACTTCCTTGCATACGAAGATGTAGTTGGTGGGTCCCAGCAGTCAGGGGGAAACATTTTTTCGCGAAATACAGTGGCCCGTCCAGTGGGTCCCAGCTGTCAGGCGGAGGAATCATTATTTTCCACGTAATAAGGAGGCATTTCCTTGCTGCGGCCGTGGACCCAACTCAGCCTCTCCACGTACGGTCCACATACGATGGAAGTCGTTCCTTGACCACGTTGACCACGCCGCCTCGAGAGCACCAGGGCGGTGGACGATGGCGAGGCCTAGGAAGGGGACGACGGGGAGCCAGGGAAGACGCGGCAGTGGAAGCCCGCGCGAAGAGGAGTCCGAGGGTTCACTGGTTTGGCTGCGGTGTGAGGCTGCCGTCGCCGCAGGGCCTGGCCAGCGGTGGGAATAGTAGGGGGCGGTGAGGCCTCCGCGGCAGCACAGCCGGCCATGGGAGGCAGGAGCATGCGGCACGACCGCGCTGCTTTGGGCGGCTGGAGCAAGAAGACCAGAGGTTGAAGAAGCACTACGGCCGTTGGATGGACATTGTACGGTCACTGGAGTTAGAATCGTTCATATTGACTAAAGTAGACAAAGGCCCCCGTCCCAGTCAACTTAGTAGGCCCACAAGTCAGCCTCCCACCATGGTGGGTCCCAGCTAGCAGGGGGAGTATTTATTTTTTTGTGCATAATAAGGAGGCACTTTCGGTGGGTCCGAGCTGACAGCAGGGGGCGCTTTTTCACGAAATACGCTGGCCCGTCTGGTGGGTCCCAGCAGTCGGGGGGAATGTTTTTTCACGAAATAAGGTGGCCCGTCCGGTGAGTCCCTGCTGTCAGGTGGAGGAATAATTATTTTGCGCGTAATAAGGAGGCACTTCCTTGCGGCCGCGTGGACCCAGCCGTCAGCCTCTTCACGTATTGTACTCTTCCGATGGAAGTCGGTCGTTAACCACGTTGACCACGCCGCGCCGAGAGCACCAGGGCGGTGGTTTGGACGACGGCGAGGCCTAGGAAGGGGACGGCGTGGAGCCAGGGAAGACGCAGCAGTGGAAGCCCGCGCGGAGAGGAGTACGAGGGTTCACTGGTTCGGCTGCGGTGTGAGGCTGCCGTCGCCGCAGAATAACAGGGGGTGTGGGTGAGTAGAGGGATGGCCTGGCCAGCGGTGGGAGTAATACGGGGCGGTGAGGCCTCCGCGGCATCACAGCCGGCCACGGGAGGCAGGAGCACGCGACACGACCGGCGCTGCTTTGGGCGGCTGGAGCAAGAAGACCAGAGGTTGAAGAAGCACTACGGCCGTTGGATGGACATCGTACGATCACTGCAGCTAGAGTCGTTTATATAGACTAAGTTGACAAAGCCCTTGGTACGCGTCAACTTAGTAGGCCCACAACTCGGATTTGGCAGAGAACATATAGCCCATTTGTGATTTGTAAGAATGTACATCCCATTTTTTAATTCTAATGGAATTTACTACAGCCCATTTACAGTTTGTTAAAAGTACAGCCCAACTTCTAGCTAGGACAATGATTAATAATTTCAAACAACCACTCAAAACAGAATTCAAAAAAAATTCCCACATTTTGATTGGATCCGAAATATTTTTACCCGAAATTTCTAGTCAGGTTAAATATAATTTCAAGATAAAGTTGTACTATGCTAAAATCCAACGAAATATTGCGCGCGCAACAAGTAATGAAATTAAAATTTTCAAATTCCAAAAATAATATATTTTTCAAACTAATTACGTGTTTGGTGCATAGTAATTGTCCAGTTATTATAATTACATCCCATTTATTATTTCTTAAAGTCCATTTTCTTGTTAAGCCTAATGCATACCTCCTAGGAAAGTTTGCAGCCCAGCGGGGCGGAGAATAACAAGTTGACCCGGATATTGTGTACAACTGTCGGCCCAGTTGCATTGCTGATGTTGAAAAAAAAGGCCTGTGTAGTACAGTACAAACTAACATGGTTACTCAGCCCACATTCAGCGACACTAGAAAGGCCCAAACAAGGCTTCTGTACAACTTTTTGAAGTCACTGAGCTCAATTAATAACTTAAGAAAAAAGTTAGATTATAGTGGAACCTAATTAAAAGTTGTCACGAGCAAATAAATAATTCAACGGGTCCCACTTATGCATGTGCGTGTGTGTGTGTGAGAGAGAGAGAGACCCATCGGTCGATGCTCGTAAATACATCTTTCAGCCATATGCATTGCTGATGCTCAGTAAAAACTTATATAGTTGACACAATCATATAGAACATCATAGCACACTGAACTTGCATACAAAAATTTCACGCAGGCGGCACAATCAGGATGGAAGCAGTGGATCGCTACGGGAAGGGCTATGTTGAAACCAACGAAGTCGTACATAACGGTTCATCGTCTTTATCAATGACGGGGAAATATCTTGAATGTTGTGCAAAGAAAACAGATAGACAACACAATAAGTTCTGCTAGCACATTAAGTTGACGTACAACCCTTTCTAAAAAAAGTTCAGGTACAAAATTAGAATAGGTCACAATCAAATGTACTGGCATATCAGTGCTTCACACCCATAGCTCGGATTTAACTAGTATTTGACAAGATTCAGTTGTTACCTCAAATTAGAGCACATCCAGGTAGGCAGCCTTGCCTGTTCTCCCAAAGAAGCAGTGGCCTCCGCCGCGCGATGGAGTAGGCCCTATGCCATCCATCGTTCCGAGCAACACGGGGAAAGTCTGACGTTGACTCCTGTAATGGATGTCGTCGACGGACCCTGGCACCAGCGGCGACGGCAGGACTTCGATTGATGGATTGACCACTTCTTCGATATGCACGAACACTCGATACAGGTACATCCCTAACGTGGTCCGCGGCGGCCTTGGTGGCAACGAATAGTACAACCCCGGTTCCTGCACCGGTATCTCAACACCAATCACCTTCGGTATGGTGGACAACTTCTTCATCCATGCCATAACCGTCAGAGCCCAGCTGTCTGGAGGAACAAACATACTTACGAGCTCACCTCCAAGGTCGTTGATAAGCTCGTTCATGGACTCGCTATTCCAAGCACGTCGAGGCATGCCGTGGAAGGTAAGCTTTGTTAAAAACTCAAGCTCAGAGGGCACCAAGCCCCATCTTGGGTGCCACTGATCAAAGCTCACCAGTGCGCCATCGCAGAACAAATGTCGGGAAGATTCGAACACAGGACTGCAGTCGAAAGTTGTCCAGAACCTGACGAAGAAATCAGTCGGTGGCGGACAGACCTCGACGAGCAAGTCACTTATTTGGATGCCGTGCGCAATGCCAAGAGCTTTGACAAGGTCGTCCGGCGAGACGGGAGGCCGGTCGCCGTTGATGGTTACCATCAGCACTTTGCCGGCAAACTGGTCGTCAAGCGCCGCCATGCCACTATTGAGCGACAGCACACAGCGACCGAAGGCAGGACGGACCTCAGGATCTCTGGCTCGGAGATCCGCGTTGACCGGTGACATGATAGTGCGCTTGAGTACAGGGAATACATGAGGGGGATTTGGGGAACTGGAGTAGGAATCGAGATTCCAGAGGTGGGGGAGGGGCGGGAGACTGTGAATGAAAAGGTAGCATGAATTTCGAGCACGCACCAATATGCTCTCGACGCGCAAGCGCACGAAAACACCGGTGGCGCCCACATGTCGTCCTAAGAGTCCTTATTCTTTCTTTTTTGGAGAGGCCGGCCTTTTTTCAGGATCTTTTGAGAGCCCAGCCCGAGAGTCAGAATTGACTTGTTTGGCATTGCGTTACTACTCGGCCCATATTCAACGACACCACACTGGCCCAAACAAGTGTACATCATCGAAAAGACACTGAGCTCAAATTATATAACTTGAAAAAAGGAGATATACTCTGAACACTGGAGAATGTTGATGCCCTCATTTAGCCCACTAGTAGTTCGAGACAATAAACAGTTCGAAACAACGATATATACAACATTCAAACACTGATGTAGGGTAGAACCCTAGTGGCCCGATCTTTCACGAAAGGAGAGAATCCCGCGATGAACACGAAGAACACGAGGAGGGAAACAAAGGGAAAATCACGAGGGGAACACAAGAGAACACTCAAACCAACAAGAATGATCACACATGCGCTAGATCCATGAACACAAAGGAGATACAAGATCCAAAGTCAACAATGGACGATACAAGAGGTAGCCAGTTTGTAACGCCCTTGATGCGGCTATATCTCCCACGTGTCGAAGCACGACTTAGAGGCATAACCGCATTGGAAGCAATGTCGCAAGTGAGGTAATCTTCACAACATCCCATGTAAATAAATAAAGGGGAAAGGATACATAGTTGGCTTACACTCGCCATGTCACACAAATACATAAATAACACATTCATCCAAATACACTCAAGTTCCGACTATGGAACCAAAATGAAGATAAACCCCAAATGCAACATAGACCCCAATCGCCCCAACTGGGCACCACTACTGATCATCTGGGAAAGACACGTAGTAACGACGAGAGTCTTCATCGAACTCCCACTTGAGCTTGGTCATATCATCTGGAGCGGTACCATCGGTCCCTGCATCTGGTTTTGGAAGGAATCTGTGAGTCACGGGGACTCAGCAATCTCACACCCTCGTGATCAAGACTATTTAAGCTTATAGGAAAGGCAAAGGTATGATGTGGAGCTGCAGCAAGCGACTAGCATATATGGTGGCTAACATATTCGCAAAAGAGAGCGAGAAGAGCAGGCAAAAGCACGGTCGAACAACTATGATCAAGAAGTGATCCTAGAACAACCTACGTCAAGCATTACTCCAACACCGTGTTCACTTCCCGGACTCCGCCGAGAAGAGACCATCACGGTTACACACGCGGTTGGTGTATTTTAATTAAGATCAACTTCAGGTTTTCTACAACCGGACATTAACAAATTCCCATCTGCCCATAACCGCGGCATGGCTTTCGAAAGTTCAAATCCCTGCAGGGGTGTCCCAACTTAGCCCATCACAAGCTCTCATGGTCAACGAAGGATATTCCTTCTCCCAAGACAATCTGATCAAACTCGGCATCCCGGTTACAAGACATTTCGACAATGGTAAAACAAGACCAGCAAAGCCACCCAGATGTGCCGACAAATCCCGATAGGAGCTCCACATATCTCGTTCTCAGGGCACACCGGATGAGCCAGACGTCGGGTGGGCCATCCCAGAGTTGCCCCTGGTAGCTCCGGACATCGCTCAGTTTGGACCAACACTTAGACAAGCACTGGCCCGAGGGGGGTTTAAAATAAAGATGACCCTCGGGATGCGCGACTCCCAAGGGAAAAAGGCTAGGTGGTGAATGGTAAAACCAATGTTGGGCCTTGCTGGAGGAGTTTTATTCAAGGCGAAACTGTCAAGGGGTTCCCATTATAACCCAACCGTGTAAGGAATGCAAAATCCGGGAACATAACACCGATATGACGGAAACTAGGGCGGCAAGAGTGAAACAAAACACCAGGCATAAGGTCGAGCCTTCCACCCTTTACCAAGTGTATAGATGCATTAATTAAATAAGAGATATTGTGATATCCCAACAAAATATCCATGTTCCAAACATGGAACAAGCTCCAATCTTCACCTGCAACTAACAACGCTATAAGAGGGGCTGAGCAAAGCGGTAACATAGCCAAACAACGGTTTGCTAGGACAAGGTGGGTTAGAGTCTTGGTTTAACAATATGGGAGGCATGATAAGCAAGTGGTAGGTATCGCAGCATAGGCATAGCAAAATAGCGAGCAACTAGCAAGCAAAGATAGAAGTGATTTCGAGGGTATGGTCATCTTGCCTGAAATCCCGCAAGGAAGAAGAACGAGTCCATGAAGAAGACAAATGGACGTAGTCAAACGGGTCCTCACAAACACAACGTTATCGGAACCAATCCGAAGAATCAACACCGGAAAGAAGCACACAACATAGTAAACAACCAACACATGAACATGGCATGATATGCGGGATGCGGTATGTGATGCATATGCATGATTTGCAAAGGAATGATTGTACCTGGCCTCAACTTGGAAATCCAAGAGTGCCACTGGAAAGGTGAGTTGATTTCGGTCGAAATCGATATAAAGATCACCGGAATCGGATGCACGGTTTGGAAATGGCAAGCAAAACAAATATGGCACCGGTCTGCGATAATCAGCACGAGACCATCTAAATGCAACAAGAACAACATGCTACAGCACTCTAACATAACAACAAAATACATGGAAGGGATCCACTCAAGATGCTTGACAAAATATAAACACTGAGCTACGGCTAAATCACACAAGAGCAGGTTCAAACAAGCATGGCAAAAGAGCAAAAGATATCAGCTTCACAGACTTAGTGAAAATACTAACATGACATACACAACATCAGGAAGCAATGTTTAGAGCAAGCAAACAACATGCTACAGGAACATATCATGGCAAAGAAGTGCATGGCATGCTAGTACTAGACACACTTAACAAAACTCCCTCACTGAACATGATCCAGAAACCTATGGATAAGATGATAGCATCAATGCAAAATGACAAGTTATCTAAGCAGTTTGAGACTTAGTGGAATAACATGACATGGCAGAAAACAGATTTATGATAGCATGTTTGCAAGCTTGTGTCACTCATCACAGTGCACTTCATGGCATGTAATAAAATCTAGCATGAAGTAGACATGAAAGTGAAGCTACACATGTGCAAAACTATCACATAGCATGATTGAATTTAAAGACACAAAAATGACAAAACAACAATATGATATAAAAGTGACATGTGTGCAAGCTTGCTCAAATGAAGAAATGGATGCCACCAATGGATTCATTGAATTTTTCTAGCCCAAAAACATATATAATATGCATATGTTTATGTATGAAAAATGCACACAAATGCAATAAGTTAAATACTGCCTATAATGTTATTAACCAGATTTGGCAATATCCCACAGATAGGAACATATCATGGCAAAGAAGAGCATGGCATGCTAGTACTAGACGCACTTAACAAAACTCCCTCACTGAACATGATCCAGAAACCTATGGATAATATGATAGCATCAATGCAAAATGACAAGTTATCTAAGCAGTTTGAGACTTAGTGGAATAACATGACATGGCAGAAAACAGATTTATGATAGCATGTTTGCAAGCTTGTGTCACTCATCATAGTGCACTTCATGGAATGTAATAAAATCTAGCATGAAGTAGACATGAAAGTGAAGCTATACATGTGCAAAACTATCACATAGCATGATTGAATTTAAAGACACAAAAATGACAAAACGACAATATGATATAAAAGTGACATGTGTGCAAGCTTGCTCAAATGAAGAAATGGATGCCACCAATGGATTCATTGAATTTTTCTAGCCCAAAAACATATATAATATGCATATGTTTATGTATGAAAAATGCACACAAATGCAATAAGTTAAATACTGCCTATAATGTTATTAACCAGATTTGGCAATATCCCACAGATAGGATGTCCAGATCTAGACCTGCCTGATTTGGAAAGATGCCATTTCCAGAAATGAGCTGCGCTGGAATAAATAATAAAAAAAGATAATGAAGGAGGGGTTGTGTGCGTGTGTAAGACGGTGGGGCCCTATTGTCAATGGCACAAAGAAATTAAAAGGCCAAGACAAAAACATGCAGACCCTAGGATTTGATCTCTGGCCTCCTAAGTAGAACAAAGAGGTGCTAACCACTGTGCTAGAGGAGTCTTTGCGATGGACATGCGGAACGGCCTTAATAAAGCAACTAGGCGCTGTGACCAGGATCAAGAAACGGAAGAGCGCGGGAGCCAGGAACTCGTCGGCGACGACATCAAGCCAGCATGGCAGCGCTAGCCACTGCAGAAGTTGCGGCGGGGTTGCGGAAAAGGGATAGGCCTCTCATGTGGGATGCGTAGGTGTGTGCGTGGGGTGAGGTGACCACGGCGAGGTTGTGCATCAGAGATCAGACCGTCCATGGTTACGTCCATGGCGGCCGGCTGGAGGGAAGACGCCGTGTGCGGGTGTGCGGCGAGGTGCGGCGTCCGCGTGGTGTGCAGACAGAAGCAGTGTCTGGTGGGGTGTGCTAGTGCAGCAAGGCGTGCAAATGTGAGGCAAACAAGGCATCGACTTGGCTCAAAACAGCCATGGCGATAGCACGGCAACAGCGGCTCGGACACGACGGGATCGGTGGCTACATGCATGCAAAGAAGCGGTAAAAGAGGGGATTCGATGCGGCTCACCGAGGGGGTGCGGAAGGTGAGCTCGGACGGGCGCGAGGAGGCCGACCCGAGGTGTGGCAAGGAGCTGATCGGGTGATGGTGCTCGGACCATGAAGCAGGGGAAGCAGGGGAGGCGACCGGGCGCTGGACTAGGCGAACCGGCTCGGGGATGTCGTGCGAGGGGTCGCTCCAGAGGAAGAAGAAGGCCGCCGGTGACGTGGATGACGCCGGGCTCGAGCTCGGCTTGGCTCGACCGGCTATGGTGATGGCGACGGCAGGGAGGCACGTTGGGGAGGCTCCCGCCCAACTAACTCCGTGGATCGGTCGAGGAGGGTGACAGGGTGCAGGACGACATTCCGTAGAGGGTCCTGGCGCAGGCCAAACGCGAGGACGACGACGGACGCCGGCGGTTTTCTTCTCTCGGGTGCTCTTTTCTTGAGGAAGAAGAACAACAGAGAAGGAGATGAGTTGTGGCGGCATTGAAGGGAAGAGGAGAAGCTAGGGTAGGGCACAGACGTCGAGGGGTGGTATATAGGGCGCTAGGGAGCTGTACGGCAGCCCATCGAGCGGTGCCATGGCGATCTGATGGCTACTGTTTGGTCGTACAGCGGTGACGTAGGTAGAAGAAGGAGCAGAGGTGGGTTTGGGGTGGATGCCTGTGGAGATGGGCTGCTGCTGCTGGAGCTGGGCTCTCCCTTCCCCTCTTATTCCTTCTTTTCTCAATTTCCTCAAACAGAAAATAAGTGGGACAAGCTCAAAGATAAAGTGAAGGCGTGAGAGAGATATGAGAATGTATCTGGAGTCCTTGCATTATGCACAATTTGAATAAATGGACTTGGAAAATTTTATAGATAGAAAAATAATTCAAGTTTGAATTAAATTCAAACTTGAGCCATTTTTGAACCCTGCCAAAACAAGCTCAAAGGATCTGAAATTTGGCAGAGAGGGTGTAGGAATGGTTTAAGATTAATAGGGAAAGAATGAACATTTATGGAGGAAGAAAAATGTCACTTACAAAAATGAAAGAAGGAAGAAGGAAGGAGGAGATGTCGGTGCATGGGCACAGCTTGAGATATAGCAAGGGGGTGATGCACACACACATCAAATATGAGAGTGCAATGCACATGGAAACAACATGAATGACACAATGCTATAATATGATGCATCAGGCAAAGGATGGCATAATGAAAAATGACAAGAGGCCCGTTGCAACAAATGAAATGGCACAATGCAATATAATAAAAGATGAACATGATGCAAGAAGAGAAAATATGGCAAGGCACTCAACATGGTCATGATAACAAACAACTGAAACACATGACAACAATAGAAATAAATGAAGACAACTGGAGCATCGGACTCAGGGCGTTACACGGTTCTTCTCCGTAGAGGAGGTCTTGAATCCACAAGGGGATCTTCCCATGAGGGGTCTTGAATCCAAGGTGGATCTTCTTCGTAGAGGGGCCGCGGTCTCTCTCGTGGAGTAGATCCGATATGGATGAGCAATGCTATATCTCTAAAATGAGCTAAACCAATGCTAACCCTAAAACGTAGGTGTAGGGGGAGTATATATAGTCTAAGGGGCAAAGGGGTGCATGGTCCACGGCACAGATGCGCTGCACGCAGGCAGGGGGGCCGGATGTCCGGGCCTTCCCAAGACGCCGGATGTCCAGGCACTGGGGTCGGATGTCCGGGCTGGCAGGGTCCAACCTTGTTGCTCTCTGGAATGGCGGGGTCCGGATTTCCGGGCTGGAGGCCGGATGTCCGGGGGCTCGGGACGCGCCGGATGTCCGGGCTGGTCGCCGGATGTCCGGGCCCTGTAGACTTGGTCGTTGGCTCCTTGCTGATGGTGACACGTCCAGGGGCCGGATGTCTGGGCCAGGACCGGATGTCCGGGTCCTGGAAGCCGTCTCCGTCTTCTTCCGTCGTCGCTTCCATGCTTCCCTCGTGGATGGTGTAGTTGTTCCTTGGCGCTTGCACTCCTCGTCGTCGTCCGTAGTGTTCTGACAATACCTATGCATGCACACGAGAGGGGTGTCAAGTAGTATACCATCCTCGAAGGGGTCAAGTGAGCACGTGTAAAGGAGATGATTCACCTTTATGTATGTGAAGTAGATGTCACACGTGTCACTTGCCAAACGGACTCTTGACATGGTGATGTCCATAGGATGCTCCGCATCATCTCCCCTCCCTTGGGAAAGATCCGACCTCGGATCGAAATCCAAATCACCATGGGAAAGAGATGGCGTCGCCGTGTAGGAGTGGTCGATCACCAAGTTCTCGTCATCTTGAAGCTCGAAATGGGCACTCTCCAATGTCGCACCATCTTGGGATTCCTTCAAAAGTAGCAAAGACAACAAACACTTGGAAAAACAAATGTGGTTAGCGTTAGTGCAAAACCAAGCATTCAAGAGGTGATTCACCAAACAAGTGTCGTCATCATGCAAAGCATATGGTGTGACAAAGCATTGTGACATGAGATTAAAGCATATCAATCGAGCACAAGCAAATAAATCGTGGGGACAATCATGTGAATGTGAGGTAGTGATGCACATATGTGTGACAAGAGAAGAAGCATCTACCTCAAGTTCATAGCAAGCATGGGCAAATTGCTCAATGAAAGGTCTATGGTAGGCATAAGAAGCATTCACAACACCAAATAAAATGAAGTGTCTAAACACATGGGTCAAGTGTAAGACAATCCAAGCATAATGTGCATTGGATGTAGTGAATATCGTGTGGCACTCAACACAATGGAAAGAGCAATTGTTCATCATGTGTGAGGCAATCAAGGCAAGCATGTAGCAGTCAATGGGACATGGCATATGTGAAGTGATGACATTGTTGCAACCAAACATGTGATAGGAGCAAGTAATCCAAGAATTGGATGCAACACACAAGGCATATATATCATGATGCATGGAATTGTGAAAATGACAAGTGGAAGCAAGATCTCTAACATGTGCGCAAGCAAGGGGTCCAAGATGACAAATAAGTCGCATGGTGCAAGCAACACAAGTAGTATGATCCACAATATGCATGCTCATGGTTTGGGGGTTCTCAAAAGAGAAGGATATCACCTTGAAAGCATGTTCTTGTGCGTCCTTCACAATGCCGAAGTACAAGCAAGTGTGATGTAGAATCGTCGTGGTAGAAGGTGGTTCGCTCTCAAGAGCTCGGATTGTCAACTCACGTGACGTGGAAGTTGACACGAACTCCAAGTATCCTACACATGCACACAAAAAAAGAAAGAACATATGTGCATGGTAGATAAACACATCATCCATCATGATGGTTCTCTTCTCTTGCACATAACCATTAGAAGCACAAGTGCGTGAAGAATATGATGCAACAATGGCAATATTCATGGCACTAGGTATATGGTGCAAAGAGGTAAGACAAGCATGCTTCATAAGGAATATATCAAAATCTCCAAATATATGTGAGAATGCTATGGGGGAAAACTCATTATCAATACTAAAGGCATAATTGCACTCAATACATGGCAAATCATCTAGCATGAGAGAGGCAACATATGGAGAGATATGACAAGAAGCAATAACAATCATGTCGTGCAAACTAGTGGAGCGAAGATGCAACACACTAGAGGAAATCATGGCAATGATGTCATGTGAGTAAATAATAAGCATAGGCAATGCACATGACATATCACAAGCAAGAACACAAAGCAAGATCATAGTATAATCATAGGCATGGGGCACAAAGCAAACATGGCAATAATAAGTGATATCTCCACCAAGCTTGCAAATACACATAGAAATACTAGAATCAATCATCATGTGTAATGCAAAGCATGGGTCACAAATGCATGGCAAAGGCATAGGAATGAGCATATCATGCAAAGTGAACATGGCAAGATGGGCATATAATATGTAATGGACAATAACCCATAGCCAAGTGAGGGCCATGTAGAAGAAATGTGTGAAGTCTTTGCGCGAAGAGAGCGGTGGGAAAGACACTCCATGGGATCCCAAGTCATCATTGCTCTCTAGAGCTCGTTTTGTTAACTCATGGGATTGTGAGGTTGACAAGTATTCGTGGGTACCTACACAAAAGAGACACAAGACAAAGAAATTGTGTGTGTGGTAAATGTACACATCATCCATCATGATGTGTATGTGCATGTCTGAGTTAGCACAAGGTAAGCATTGCTCAAAGAAATTTGATGCATGGTATAAGAACATGTCATCCATCATGAAAGAATAGTTATTGTGTATAACACGATGGGGATGCAAATTGAGAATGCAAGTATATGGCACATCAATAGCATGTTTATTCATGGGAAGCATATGGTGCACACAAGTATTGGGATCATGCAATGAATGGGATGAATCAAAATCTCCTAAAATGTATGAGGAAACATGGGGGTCTCCTCATGAGCAATATTGGAAACATCATATGGAGAAAATGGAAAACATCCCAAACAATGCATATCCGAAGCTAGGTAGTCATGGCATGGCATATGAGATAAATGATGCAAAGGGAGCATATCAATATCATCACAAGAAAAGCAAATGCCAATAACCATGGGCTTGTCATCTATGCCATATGTGCAAATTGGGTTAATTTTAATGGCATATGCATAGTCACTATGAAGAGATTGCAAATATGACATATGATTGATCTCATGCATAGCATATGACAAGTCAAGCGGATTGTCAAATATGATGTGACCTAGAGAATTGTCACAAAAAATCCTATGTAACATGACATCACAACTAAAAGACTCCACATGGAAATCATCATACTCATCATAAATGGGTAAATCATCGCATGGGGAAATCATACTAACATGAAGCATGTCAATAGGGGGATCAACATCATGCAAGCAATCAATGTCATGAATGTCCACTAGTGGGAGTAGAGCATCACCTTCACCTATATTACCTTTGTCATTCCACTCATGTGGTGTAGGTGAGGTGGGAAAGACCAAATGGTGGTCATCTTCATCTTGATGGAACCATGTGGGGGTGCATCATATTCCACCATGGCCATCGTCTTGTCCAAAGGGAGGACGAAGTCATCGCGAATCGGCGTGTCATCATAGATGGGACCTAGCACCAAATGAGAAGACACAATAGAGGTAGAGGTCAAGTCGTTAGTGTTGAAAGTGGCCTCACATGACCAATTAACTATCTCACTCTCTCTATGTGGTGGTTCACTCACTCCCACAAAATAGGTGCACTCAATCTCACGTATGGTGGAGTCACTCATCTCACTCAAGTGGTGGGGGTTGTGGCTCTCCTCACATGGGAATTGTGGAAACACATCATATATGGGGCTAGTGGTGAAGTCACTATCACTCTTAATATGGTGGCTAAAGTCACTCAAGTCATCACATGTCGCCGTGGTCGAAGGGAAAATCCCATGCTCAACCATCTCATTGTTGTCGCCGTGGATGAAGGCCGAAGATGGCACATCATCACTCTCGCCTCCGAAGATGGAAGCATCATCCTTGCTCGCCACCTTGTCACTCGCCTCCAAAGCTTGGTCCTTGAGGTTCTCCGTAGTCGTACTTGTTGTCGCACCATCTTTAAAAAGAGTCGAAGTAGACTCGGCATCATCAATGCCACAAAGAGGGATGGCAGTGAAGTCGAACTTGGGAGCATCGTCTTGGAGCTCGTCGGGCTTGGACATCTTGGTGGTACTAGCCTCATGCTTGTTCTCATGGAGCTTGGTCGTCGCGAAGTGAGCTTGGGGTGGAGAAACCTTGGCCTTCATGAGTTCTTGTTCCGCCTTGAGAGCACCAATGTAGTTGTCATCGAGGGACTTGTAGTTATCGAGGAAGATCGTCTTGGAGATGTCGTTGTGTAATCCCATCATGAAGTGGAACTTCATCGAAATGGGGTCGTCCATGCCGGCTCGTCGCAAGGCAATCTTCATCTCCTTGAAGTACTCGTCGATGGACTTGGATCCTTGGGTGGTGTTCTCCAATTGGCGTAGAAGTTGTCCCGTGTAGGTTGGAGGCACGAACTCTCGCTGCAAAGCTCTCTTCGTCTTGGGCCAACTCATGTCGTAGCTCTTCGAAGGTGCGTGAAGCCACCATGTGGACACGTAGTCGTGGAAGTTTCTTGTGGCGCACTTCACTTGATCTTCGGGAGGAACTTGATGTAGCTTGAGGTAGTCGTCCATCAAACGCTCCCACTCGAGATACTCCTTGGGTTGTAGAGTCCCATAGAAAGGAATCTTATGGTCGGTGTCGAGGTCGTAGTAGCTCGTGGAAGTCGTGGACTTTAGGTTGGGGAGCTTCTCTTGAGCGTAGTTCTGAGGTGCCTGTTGGCGAAGATGTCGTATATCCGAAGGCGAAGATGCCTTGAAGTCGCTTGGCGAAGATGCCAAGGGAGATGGTGAAGTCTTTGAGTGGTTGTTGGTGTTGAGCTCTTGACCTTCACGTTCATGGTGGTGATGGTGTCGATGCCGATGTGACCTTGCCGGAGATGGTAGCTCGGAGGCATGTGCTCTTGAGCATCTTCTCGAAGATGAGGAAGACCGCTTGTAGGACTTGATGAGGGCTTTGATCTCCTCCATTTGATCTTGCATCTTGGCGTCGTTGGAGTTGTTCATGGCATCGAACTCGTCATTGTTGTTGTAGACCGAATATGAAATACCTTGCCTATCCATCACTCCAAGAGAAAAATGTGAGTGGTAGAAAGAGAAGAACGAATACCAAATGTACCTTGACCGAAGTTGAAAGTGGATCAATGATCACTCCAATGTGGACAAGGAAATAGCACAATTGGTACCAATTCTTGTCGGTTTCTCACACCTACACAAATAAGGCTTATGGTGGAGCTCGGTGAGGATAGTGGCACAAAAATTTAATGTAAAATGTTAGAAAGAGTCAATAATGTTGAAAGAGATTCACAAATTCGCAAGTGTAACAAGTAGACCAATAGCAATGAATGGCACACGGAAACACACACACAGATAGATAAATGGGGTCGTGCAACCTAGGAATGAGCACAAAATGTGGAATCCACGGAAAACGCTCGTGTTGCACAACTCAAGAGAGATGCTAGCACGATTGCTCTATAGGTGTATACGACACTTGTGCACAACCTATGATATGCAAAATGTATTGACTTTCTATCCCAAGTATGCTATGTATATGATGTTCCGGTGGTATGATCCAAGATGATTGGATATGAAAATCTTATATGCAATGTGGTATGGTGCTATGGCACTTGCTTACAAGCTCTTTGTTCACTCTTTTTCTTTGCTTAAAAGCTTATTTTTTCTTTGTTTTTTGTATGGCCACTTTTGCACAATGCACAAACCAAGATAGAAATTGTGTATATGCAGGAACAAACTTGACGCACAAGAGATGATATGATGATACCAATATGATATGGTATGTATGCAATGTATGGTGTAGATCACTAATGTGCACAAGTAACGTTGCCGGCAATACTCAAATGGCTAGTCTCGATAGGCAAGTGACGCAAAATGGGCTAGGGGTTATCAATGCAATGGCAAGGGAATATACAATGGAGGGATACCACGATACCAAGATGATATGGAGGTTACTGTCCGTGTCAATGATGAGTGGCGGTGATCTTGATGGAGATACCAAGATGATGGAGACTCGTCCCTAAGTAGCCGAAACACCTTAGGAAACGGAAAAAACGCGAACTCAAAATCTCAAATGTCAAAATGGTGGTAGCGGGATGTGGTGGTGGCGGAAGCTCAATGTAATTGCGGAATGGCAATGATGGGTTGCGGAGTACGCAATACGGAAATGGAGGGTAAGGTGGTTTACTATGCACAGTGTCGGAGTTGGAAGCACGGTCCCTAAGTAGCCGAAACACCTTAGGAGACACAACTCACAACACAAGCAAAATTGGGTTAGGTCAGGGTGGCGGGAGTGTATGGTTGGTAAGCCTATGTGGGAGTTATGGTGGTGGTGGTTGATGAAGAAGCAATCGTCCCTAAGTAGCCTAAACACCTTAGGAGACTCCAATCACTACACAAGCAACCACAAATGCTATAAGGAACAAAAAGGGTTAGGTTGCGGAAGTCAGTGGTGGTTATGCAGAAGTTGTGGTGGAAGCCCTAGGCAAAGATGCCAAAGTTCCGAAAATTTTATGGAGTCAAATGATGTTGGTGGTATTTTTGTGGGAAGGGGGATGTCAAGAGCTTCAAAACGAGCTAAAGAACGTCAAAAACGGACTCCGGATGAATTAGTTATGGTCAAAACGGTGAAACGTGGGAGACTGAAATGTACAGGGGCCGGACATCCGGGGGTGGGGGCCGGATATCCAGGGGCTGATGTCCAGAACCGTGTGGGTTTTATGCTCCAGGAGCCGGATGTCCGGTTTGGGGCCCGGATGTCCAGCCCGATGGCCCGGATGTCTGACCCGACGATTCCAGATCTCGTTTGGGACATCGAAACTCGATTTGGGGGCGGAAATAGATGAATTTGGTGGAAAAATTGATGGGATTTCGTGGATGGAAAGTGGGGGGAAGTGGGGATATGCTAGATCCACTTGAAACCAAGCAAATCCATGGATCAAAATCAACAAAACTTCATCAAACCAACAAATCACAAAAAAATGGGGCTATTTTTGGTGGGGATTTTCGAATTTAGGACGAAATCAACAAAATTAGGCTAGAAAACACAACGGGGAGGCTCTGAAATCGTGATCAACATGGCTCATGATACCAAGATGATGTAGGGTAGAACCCTAGTGGCCCGATCTTTCACGAAAGGAGAGAATCCCACAATGAACACGAAGAACACGAGGAGGGAAACGAAGGGAAAATCACTAGGGGAACACAAGAGAACACTCAAATCAACAAGAATGATCACACATGCGCTAGATCCATGAACACAAAGGAGATACAAGATCCAAAGTCAACAACGGACGATACAAGAGGTAACCGGTTCTTCTCCGTAGAGGAGGTCTTGAATCCACAAGGGGATCTTCCCATGAGGGGTCTTCAATCCAAGGTGGATCTTCTCCGTAGAGGGGTCGCGGTCTCTCTCGTGGAGTAGATCCGATATGGATGAGCAGTGCTCTATCTCTAAAATGAGCTAAACCAATGCTAACCCTAAAACGTAGGTGGAGGGGGAGTATATATAGTCTAAGGGGCGAAGGGGTACATGGGCCACGGCCCAGATGCGCTGCACGCAGGCAGGGGGGGCGGATGTCTGGGCCTTCCCGAGACGCCGAATGTCCGGGCGCTGGGGCCGGATGTCCGGGTGCTGGGGCCGGATGTCCGGGCTAGCAGGGTCCAACCTTGTTGCTCTCTGGAATGGCGGGGTCTGGATTTCCGGGCTGGAGGCCGGATGTCCGGGGGCTCGGGACGGGGCCGGATGTCCGGGCTGGTCGCCGGATGTCCGGGCCCTGTAGACTTGGCCGTTGGCTCCTTGCTGCTGGTGACACGTCCAGGGGTCGGATGTCCGGGTCCTGGAAGCTGTCTCTGTCTTCTTCCGTCGTCGCTTCCATGCTTCCCTCGCGGATGGTGTAGTTGTTCCTTGGCGCTTGCACTCCTCCTCGTCGTCCGTAGTGTTTCGACAATACCTATTCATGCACACGAGAGGGGTGTCAAGTAGTATACCATCCTCGAAGGGGTCAAGTGAGCACGTGTAAAGGAGATGATTCACCTTTATGTATGTGAAGTAGATGTCGCACATGTCACTTGCCAAACGGACTCTTGACATGGTGATGTCCATAGGATGCTCCGCATCAAACACTGACTAGTGACTACTACTGACATAAACAGCAAGACATGATAGTTCATAAGAAGTCTTGCTACACCACCAAAATGCACCAATCTGTAGCTCTCAGACTCTCGTGATCCACACGAGAATGGCATTCTAAACAGAAGCAACTATTACATAGTAAGAGTGACATAGACGAGGATGACCAAATGACAAGGAATATGCATAACAAAAGAAAGAACTACCAATCCAGAACCAGCAGCAAAGACAACAAAGTCATTCGAAGAGATGATCCAACACCATCATAATTTGCAGCCCCGCTTCAGCGACCAGTGATCCGGAGACACCAGTACTCGACCCTTTCGATGGAACAGCCCAATTACCTATCAACCTAAAGGCTTGAACCACATCACTGCCTGTCGTAGTTGAGACATCCAAGGATCAAAGTTAATCTGGATACCTTTGTCATTCTCACCTTCTTTTGGCTACAGGCTGTATCGTTGACAATCAGGGGAGTTTGCTCCCGAACTCCTAGGGCTCGCCGTGTAGACACAGTTTTCCATAGCAAACAGAGCCTCTCTGCCATCAAGGTCCTTGCCAACGGTGATCTCCTGGTTAATCGGATAATTGAGTCCGAGAAACAGAGAGTGTGAACCAAGGCTGTTTACCCGCCTCCAACTAAAAAATCCTAAAGGCCCCAACAAGCTGGTATCCTGCTCATAGACGTAACAGCCACTATCCGGATACTCACGTATTACACGGTGCTTTATACAGTGGGGTTTTTGCAATATAACTTTTCCGGCTCATGTGTCCGAATGATCATCAGTCTTTTGTCATCATCTGATCGAGCGAGGAACCAGTTGTGATTCCCTGTTTTTGGCAAAGGTGGTGTGATTACAAAGGGCGGTAACTGTAGGACACTACATCATATCAAAAAGGACAAGCATTGTTAATGTAAGATCAGCATTGTTCAGAGTATGAGTAGGATAATGCAAGAAACAGCATTGTATAGAGGAAATAGGTCTCCCATGCTAGCATGCCTGTTCACTTCATCGTTCAGGTATCATCCATATTGCGAGCAGAACCAAATTCTCGTGCATGCCCAATCAACGCCCTACTGCGATGCATGCAGTGGTCGTTCTGGTGCATCAAGGACGGCATGCAGATCGTTCCACAGTTGAGAAGAGGAAAAATGGAAAGGTAGAACGCGGCAGCAGAGGAAGAGAACGCTGGCTAACGAGGCTGGGAGGGGATCGAGCAGGAAGTTAATGCTCCATGCCTAAAGGTTCTGGGAAAACCTGATTTTCATAAGGTGACTTATACTCACCTAAACGGAGGGAGTATTCCTTAACCAGAGAATGTTGTGTCTCCCACTCACACGCTCAAAAAAACTATGACACATTTTTTATCTGTTTGCATAGGTCCCACCTATCAGGAGGATGGGCACGTACACCAACAGGTACGACTCATCAGTCTACCCACATAGCCTTTTCGTTTAGTCTACCTAGCCGTCTAATCAACTGCCTGCACGCCACTTCTCCCATTTACTTCTCCATCGGGAACCGATTCTCCTCAGCTTCTTCACCTCCCCTTCGTCTTCATTTGCATCCAAACCCCGCTGCATTCACATTGTTTTAACCTCTTTAAATAATCATCTACTACTTCAGTTAGACTAGCCATCTAATCCTAATTCTCCAAACCATAGCCCTCCATTCCGGCGGTTCCAAATGGCGAAAGAGATCGAGATGCAGGTTTTTAGCGTCCAACATGTCCTCGTCGAAGGCTCGATGCGCATAGTTTCCACCGTCACCGTCCACCCAAGGGTTGTTCGGCAGTGGATCAACAATGTATCCAACTCCCTCGAAAAGGTAGAGACGAGGGTCATCGGTCTCGACGCAGAGTACACGGAGCGTGCCCCTGGGAAGATCCAGCGCGCCGCCGTCCTTCAGCTGTGCCTCGAAGATGATGTTTTTTTGTACCACATCATACACTCGCCCTCCATACCAGGTGAGCTCCACGATTTCTTGTCTCAGGAGGACGTATACTTCTGTGGGGCAGCCATCGAAGGGGACAAACAGAAGCTAGAGCCGTACAACCTTGATTTGAAAAGCATCGCTGACCTACAAACCAGAATCAAAATTCCTGTGGAAGATTGTGATAAACAGACACCATCCCTATTCGACGTAGCAAATTTTGTGCTTGGTACAAATCTTCAGAAGGGTGATGAGACGGTGGCATTAAGGTCGTCTAGATGGGAGAATTATCCCTTGACATACGAGCGGATAAAATATGATGCCCTCGATGCCCGTGTGAGTTTCGAGATAGCTGCAAGGTCCAAAGAGCTTGTTGTGAAGCCGTCTCCCACAGAGAATGAGAAGAAGAAGAAGAAGAAGAAAATGCTGCACCAGCAGGAGGGCATTATGGATGGATGAACTATTTCCTCTCTTGTAAAAAAATTATTCCCTCTCGGTGTATATTGATATAGATGGACTATTTCGATGGTGTGCATGTCTTTGGAACAGAGTAGTAGCGTGGGTCCGCTTGACTATAAGGAACTATTTATCCGCATATATAGCTTTCTCTGCTACTCCTTCCAGTGATCGGTATGCAGTGCATGTGTCCGTAGACATGACAGCTTGTCCAGGGAAGTTCAACTACGGCAACCATCACGTTTCATCTCGTGATTCCCACAATGCCTCTCCAACCCACGGCACCACGCCCCCCCCCCCCCCCCCGGCACCCCGCCCCCCCCCCCCCGACGTGCGCCTCACCCCTCTCGGTCGCACTGCCCCTCTGCCTTTGTGTGCATGACATGTGGGCCACCTAAAATGCGGCGAGCATCAAGTTTCTACCACAGCCACCCGCGATTCCCACGACGCCGCTCGAACCCATGAAACCACACATCCCCCGACCTGCGGCTCACCCCTCTTGGCCCCACTGCCCCTCTGCCTACGGGAGCATTACATGTGGACCAGTCACCTATCGGGTCCACATGTTATTAACTCAAAGGTAGGTGTAGTAAGGCGCTGAAGCTCAGTCCCGACGGCCCTGAGAGGGAAATGTAACTCCTGCGCCAGGGCTTGTGGTGCTCCCGCGGCACGAACTCATGCCAAACTCGAGATTTGTGTCTTTACTATACATGCACGCAACGATTTAATGGACATTGTAATCTCAACATGTGATGGGGAGCTCTAAATTTGAATTTGAAACTTATAAAATGAAAATATTAAAAACAAATAAACTGGGAGAGAGGGAGTATATCGTAGGATGTGTCCCATACAAAATAAGTCCCCTGGTTTGTCACCGCGAAGATGCGGTTAGAAAGGAGCACAGCGTCTTCCTACTCGTACGGCAACAAATCGGCCGCAGACAGCATGGTCCGCCTTTGACCACCATGTGCAAGGTTCGTGCTATCTTATTCAATCTCACCGTTGTTCCATCGTACCAATTCATGCGGTGGCCCATTGCATGGCTGATCCCAATGTTGGACAAAGGTTCTATGGGAACATTGTCACCGTTGTAAATGTTGTGCAAATTGATGTTGGTACCCTCCCGTACATATGCAAGCCAATCTCCACTCGCACCGATCCTAACCTATGAAACAGTGGGCAGGGGGAGAATTAGGAAATGGACACGGAAGTAGTCTTTAGAATGCATTTACTACGTGATCAAACTCATCTTACCTGCTCATCGGAGGAAATCCGAGTGCCCCTCAACGTCGGCATCTCAAGGGGCGTCAACTTGCAACTACGGCCACGCCACGCTGGAGAGACCCCCAAGGAAACATCCTTGTGCGTTCCACGGAACATCAAGATGCATTTGTATGAGTAGTTTATCTTGTGAGAGAAAAGGATGAACGAGGGAAGGCCTCTAGAGATAGAGATGGACACTACTACTACCAATGTGCTAGCCCGTGCGTTGCAATGGATCCAAAGTAGTAGAATAATACTTGTTCACGTGCTTGAAATATAAACACTCTAATTTTGATATACATGTGTCAGCAGACATGACAGCTTGTCCATGGAAGTTGAACCATGACGACCATCACGTTTCTTGTTTCTACCACTGCCACACCCACACGCGATTCCCACGACGCCGCTCCAACCCACGGCACGACGTCCCCGACGTGGACATGGATCCTCTGACGTGGCTATCACTGCCTTGCCCTGCCTTTCCCTCGCTGACAGGTGGGACCCACGCTTATGGGTCCCACATGTCAGTGACAAAATGGTAGGATTGTTCGCGTCAGGGGATCCTCATCCCCCCGACGTGCCCCTCATCCCTCTCGGCCCCACCGCTCCTCTGCCTTTATGTGCATGACATGCGGGCCGGCTGAACTGCGGCGACCATCAACTTTCTAGCATAGACACACCCGACTGAACGTGGTTTGCCTGCTCCGCTGCTGTGCTCCGATCCGTACTCCTGCACCATCGAATTTTCATCCAGTGGCTGTGACACATTTCGTCCTGGGCATCAATCCTCAGCTGGAGTACTTATGTACTACAGGTAGTACCCGCCGGTGTGGCCATCTACGCCTCGTAACGCCCCGATGCCCAGCTGTGGCACCCTCGCCATGGCCACGCCACCACCGTCTGGTTCATCTTGAACGAGTGAGTCGCAGACCACGCCACCACCATGAGAATGACATGTGGGCCAGCCGCATTTAAGGTCCGCATGTCATTGACTCATAGGCCAGGCACTAAGCCACTGAAGTTCGGTCCCGTGGGCCCCGAGAGGGAACTGTAACTCCTGCGGCAGGCCTTGTGGTGCTCCCGCAGTACGAGCTCGTGCCAAAACTAGAATTTGTTTCTTACTACTACCAACTAGTACTAGTAAGATACACGTGCATTGCACGCATGAGATTCTGGTGGTTTGTGCATTATGCTTCTACATGTGGAGCTTTCTGGATTCTAACATGTGGCAAAATTTGGTGGAATGTAAGGTTAGGCAAGTTTGATTAAATTAGCTGAGTGTTTGGTTCAAGCCACACCTTAGGCAAGCCACACTAAGGCCCCACATGACATACACACAAAAAATGTGGCAAGATTCCCTTAGGCTTGCCAACTTGTGGCTCTCATTTTGAAGAACTAATAACTTTGCCTAAGCTTAGTTGTGGAAAAGTTAGTCATGAATTAAGTTCAACCATGGAGTCTTCTAGATTATACATGTGGCAGAATCTGGTGGATGATATCCAACGGTCACTAGTGCTCAGATTTGCCATCTTTGTACCGTCGGATTGGCTTCATCCAACGACCAACTTTCAAAGTTTTTCACACACTATATAGGGGGTATAGATATAGATGTGCCGGTCCGTTGCAATGGATCCAAAGTATATCTATTTAGTGGAGTGCACTCTAAACACATTATCTATTTATTTTTCTCTAACCTTCCGTAGCCATGCAACCAAGCCACATAAGCTTCATGGGTGCCACCACATCATATTATTCATACTACATTGATTGAAAAAAAGATAAATCACCCAAAACAAGATCTTCCCGTTTTTTGTTCCTACGATGTTGTGCCGTGCACGTACCTACTAGTTGTATAGTGGTAGTACTAGTAATATAGTATTAGGAGTACAAACTTGGTACTAGTAGGAGTAGTACTAGTACGGAATGCTCCTACTCTATCAACGAGCCCCGTCTGACAGCAAATTTCTTGGCTTTCGTGCTACAACTAGATCTTCCCCTTGTTTCTGTTTTCCGACCCGGCGGCGGGCGGGGTGTCGGTTTGCTCAACGACGGTCCCACATGAAAGTGAAAATGCTAGGCAACACGCCTTCCCTAAGCTATGTGTCGTGCCGGATGAGCCGTGTTGTACTCCCGATTCCCGGGCGTGTGGGGGTGCGACGCGAACGCGGCAGGCCTTTTCCTTTCACCAGCAATGTGCCCGTGCGTTACGATGGATCCAAAGTAGTAGAATAGTAGTATTTGTTCACAAACTTGAAAGAAATCACTATTGTTTTGATATACTCCTAATATATTACTCCCTCTGTACCTAAATATTTGTCTTTTTTGAGATTTCAAATGGACTATCACATATGGATTATATAGACATATTCTAGTGTTTCTAGCAAGATGCCCGCGCGTTGCACGAAGTTGATGGAAAAGGTAAGCACAACTTATAAATTGACGGATAGAGTACTAGTTATAGTGATGCATATAATTAAGCAAAGGGATCGCACATGTCGGTATTGACTGGAACGAGAATGCAACAGCATAATAAGAATTAAGGCCACGATGATGCGATCGCAGTGGTGGTTACAGAACGCAAGAAGAAAGATGGATCCACGAACGTACGACCTCCTCATCCTCAACTTAGTGCGCCGGGCCACCGACCGGCGGCTAAGGAGCGGCGGCTTTTGTGGCGAGGTCGAGGTGCTTCTCAGCAAAGGCATCCAAGGCTTCCAGCCGGTTGAGGAAGGCCAACGTCATAGCGTCCTCACTGGCCTTGTAGATACCTATGTACACGATTTGCTCATACACATGGATGTGTAGGTCAACGAATTCTTGTAGGGTGAGGCGCCTCGTGGCGAGCGCGACCTCCAGGTGGACATTCTTCGTGGCGTCGGCGGGCAGTCGCAGGGCCACCAGTGCTTGAAAGAGGTTCTGGCCATGGAGGCCGATTAGGGTGGCAGGCAATGAGGAGCCCGGGCGCGCGGGCTGGAGGAGTACGGCGATGTCATCCGCGAGCTTCTTCAGGACGGTGAACTTGTTGCTGGTGGCAACGATCATCTGGTCCAACTGAGAGTCGTAGTTGGCGTCGACGGCGGCCATCCACCAGCCGGTCTCCAACACCGTCTGGAGACGATCCTCGGTGCCATGGCGCAGGCCGGTGTCGTGGACCATCTGGCGCAGCCGCTGCCCGCTCACGCGCATCGCCGCCATGGGTCTGGAGTGAGCTCTTTTGCGCTTAGTGTAGGTGCTTAGACAAATGCTTAGGTGCGTACGATGTGGTAGATGCATTGGAATGGAGGGGCGCCTTTATATGAGGGCAATGAGGGCAAACTGCGTTGCATTCACATCGTGCAACCTATTTTTCCGGACCTCCTCCCATTACTTCCCTCATGCATTAATTGAAGGAGGATGCATTGGCCGTTCAACATATCGGGAACCGCTACTCCCTCCCTCGTCTACATTAAAGCCGTATCGGGAACTGCGCCACCCGATGTCAAATCGAATACTCCCTCCGTCTAGGTGAGTATTAAGTCATCTTATGAAAACCAAATAGTAAACACATAGGCATGGTGCATTAACTCTCAGGTTGTTTCTTATTTTTTGACATAAATAGAGGAATCAACCAAGAATATATGTGGGGCTTGTATGCTTTTAATGACTTGAGACTATCAAACATGACATGAAGTGGTCAGTTCGTTGCACAAGAACAAATACAACCCACGTCAGCACACACGCATATTATATAGCATCACATCCAATGGCTATAAAACATGAATGAGACCAAATTATATCTCATCTAGATGAGTTCTAGCAAAACTGTATTAATAATACTTAGTACTCCTGCGCCATGTATCATATATTAGTATCATGTAGTACTTTATTTATTGCCATGTATGACACATAGTACTCAACTCTCTCTCTCTCTTTATTTATTTAATTCTATGACACCTCATCAAAATTGCTAAGGCTAGTACCATCACAACCAGCCTTAGCAAATACGAAGTACTAAACATTAAGTTCTCTCATTTTCCTCTCCACCTTGGTCACCTAGACGAAGGGAGTATACTGCGCGGGCTTTTCCTGCACGGTAGGCGGGGCAGTTCCGCCTAGTCGGTTCGACAGAGACGTGAGAAGACGAGGGAGTAGGCTGCTGCAAATGTAGGGCGGTGTGATTTGATAGCAAGTTACTGCTGGACAGGTGGGGCCCCGTGATTTGACTTGCCATTATCATTTTAACTGCGGCGCTATGACCGGCGTGAGTCTCCCGATTCCTGACCACCTCCATACAGGTGCCTCTCCCAATGCTCCACCATGTAGTAGAGGTTGGCTCTTGCATGAGATCCCAGTTCTCCACTTTTTCCTTGCCTCTCTTTCCTCCAGATATGCAAAAATGCCATGTAAAGCGCACTATTGTACTTACTTGCTCCTACAGGTGCTTAAGCTTGCCACATAGGCATAAAGTCTGATGTGGCAAGTTAATCAAGAAGAGAGAGACTAGTTTGGTGACCCAAGGAATAAATGGTGCTAAGCGCGTGTACCTAGGTGAAAAGACAATTTTGAGTCTATAGCTAATTAAATGAAGCAAACTTAGCAACACCATTTCATTGGAAGAGGTCACTCCTTGGCAAATGCAATAAATACTAGTACTCCCTGTGTCCCATAATATAAGAACGTTTTTGGCACTACACTAGTGTCAAAAACGTTCTTATATTATGGGACAGAGGGAGTACGAAGAAAGAGATAGAGAGAAGTAAAAAAATACACTTATAGCCAACCTTATAGCCAAAACCTTGTTGTAGTATGAGTGACTAAGTGATGACTATGTATGACATGCCAACATCAGATAGCCTAATGCACCGTGTTAAATCTCCAAGGGCGCGACAGCACGAGCGACGCGACAATCGTGGTAGGCGCGGCCACGATACGGGCTGCTGGCAGCCCTTGGATCTGAGATCAAACGGTCGCATGCTAAGTTGCTGAAAATTTGCAGAATAACCCTCCATGATAGGATAATTCACCCATAGGTCTAGAATCACGCCATGCAACCGTTCGATCTCAGATCCAAGGGCTCTCGGAAGCCCGTATCATGGGAGAATGGAAAGCCACTACCCTACCGTTCGCACGCCGGCAGTTCACTCCTACTCGTCCCTACACGTCCTTCAATACTACGGCGGTTTGTTCCTAGTCGTCTCGTCCATTCACATTACGGCAGTTCCACTAATCCTAACCCTCCTCCCAAATCCATGGCATCCCAAATCTCCTCGATCGGCGGTGAGTACAAGGTTAGAACCATCACCGGCGATGAGTTCGATGTCATCTACACCTGTTCTTCCGCGACGGTGAAAGGATGCCTTTCTCGCTTCAGACGCATGTTCGAAGACTCACATGATGAGTGGGTCGCTGGGCTAGATGTTGAGTACACCGCAGTCCTGGGACGAGAGAAGGATCTAAAGGACGAAGAGAGGAAGAAGCCCGCCATGATCCAGGTTTGCGTGCATGACTTATGCTTGGTCTACAACATATGCCATGCCGATGTTGAGTGCCAGGATTTTAAGGACTTCCTCAAGAGCAACCTAGTCAAATTCGTTACTATAGACTTTGGTAACGACAAAGAAGTCATGCGTCGGATAGGCCTCGTTGTAGGCAACACCTTCGACCTCCAAAAGAATCGGCTGGTGTCCTCTCGTCAGCCTTCAATGCTGACCCTGGCAGGAGCCATGGTGATATAGGATGAAATCCTAGAGGGGGATCTTTTCACACTTGGAGGGGGAAAAGGGCAAACTCACAAGAACACAAAGAGGAAATCACTCAAACAATTCCCCAATCACACATCCACTAGAATAGCAAAGTAAGATCCACAAGTCACAAGCACAATCAAAGGAAAGATACAATGGCAAAGTTCTTCCCACTCCTAGGAGATGAGGTCTTGAAGATAGTCTTCTCCTAGAGGAGGTCTTGAAATCCACTAGGATTCTTCCCAAGAGGGGCCTTGATTCCACAAATGGGAAGGTAGAAGGAGCAAAGCTCACAAATATCTCATCTCATACTTTGCTAACCCTAAACATAGCCCTAGGTACGGTTTATATAGTCTTGGGGTCAAAAGAGATGAAGAGGGGCTCGGTTTGGGGATCTCGGCCGTCCATCCTGGGAGGCCCGTGCGCACGGGGTAAGTTGGGCCCGTGCGCACGGGGGTCTCGTGGGCACGGTACAGGCCCGTGCGCACGGGGTTCTCCAGCGCCAACTTCCTGGACGGCCCGTGGGCACGGGATCTCTGGGGCCCGTGCGCACGGGGTCACCTGGGACTTCCAGTTTTGCTGGTGTTGCACTCCGTCTTGGTCCGCGTGGCCTTGGGGTGGTTCCTCTTCTCCTTGGGGGTGCTCCTGAGCCTCTTGGTGGTGTTCCTCTTCGTACCTAATGAGACATAGTGTATCTTGGTGAGGTAGCAACAATGTTCCATGCGTATTCATATGCAAGCTAAGTAGGAAGGAGTTCACCTTGGTTTCCAAAGCACGTGTTCTCGCTCTTGTCATAGGTCCATGTGGGGCTTGATGTGTCGGTGTAGAGTCCATGGGGATGATGGAAGGATGCTCCACATCATCTCCCCCCCCCCCGATGGGAGAGACAAGGAATTCCAGTCCTTCGATTTCTACAGGGACGTCGTTGCAAATCATGGAGGTTCGACATTGGCCCGCAGGGGTGTGTACTAATAGTGAAGCATCCATGTTCTCACATTTAATGTCGTGCAAGCATGCAAAACCTTCTGACATGAATGAATGCGATGCACCTGTATCAAATAAAACGGATGCTGGTACTGAATTTACGAGGAGGGTACCCATCACAGTAGCAGGCTGGTCTTGAGCTTCGCTCAGATCAACGTGGTTGGCATGAACACGACCATAAGACTTGGCATTGTTGCTGCGGGGCTGGTTGCTTCCACGGCCAGTTGCTGGAAGGGCCAGTTGATTCGGGTTCTGGTTGCATTCCCTAGCATGATGCCCTGGTTGTCCACACCTGAAGCACAATCCATTATTGGGAGTGGGAACAGGAGCTTGTGGTGGTGGAGCTGGGAGTCTTGGCCGCCTAGTCGGAGGAGTAGGCAGACGAGGTGCAGCATAGGTCTGCCTTGGGGTAGGTGCATCCGGTTGGTACAAACTATTGGGAATCCATATCTTGCGCTTCTGCGAGGACGGGCCCGAAGATGAGCCCGTGTCACGGTTGCGCCTGTGAGAGCTCTGGTATTCCTGCAGTCCAGTTTCGACATTGATGGCTTTGTTCACCAGAGTGGCGAAATCAGCAAAATCATGCACTAGAAGTGCGAGTTTGATGTCAGCTTGAAGGCCATCCCGGAACTTCTCCTGTCTGCGTGCATCAGTTGCAATGTCCTCTTCAGCATAGCGGGACAAGTCCAGAAACTCCCGCTGATAAGCTTCCACAGTTTTGTTGCCTTGGGTGAGGTTGCGGAATTCACGCTTCTTCCGGTCCATAACTCCCTGAGGAATGAAGCGAGCACGGAAGGCAGCTTGGAAGTCTGGCCAGGTGATGATTGTTCCAGCTGGCAGTGTACGCCTGTGGCTGTCCCACCATTGAGCTGCGGGTCCCTTCAAGAAGAAGGAAGCAAAGGTGACATAGCTGGCAGGGGCTACATCAGCAGACTCCATCTCATAGGTGATGTCACGGAGCCAGTCATCAGCATCCAGAGGCTGAGTTGAGCTGCGGTACACTGTTGGGTTCAGGCGCATGAAATCCTGCAGAGTTACTGGGTTGGCTGCTGGTTCATATTGGGGCGAGGAAACTGAGCCATCATATTCTCCATGAACTGGCGATTCATCTCAAGCTGTTGGATCATACCAGCCATGTACTTAGGCGGTGGTGGGGCGTTGCCACCATGACCACGACCACCTGGTCTAACCATCCTGCTAATATTTAACAGGGGTAGTTCAGCATTGAGGAATTGTAAAAACAAGAATCATTCATGATGAAACATGCACAACGAAAGCAGCACGATAGTTACCACATAGTAGTCGGCATATCTTACAAAAGAGATCATGCATAGAGTTCGTTACACAGTGTTCAGTACATAGACTAAGACATCATAGGTGGCACACAGGCTCGCGGCGAATGCATCTAACACTAATAAGCAAGTCTACGTCAGTCCCATGCGGTACTGCGGAGGTAGGTGTAGCCCGACAGCTGGTAGTGACGCGAAGGGAAGACCTCCACGCGAGTAGCCTGGGGTCCGCGGATACTCTGGTGCGGAACCCGATGCACAGGTGGCAGGAGAGGGCCCAATGCAGGAGAGTAGCCTCCCACATCTGGCCAGCCGACGCCCTGGGGCATCACGGTCCTGGCTGGGTAGATAGCAGAACGCGACAGCTCCCCAGATCCGATGAAGGGGTGCAACATCGTCAGAGCACGGTAGAGGTGCTGACGAGTGGTGTACAACTCGTGGCGAAGATCTCGGTTAGCTCGATCCAGCCCATCAGCATGCAGAACCAGGTTCTGATGGTAGAAGGGCTCTCAGGTGACAGTGGAGTAGGCAGCAGTGTAGTAACCCTCCGCACCAACATCGGATGCGATAGCAATGTGCCTGAAGGGGGAGGTGTCCAACTCCTGATACTCGCCACGGAGACGTGTCAGAGCAGCATAAGCAGCATCGTGGACCGCCATATCGATAGTCACTCCAACACCATGAGCAGTGTGCAGCACGGTAGTGGAGTCATACTCTCGAGAGTAGAGGTGGACGATGGTACGGTACTGCTCCTGGTTGAAGTCCTGATACTCCTCATAGACGGTGTACTCAGGGTGCCAGTGATAACCCAGATAGGTCATCATCTCAGCCAACACAGCAGGTGATCCTGAGGCACCAATGGCCGTCGTGTGGCGCACGACCTGCCTCGTGGGTTCCATCTGAAAACAAAGTTGTTTTCACAGGTGTCAAATGACAATGTGGATAAAGTTCAAGTACTACTCTAAAGAATAACTAGGGCTTATCCAACTTTGGGGTGAATGTCGTAACAGGATCCTAGTGTCAGAGTTAGTAAATTCGTTTAACCCGAGTAGAAGGGAGTTCAGAGTCCCAGAGTAAAGGTCGAGGAGTAAAAGATCCTAGCACCACCCGATGGCGACGTGGGCCCGTAAGGCACACAGCCAAGTTAGTAAAAGTTTTTGCAATGTCTAGACTCGACTTCAGCCAAGGAGTGTGGAAGGGGGGTTCCTACAGGCAGTCGGCTCTGATACCAACTTGTGACGCCCCCGATTCAATCGTACACTAATCATACACGCAAACGTGTACGATCAAGATCAGGGACTCACGGGAAGATATCACAACACAACTCTACAAATAAAATAAGTCATACAAGCATCATATTACAAGCCAGGGGGCCTCGAGGGCTCGAATACAAGAGCTCGATCATAGACGAGTCAGCAGAAGCAACAATATCTGAGTACAGACATAAGTTAAACAAGTTGGCCTTAAGAAGGCTAGCACAAACTGGGATACAGATCGAAAGAGGCGCAGGCCTCCTGCCTGGGATCCTCCTAACTACTCCTGGTCGTCGTCAGCGGGCACCACGTAGTAGTAGGCACCTCTGGTGTAGTAGGAGTCGTCGTCGACGGTGGCGTCTGGCTCCTGGACTCCAGCATCTGGTTGCGACAACCAGAATGAAAGGAAAGGGGGAAAAGGAGGAGAAAGCAACCGTGAGTACTCATCCAAAGTACTCGCAAGCAAGGAGCTACACTACATATGCATGGGTAAATGTGTAAAGGCCATATCGATGGACTGAACTGCAGAAAGCCAGAAAAGGAGAGGGGATAGCTAATCCTGTCGAAGACTACGCTTCTGGCCACCTCCATCTTGCAGCATGTAGAAGAGAGTAGACTGAAGTCCTCCAAGTAACATCGCATAGCATAATCCTAACCGATGATCCTCCCCTCGTCGCCCTGTGAGAGAGCGACCACCGGTTGTATCTGGCACTTAGAAGGGTGTGTTTTATTAAGTATCCGGTTCTAGTTGTCATAAGGTCAAGGTACAACTCCAAATCGTCCTGTTACCGAAGATCACGGCTATTCGAATAGATTAACTTCCCTGCAGGGCTGCACCACATACCCCAACACGCTCGATCCCATTTGGCCGGACACACTTTCCTGGGTCATGCCCGGCCTCGGAAGATCAACACGTCGCAGCCCCACCTAGACCAACAGAGAGGTCAGCACGCCAGTCTAATCCTAAGCGCCCAGGGGTCTGGGCCCATCGCCCTTAGCACACCTGCACGTTGCGTGGGCGGCCGGAAGCAGACCTAGCCTAGTGGCGTTCCAGTCCAATCCAGCGCGCGCCGCTCCGTCGCTGACGTCAAGAAGGCTTCGGCTGATACCACGACGCCGGGATACCCATAACTACTCCCGCGTAGATGGTTAGTGCGTATAGACCAAATGGCCAGACTCAGATCAAATACCCAGATCTCGTTAAGCGTGTTAAGTATCCGCGAACGCCGACCAGGGCCAGGCCCACCTCTCTCCTAGGTGGTCGGAACCTGCCCTGTCGCTCCGCCTCAAAGATCCACACAGAGGGCCGTTGGGACAAAGGTCCTTTCAGCCCCCAATCCGTGAATCACTCGCGGGTGCTCCACAAGCCGACCCGTCTTTAGTCACCACATGTATCATGTATAAAGCATATAGTATATACCCGTGATCAACTCCCGAGTGATCACGGCCCGATAGTATAGCATGGCAGACGGACAAGGATGTAGGGCCACTGATGAAAATACTAGCATCCTATACTAAGCATTAGGATTGCAGGTAAAGGTAACAACAGTAGTAGCAAGGACAGGCTATGCATCAGTATAGGATTAACGGGAAGCAGTAACATGCTACACTACTCTAATGCAAGCAGTATAGAGAAGAGTAGGCGATATCTGGTGATCAAAGGGGGGGCTTGCCTGGTTGCTCTGGCAAGAGAGAGGGGTCGTCAACACCGTAGTCGTACGGGGTAGCAGCGGCGTCGGTCTCGGCGTCTAGAGAGAGAAGAGGGGGAAGAAACAATAAATATAATGCAAGCATATGCATAGTGAAGCATGACATGACAAGTAACAATGCTAGGCGTGCCCTAACGTGGTATGAGGTGGTACCGGTTAAGGGGGAAAACATCCGGGAAAGTATTCCCGGTGTTTCGTGATTTCGGGCAGAGGAGCCGGAGGGGGAAAGTTGCGGGTTCGATAGGTTAGGGGTGTGTGGCGGACGAACGGACTGCGTATCCGGATTCGTCTCGTCGTTCTGAGCAACTTTCATGTTGAAAATATTTTAATCCGAGTTACGGATTAAAAGATATGATTTTCTAAAGATTTTATTAATTTCTGGAATTTAATTAATTAATTATTTAATTCGAAAAATGAATTTATGACGTCAGCATGATGTCATGCTGACGTCAGCAGTCAACAGGGTTGACTTGGTCAACCTGACAGGTGGGTCCCGTTCGTCATACTCTGTTAGTTAATTAACAATAGTTAATTAGGTTAATTAGCCATTAGGTTAATTAATCAGGATTGATTAAATTAAGTATTTACTTAATTAATTAATTAATATTTTAATTAACATTTATTTTTATTTTTAACGTTCTGGGGGGGGGCCTGCGGTCAGTGGCATGGCCGGTCCAGTCAGCAAGGCTAACCGGGTCAACAGGCCGGCCAGGCCCCTAGGGCCCACGGGTCAGTGACCCAGGGGTGGCCCCAGGTCGGCCACGTCGGCGGCCGGCGTTGGGGAGCTCCGGGGAGCGTTCCCGCGGCGGAGGGGCGCCGGACCTCGCCGGGATTCGCCGTCTGGCGGCAAAAATGGCCGCGGGCGGGTGCGTTCGAACGTGGAGAGGATGCCGCGTCCAACGGTGGCAGAGGCACGGCCGGACTTGGCCGGAAACGACGCCGGCGAGCGGCGGAGGCGGCGGTGGGATTCGGGACCGCGTCGGGATCGCGCTACGGGGCTAACGGGAAGGCCAGGGGGGGCTGCGCGACGCGCTGAGCACAAGGGGCTCGGCCCCGTGACCATTTGGTCACCGGAAGGGCGCCGGCGACGAGATCCCGACGGGGGCGCTCGGGTACGGAGGGGAACGAGGGGGAAGAGGAGGGGGGCCTCGACCGAGCGGAGGAGGTGCGAGGGGAGGGGGGGTACGTGGGGCGCGGTGAGCCGGCGCGAGCCGGAGCGCGACGAGCGCGGCGCCGGAGCGAGCTCCGGCCATGGCGACCGAGCGCGGGGGTCGACCCCTACGGCTACAGAGCGAAGCAGGGGAGGGAAGAGCTCACGGGGGGAACGCGTGGGGTCTCGGAAGCGGGCTCGGGGGCGGTCGGGGGCCTCCGGCGGGGAGGAGGTCGAGGCGGCGGCCGTCCGGCGATGCGGATCCGACGAGGTGGGAGTCGGGGACGGTCCTGAGGCGACGAGGGGGGGTTCGGGCGTCCTGCGCGGCCGGTCGGGGAGGAGGGGAGGAGGACGAGCGCCGGTGGGGTGGGGAGCCGGCGTCGGGGGCGACGGGATCGGGCGGATCCCGATCCAGATCGGCGGGGGAGGGAGGAGAAGGGGATCGGGGGTAATGGGGTGTCGGCTAGGGTTTCCGCCGACCGGGGGGGTTATGGGAGTGAGGGGGTGGGCCGGGCCAGGGGCTGGCCGGCTGGGCCAGGTGGGCTTGGCCCAGTTTGGCCAGGGGGGGGGGGTTTCCTTCTCCTTTGTTTTATTTTTCTTTTCTTAATTTATTTTCTCTTCTGTTTTATTTCATTTTCAAATATTCAGACACTTTATAAAAATGTGTGCACCCCACCATAATTAACCTTGTAATATTTGACAACCCCCGAACATTTTTGTTTTAATATTTGAAAACTTTTATTCTTTGGTTGATTTTGAAATTTAATTTGAATCAGTTTCGAACTAACACGAGTCTAGGAACAGTAATCGAGGTGACGTGGCATCATTAGCAGAGGTTCACTGTAGCTTAATTACCCGGGCGTTACACCCACCCTGGGAGAGATCCGTCCATGGATCGTGATCTTCATCACCATGGTATTTGGCCAAGTCTTTGACGTTGAATGTGTCGCTCACATTGTACTTGTCTCATGGGATGTCGATCTTGTAGGCGTTGTCGTTGTAGCGTGCGAGTACTTTGAATGGGCCATCGGCTCTTGGAAGTAGCTTGGACTTGCATTCGTTGGGGAGATGATCCTTGCGGAGATGTACCCAAACTAGGTCACCCGGTTGAAACACCATTGGGGACTTGTTGGCGTTGTGCTTGGTCGCGAGTCGTTGTACTTGGCGCTCTAAGGTGTGCCTTGTATCTTCATGCATCTTCTTGAGGTGGTTCACTCGGTCGCTCGCGTCCATGTTGATGCGCTCTTGTAGTGGTAGAGGAAGAATGTCCAATAGGGACAATGGGTTGAATCCATAGACGACTTCGAAAGGGGACTTGCCGGTAGTTGAATGTGTTGCACGGTTGTAGGCGAACTCGGCGATTTGTAGGCACTCCTCCCACTCCTTGATGTTCTTCTTGATCAAGACTCGTAGTAGAGTGGAGAGTGTACGGTTCGTCACCTCCGTTTGGCCGTCGGTTTGAGGGTGGTACGCCGTGGAGAAGAGTAACTTGATTCCGAGCTTGGCGCATAAGGTCTTCCAAAAGTAACTCAAGAACTTGATGTCGCGGTCCGAGACAATTGTCCTTGGCATTCCATGAAGACGTAATATGTCCCTACAAAACAAGTTTGCAACATGTGAAGCATCGTCTATCTTGTTGCAAGGAATGAAATGAGACATTTTGGAGAAACGGTCCACAACAACAAACACGGAGTCCTTGCCATTATGAGTTCTAGGCAAACCAAGTACAAAGTCCATGCTAATGTCTTCCCAAGGTTGGTATGGAATTGGTAAAGGCATATAGAGACCATGAGATTGAGCTTTGGACTTAGCTTTGCGACATGTAGAACACCGGTTGGTGAAACGATTGACGTCCCTAACCATCTTTGGACAAAAGTAGCTCTTGGAGAGCGTAGCGAGTGTCTTGTCGCGTCCGAAGTGTCCCATTAAGCCTCCTCCATGCGATTCCTGCAAAAGCAACAAACGAAGAGACGACTCGGGGATGCAAAGTTTGTTAGCTCTCATAAGATATCCGTCTTTCAAGTAATAGCGTTCCCAAGATGTATGCGACAAACACTTGGCATAAGGAGTAGCAAAAGTTGCATCATGCTCATACAAGTCTTTGATATGCTCAAAACCAATGACATTCAATTCAAGTTGGGTGACAAGCATGCATATACGGGAAAGCGCATCTGCTACAATGTTTTCTTTACCCTTGATGTACTTTATGACATAGGGAAAGACTCAATGAATTCACTCCATTTAGCATGACGCTTGTTCGACTTAGTTTGACCCTTAAGATACTTGAGAGTCTCATGATCGGTATGAATGATAAACTCATGGGGACGAAGGTAATGTCCCCATTCATGTAAAACGCGGACTAAAGCATATAGCTCTTTGTCATAGATGGGGTAATTGAGTTGCGCTCTGGAAAGTTTCTCACTAAAGTAAGCTATGGGGCGCTTCTCTTGCGTTAACACACCTCCTATGCCATTACCACTAGCATCGCAATGAATTTCAAAAGGTTTATCGAAGTTGGGTAAAGCAAGCACGGGAGCGTGAGTAAGCAAATTCTTAAGCTCATTGAATGCGGTATCTTGGGATGGACCCCAAACAAAAGGTGCATTCTTCTTGCTCAAGGCATGCAAAGGCGAAGCAATGGTGCTAAAATCCTTCACAAAACGATGATAGAAACCCGCAAGACCAAGGAAACTACGCACTTGATGCAAGTTGGTTGGTTGTGGCCAATTCTTAATAGCATTGATCTTGGACTCATCTACATGAACACCCTTACAAGAAACAACAAAGCCCAAGAAAACGAGCTTATCAACACCAAAAAGGCATTTCTCCATATTAGCATAGAGGCGCTCTTTTCTAAGAGTTTGCAAAACGGTGCGGACATGGTTGACATGCTCTTTGATAGATTTGCTAAACACAAGAATGTCATCGAAGTAAACCACAACAAATATACCAATGTAAGGGCGAAAGACATGATTCATAAGGCGCATAAAAGTGCCCGGTGCTTCCGAGAGACCCATAGGCATGACTAACCACTCATACAAACCAAACTTGGTTTTGAAGGCGGTTTTCCATTCATCACCCTCTTGTATGCGGATTTGATAGTAACCACTCTTAAGATCAATTTTGGAAAATATAGTGGCACCGCTAAGCTCATCAAGCATATCATCTAGGCGTGGAATGGGGTACCTATAGCGAACGGTGATAGCATTGATAGGTCTACAATCGGAGCACATGCGAAAGCTACCGTCACGTTTTGGCACAAGGATGACTGGGACGGCACAAGGGCTCAAACTTTCACGCACATGGCCATGGTCTATGAGATGCTTTACTTGCCTTTGAATTTCTTTGGTTTCCTCGGGGTTGACGCGGTAGGGAGCTTTGTTTGGAAGTGGCACTTCGGGGATGAGGTCGATGTGGTGCTCAATGCCTCGAAGTGGAGGTAGTCCCAGAGGTAGCTCATCGGGGAAAACATCTTGAAATTCCTGCAATAGAGAAGATAATACCAAATGTAGATTGTGAGAGGTGTTAGTTTTTGGTGCCTCATCCTTGCACAAGAGGACATAGTGTAGGACACTTGATGGGTTCTCACACACTTCTCTCATCTCATGTTTGGTGGCAAATAGGACTCAGTTTTTCTTATCGCTCATTGTGGAGGCACTCAATTTGGGCTTGTGGCGCTCACTCTCTTTTTGGTGGCTCACTCTCTCACTATTCTCTCCACGATGGGTGTTTTGCTTGTCGGCGAGCACTTGGCTTGGAGACATAGGACGTAGCACAAACTCTTTCCCTTTCATTTTGAAGCTATAGTGATTGGTACGCCCATTGTAAATGACACCTTGGTCAAATTGCCATGGCTGTCCAAGAAGAAGATGGCAAACGGTCATCGGAAGGACATCACACTCCAAAGTGTCTTCATAGGCGCCGATCTTGAAAGAGACTTGTACTCAATGCTCGACTTGTATGGTGCCGGTGTCACTTAGCCATTGAACCTTGTAGGGGTGAGGGTGCTTCGTCTTGACCAATTGAAGTTTGGAGCATAGTTCTTCACTTGCTAAGTTGTGGCAACTACCTCCATCGATGATGACCTTGACGGACCGTCCATTGATGCCGGCCTTTGTGTGGAAGATATGGCATCTTTGATCTTCGTCTTATTGATGTTGAAGAGTCAAGACCTTGGAGACAACAAGAGCGGGACTTGAATCTTCATCACAAAAGACTTGATCATCTTCGTCTTCATTGTTCACTTGCCGGTGCATGGCCACTTGCTCAAGGGCTTCCATTTCTCCTTCACTCAAGAGTCGTAGGTTCCGTCGTCGTTGAGGATCCTGGTGCGCTTGTTTGTGCACTCGAAGGACTTGTGGCCTCGGCCTCCGCACGTGAAACATTTGATGGAACTTGTCTTGATGGTCTCAACGGTTGGAGTAGATGATGATGAAGCTTTCGGCTTGAAGTTGCTTGTAGTAGGAGGACGACTTGCGCTTGTCGAAGTCTTCTTGTAACTTGACTTGTCGCCGGTATTTGGTGATGCTCTAGTTGAGGTAGGAGTTGCCGAAGTCGCGGGAGCTTGATAAGAGGAGCCGTAGGTCTTTGACGAGAACTTGGCATACTTGAAATCATCTTGCACTTGGTGTTCCGCTTTGGTGGCTTGGTGCACCAGCTCAATGAGGTTTGAGTATGGTTGGAAATCGGCGATCTTCTTGATGGGATGATTGAGGCCATTCAAGAAGTGTGCCATTGTTTGTTCATCGTCTTCCATGACATTGGCTCTTATCATTGCAATCTCCATCTCCTTGTAGTATTCTTCAACGCTCTTGGTTCCTTGCTTGAGTTGTTGGAGTTTCTTGAAGAGGTCGCGGTTGTAGTAGGTAGGAACGAAACGTGCTCTCATGACATCTTTAATTTGCACCCAAGTAGTGATGGGTGGATCACCTCTTGCCTCTCGGCGCTCAATGACTTGTTCCCACCAAATAAGGACATAGTCCTGGAACTCAAGGGATGCCATCACGATCTTCTTCTCTTCTTCATAATTGTGCAAACGGAAGATCTTGTCAACTTTCAATGCCCATGAAAGGTACTCTTCGGGATCGTTGCTTCCGTTGAACTTGGGCATGGTGAACTTGAGCTTGTCGTAGTGTTGCTCTTCATCATATTGGGGTCGGGGATGATGACGCCCATGTTGTAGATGATTGTTCAACTCATGGTGCTCTTGACGCAGGGGGTTGTCAAACTCATGTTGCTCTTGTCGTGGACGATTTTTCTTCATGCTCTCGATGAACTTGATGGTGTTGTCGAGCTTGAGTGGGAGCTTCGCGAGCTCGAGGAGGAACTTGACGATGCACGCGAGCTTGAAATCTTTGTTCTTGAATTTCTTCGCGAAGTGCTTCATCTTATTCACGGGCTTGACGGCTTCGGTCGACAATGGCTCGACTCGAATCACGTAGAGCTTGTTGCGCCACAAGTGCTTGAGCGTCACGGAGTTGTTGTTCTTGACGTTGTGCCTCGGCATCTTGTGCAAGTTGGTGTAGACGCGCAAGTTCTTCCTCTTCATGTTGGCGTTGTTGTTGCTATTCTCGTGCTAGCGCAAAGGCCTCTTGAGTTTGACGTTGTCGGCGCTCTTGAGAGTCGGTGTCTCGAAGTAGATTGAGGCTTGCTTGACGGTCGGTGCGCGCGGCTTGACGAAGAGTGTTCGATGACGGTGTACTTGAGCCGGAGAGGGTGAAGTCGGAGTGGCGGCTTGAACGGCTCCTTCTTGAAGTGGAAGACGAGCGGTTGAGCAACAAAGCATGAATTTCGTCCATCCTTGCGTCATTCTCTTGCTTGTGATCGTCGAGCTTGTGGTCGAAGTAGTCCCTTGAACGTTGCTCGGAAATTCGCAAGTCGGCGGCAAGGTTGTCGATGCGGTCACTCATAGCTTGTTGCTCTTGATGCAAAGCATGTTGTGCACCAAAGAGGTGACTCTTGGTGACGGAGGAGTTCATGTCGTCGTCTTGCGCCATGAAGAGTGGATTGGTAGAAGTACTTGGCCTATCCATCATGAGATAGTGGTGGTGAGTAGGAAAAATGAGAGAACAAAACCAAAGTTACCTTTTCCTAAGATTGTGGATGTAACAAGTGCGATCTCACGATGCTATAATAGGGGAGTTGGTACCGGGAATTGTTTCTCACACCTACAAGTAAAAGGCTTATGGAGGAGCTCGGTTAGGATAGTGGCAAAAATTTCAAGCAAATGTTAGTCAAGATATCGATAAGGTTGAGAAGATTCACAAAAATGCAAGTAAAAACAAATAGATCAAACCCAATGATGTCACTAGGAACACACACACGGAAGATAGATGGGATCTGCACAACCAAGGGGTGAGCTCCAAATGTGCAACCACGAAAAATGCTCTTGTTGTGCGAATACTAGAGAGACGCTAGCTCGATTGCTCAAATGGGCTAGATACGCATGTGCACCAACCTATAAGAGAAATGTGCCGTCTTCAATCCCAACTATGCTATGTATGAGGTGTCGAAGATGATATGCAAAAATGACTCGATGCTATTGCTTACAAGCTCTTTGTTGCTCCTCTTTTGCTTAAAAGCTTTTCTTGTTTTTTTTTGAAGCTAGAGCCAAGTATGATATGAGACAAGTATGTAAGAAATGCACGGGAGAGACTTATGGCACTAAGATGGTAACAAGATCACTACGGTGCACAATAGCATGGCCCGGCAATTCTCAACTTGCTAGTCTCGATGGGTAAGTGACGCAAAATGGCTCGGGTTATCAAGGCAAAAGCAAGGGTGAGATGTCGTCGAGGTTACCGTCCGAGTTGATGATCAAGTGGCGGCGATGATGATGTCCAAATGCGCCTAAGTAGCCTAAACACCTTAGGACACAAGAGAAACCGCGGTCCGAAACTCAAACAACCATGAGAAATAGTGCGGAAGAACACGAGTGTTGGTATGGATGCAAAATGGAGCAAAACAAAAATGGCCAAAAGTTTCTGGAGGGTCCGTGCGCACGGGGTAAGTGGGGCCCATGTGCACGGGGTCTCGAGGGCCCGTGTGCATGGGGTGTGCGGCAAGCGGAAGAACAGCTCCGGATCTGAGGGGATTAGGCAAGGTGAGGCAATTTTCGTGGGTTTGGAAGGTGGGGAAGCAGGAAGATGGGTAGATCCACTTGCCAAACTCCAAATTCGTGGATCAAAACAACCAAATCTCACAAGATCCAACAAATTGCAAGAAAAACATTTTGGGGCTATTTTTGTGGGGATTTTCGAATTAGGACGAAAAACAACAAAATCAAGCTAGCAAATGGGGGGTTGGGACTCCAAGGTGTGAATCAACCTTGCTCTTGATACCAAAATTATATAGGATGAAATCCTAGAGGGGGATCTTTTCACACTTGGAGGGGGGAAAGGGAAAACTCACAAGAACACAAAGAGGAAATCACTCAAACAATTCCCCAATCACACATCCACTAGAATAGCAAAGTAAGATCCACAAGTCACAAGCACAATCAAAGGAAAGATACAATGGCAAAGTTCTTCCCACTCCTAGGAGATGAGGTCTTGAAGATAGTCTTCTCCTAGAGGAGGTCTTGAAATCCAGTAGGATTCTTCCCAAGAGGGGCCTTGATTCCACAAATGGGAAGGTAGAAGGAGCAAAGCTCACAAATATCTCATCTCATACTTTGCTAACCCTAAACATAGCCCTAGGTACGGTTTATATAGTCTTGGGGTCGAAAGAGATGAAGAGGGGCTCGGTTTGGGGATCTCAGCCGTCCATCCTGGGAGGCCCGTGCGCACGGGGTAAGTTGGGCCCGTGCGCACGGGGGTCCCATGGGCATGGTACATGCCTGTGCGCACGGGGTGCTCCGGCGCCAACTTCCTGGAAAGCCCGTGGGCACGGGGTCTCTGGGGCTCGTGCGCACTGGGTCACCTGGGACTTCCAGTTTTGCTGGTGTTGCACTCCGTCTTGGTCCGCGTGGCCTTGGGGTGGTTCCTCTTCTCCTTGGGGGTGCTCCTGAGCCTCTTGGTGGTGTTCCTCTTCGTACCTAACGAGACATAGTGTATCTTGGTGAGGTAGCAACAATGTTCCATGCGTATCCATATGCAAGCTAAGTAGGAAGGAGTTCACCTTGGTTTCCAAAGCACGTGTTCTCGCTCTTATCATAGGTCCATGTGGGGCTTGATGTGTCGGTATAGAGTCCATGGGGATGATGGAAGGATGCTCCGCATCACATGGTTCATCCTTCGTATGGTAAACTAGAGAAACCTCCATACACGTGTCATCGTCATGCATGGCAGTGGAATGTACTAGATATAGACCACATCCACTATGCTGCAATGGATGGCTACCTTTGCTTCAATATCTACAAGGGTTGGATGAAGAGCAACAGCCAAGTGTGCGGTTCAAGCAAAGAAGTATCGGCCAAGAGGAAGAGGGACAAGGACGAAGTCGAGGACGTGGACGAGGACTCCGAGTAAGGTGGCAGTGGCGTTGCTCATGGTGGTTCTAATGCAGTGTCTACCGGAATAGTTGCAAAGTTCAATTTCAGGTGTGCTTAATTTAATTTGAGGGGTGTGTTGTGCTGAGCCCCCAGCGGAACTATGTTATGTTTCTTCTTGTTACTTTAACCCTTCAGTACGTACATACTAGTATTTCTTACATTTCATCTTTTAGTTGGTATAGTACTACCACTTGTTTCTTCACATTATATGCGTACAATATATATGGCCAACATCATAGAGCCAGCAGTTTAGTTGTCAAAGAATTTCAGTGTGCTTAGTTTTGTCAAAGAATTCCAGGGTGCTTAGTTTTATTTGAGGGGTGGGTTGTGCACTTGTGTTGGACACCATTATTGTGACAAGCCTTTTTAATAGTACTATATGCATAATTTGGTGACGAGCGCTCTCTATATGTAACACCTTTTTCAATTTCAAGTTTTGCTCCATGGCGCAATCCATCGATACTGCTACTGTACAAAAGTGGAGTATATGCATTTTTTAAAAGGCTAGAGGGCGGGGCAGTCTAGCTCGGTCGGTTTCACGAGAGGCGAGGGCCTTTGTGATTTGACGGCTCATTACTGCTGTCAAATCGAATAGTACTGCGCCGCCCGCTGCACGCCCGGCGCCTCCATTAAACCCCTCCGTTAAACCCGCATGCAAACCGAGAATCCTACTTCGGCCACATGTCTGTTCATGAGTGGGCTGGAATTAACCGCAACACCGGCCGAGCTCCTCCCGTCCGCCCTCAGTTTAAACGAGGCCAGACGCCGGCCAAGCTCCTACCGTCCGCCCTCTATTTACACGAGGCCAGACAGACAGCGGGCAAGAATCACACCCCTCCGCCGCTTCCCCATCTCCTCCTTCACCATTTTCTCCACTCCTCTGATGGCTTCCGATGAGCCGTTCTCAGGCATATTACCCGGCTGGGTGGCCCGCCGAGCCCTCCGGATACGCGCAAGGCCGCTCGGTGCTTCACCAACCTCACTTGGCCCGACGGAGCCAGTTGCCGCCCCAAGCAGGCGCGTGGTTCAGCAACTCGCCGCTCCAGTTCAGCTCGATGAGGAGTGGCGAGTTGCTCCACGCCGGCACGGCGGCGAGCACGCCGGTGCGGGCGTCGTCGCTGCCGCGTTGTACCGCGCCACCAGTGTGTGCGGTGGCCGCACCTCCTGTGGCTGTGGGCGCGCCTCCCGTGACTGCGGCAGCGCCATGCAGGCAGAGACAGAAGCCAGGTGCGTGGAGAGCGATGAGTCGGTGGCCAGCTTCTCCGTGTCCGCCGCCATCATCGAGGAGAAGTAGAACACGGGAGGCCGCCGCCACTTGGGACCCATGAAGGCCACCGCCGAGGCGACGACCGCGGATTCAGGTGGTTTCTTTGCTGCTTCGTCTCTTCCGAGGACCTTCGTTGACCCCGCAAGTGTCTGACGGACATGAGGAAGACAAAGGGATCCGCGGGTGGCCATTTAGAACTAAAACAAGTCTAGATACATCCATTTCTAGGACAAGTATTTCCGGACAGAGGGAGTATTAATTATACAAGAGAGCTGGATTGGCACCTCTTAGTTCATGTAAATGTAATGAAATCCATCATGTTTATATGAAGATCCGGCTTTTTATATGAAATCCTTCATGCTTATATGAAATCAGTCTGTGTTTGCACGAATTTCATCTGGTTGGTTTGAGTTGTAAAAATGTATGCCGCTGGCGTTTGATGTCGTCCTCCGCTTAAGGAAGCGGGAGGAAATTTGCCGGCTGTCGTTGGAGATGCTCTTTATGCTGGAAATAATAGAGTGACATCCAATCCATTTGAGTTAATTTCTTGTATTATTGTCCCTCTATAAAAATTTAATTGCATGTAGAGTGTACACGTGACTTGCAGGGTGGCTACAGCTTCGTACAGAAAGTTAAAAAGAAACAAGTCCATCCTTAATCTTGTATTCTAAGTACTCTATGGGTTCCACTGTCAGTACATTAGCGAAAGAAGTATATATTAAATAAGTAGAGTAATATATAATATAAAAATATAAAGTTAAAATACAGAATTCGAACTCATGTCATCGCGTTGCGAGCATCCGGCGCTAAGCAGCCCAACACATTTTTGTTGTAGACCATGCTGGAGATATATCTCCATGTCCACTCTTATATATACTCCATTCGTTCCTAAATATTTGTCTTTTTCAGATTTCAAATGGACTACCACATACGGATGTGTATGTAGACATATTTTAGAGTGTAGATTCACTCATTTTGCTCCGTATGTCTTTTCAGGAAGGGGTCGGATTTGTCCTTGATTTATTTATGAGGTATCCAGATGGCACTGCACCGCCAAGAAAAGAGGGTAACATCAAAATTATGGACTACTTTTTTGAGTATGTTGGTAAGGTCCGGTCATAGTCACTTGTTGAAATCTCTAAAAAGACAAATACTCCCTCCGTCCGGAAATACTTGTCATCAAAATGGATAAAAGGAAATGTATCTAGACGTATTTTAGTTTTATATACATCTCTTTTTATCCATTTTGATGACAAGTATTTTCGGACGGAGGGAGTAGAAAACAGAGTTGGTGATGATGGTGTGCGTGCCATCCTACAATATAGGCCGCCGGATTTCTATCTAACGGATAGGAAAGAAACTATGGCAATTTTGCAAAAATATACCCACACGTCTCTCCACGTTCGCAAATAAGGCCTTCCCTCGTTCAACCTTTTCTCTCACAAGATAAACTACTCATACAAATGCATCTTAATGTTCTATGCAATGCACGGGTAGCTAGCTAATTTCTTTTAAAATAGTTGTTGCGATAATTGGGTTAAAGTGATATATTTTATGTCTGCCCCGAATGATTTCAAATTCACTAGTAGTAACAAAGAAAAGGTTGCCTTGTTAATTAACAGAAAATAGGGTGAACATGAGGCCGATAAAAACAAGGCACACTGGGTTTAGCGTCATCATCACTACAGTTGTGCGCGCGCGAGAAGTCTACATATCGAGGGGGCTACCGAGCGAGGCACCGAGACACAATGTTTGAGAGAGAAACCAATTGACAGATTATGATCAGATCGATTTGTCACCCTTCTGCTGTCATTGTCGGGGGGAGGGAGAGAAAGACGTATCGAGAGTGTGCGCGGTAGGCACAGAGGCACAACTAGCGTGTGTGTGTGTGTGTGTGTTTGAAAGAGGAGTAGATAGATTATTATCAAGATCGATGTGCCACCCTACTCCTTCGGTGCCAGGTAGTGTGTGTGTGTGTGTGTTTGAGAGAGAAGCCAGTCGATAGATTAGTATCAAGATCGAGGTGCCACCCTACTCCTTCGGTGTTAGGAAGTGTGGGTGTGTGGGGGGGGGGCAGTGACACTCACATATCTCTACTCTTATAAAAAACAGAGTCGGTGATGATGGTGTTCCTGCCATCCTGCAATATAGGTCATCTGATTTATATCCAATGGACAGGAAGGAAACTATGGCAATTTTGCAAAAAGATACCCACACCCCTCTCCGCATTTGCAAATAAGGCATTCCCTCATTCATCCTTTTCTCCCACAAGATAAACTTCTCATACAAATGCATCTTGATGTTCCGTGAAATGCATGGGCATCTTGCTAGTAGTGAGAAGGAGTTTGTGTGACACATATCTAGCTATATTAAGGGATAGGTAGATAGCATATGTGTGAGAGACATTATTATACTTTGAGACATTAGTGGCTGTGGGTGGGCGGAATTAAAGGGGTGGGGTGTTAGACATAGAGAGCGTGTGTGTTTCTGTGTGAGAGACTTGTAGGACGGGGTAGAAAGACGAATTTAACCCTGACGGAGGGAGAGAAATACACGAAGTGCGCGTGTGTGATTCCGATGCCCACAGGGAAATGAGATATGTATGCGTGTGAGAGAGATTGCACAATTCATTCACGTATCACTATCTAGCGATCATGGACGTGCATCGCTTGAACATAAGTCAATATCTACTTCGTATCGTGGCCAAAGGTACAATATCGATTCAACGCTATAAAGATTGGACACTCACATATCACATTTTTTCTATTTAAATAAACCTTTTCAGTTGTGCATGCCAAAGTTACAGTGATGTTTCTTCAAACAACCAATCTAGCTACCATGTACATGCACCATTGTTACTCTTGCATTCAAATTCATTAGTCTTGGATGATTTAAGTTTCTATTTTGAAGTAATATATGTAATATTCATATATGAATTCAACGGGTACGCAATTTTAAGTAGCTGACTACAATATCCACTTCTTTTTGTGCGCCTCTACACTAACACGTCAGTGTATTATGTTTAAAGTAAATAACCAATGGCACTAAATTATCTATTTACACGAGAAATACATAGGCTGAGCGTTTGATCCCTTTTTTTGTGAACGCGCCACTACACCCATATGATTGGCCACGCCCGTGTGAACGTCCAAGTTATCGGCGCATCATCCCGAGTTATTGTCTCTTTTTCTGGGGTGGACTTCACACCAGTTATTAACTGCTGACGCGTGCCCCGTGTACACAGTCTAGCATGACCTTCCCACTAGCACAGTCCAAAAATTAGTTGAAACTGGATACGAACGATCCCGCGGGCGGCAAAATCTCCCGCCTCCTTCTAAAATTTCCGCCACCTTAGTCTTTAGCATGTGAAATCCCCCTTTTGTCCTTGGTGCACGGAGACCAACAGTTACAATACCGCCCTCATCTACATGATAGGTCGGGGCTGCTTTGGTAACTTCCGGTTCCCCCACTACACAGCACCCCCATTTCCTCTCCCCCTCCCGCAAAAACGACTAACTCCACAGCACCAGTGCATCTTACATCACGCCGTCCGTACTTCATCGCCCTTTCTCCCCTCCCCTCTCGAAACCCTAGACTGCTCATCCGCCGGCGTACCATACCCCATTCACTGCCAGCGGCGTCCACCTCGCCGGATCTGCTTTTGCGGCTGCATCTACCCCTCCCACCTCCCCTAGAAACAAGTAGACTGCTCATCCACCACTGTACCACAGCCCATTCAGTGTCGGCCTTGTCCACGGCGCCGGATCTGCTTCGCTGGTACTCTCGTCAACTGCCGCGCATCTGCAGCGGCTCATTCGTACTCCCCACCGGAGACGCTTCGTCCACACCCCCCGGAGCCGCCCCACCGACGCCCCCGTCGATGGCCTCTGATCCTCTTCGCTGACACCTTCCTCAACCCTACCGGAGCCGCTTCGCCGACACCTTCCTCAACCCTACCGGAGCTGCTTCGCCGACACCATCGTCAACCCTACCGGAGTAGCTTCGCCTATACCATTCTCAACCCTACCGGGGCCGCTTTGCCAACTCACAAGTCCACGCCTCAGATCCGCTTCCTCGCACCCTCATCCAACCTACCGGAGCAGCTTCTGACGCCCCGTCCACGGCCGTAGATCCGCATCGTCGACACCACCCTTAACCCAACCACCGGAGCAGCTTCTGACGCCCCGTCCACGGCCGCAGATCCGCATCGTCGACACCATCCTTAACCCAACCACTGGAGCAGCTTCTGACGCCCCGTCCATGACCGCAGATTCGCGTCATCGACACCATCCTTAACCCAACCACCGGAGCAGCTTCACCTACGCCCTCGTCCACGGCCACAGATCCGCTTCGCCTACACCGTAGTCCACCCTACCGGAGCCGCTCCACAAACACCCTACTCGACGGTTCTAGATCTCCTTACCGGACCCCGACAGCGAGCGCAGCGTCATCACCCTCGACATTTCTAACCTGATTCCCATCGTCTGGAGAGATGCCAAGCACCCGCCATGGCATAGGTACTTGTCACCTTTAAACCCATCCAGCATCACCTGCCCGATGTACTTCAAATATACTAACCGGCCGCTGTTACCTGTTATGCAGCTGGCAAAAACTACAAGGACAATGTTTCTTCTCGATCTAACAGCTTGGCCAACCAAGATCCTGGACTGAGGCATTGTTATGATCTTGTAAGCGCGTCTCTCTCTCTCTTGTATTGTTCTGTGCCTGCCAGCGTGGTTTGCTAGGATTTTCGACCAGTAATCCCTTTGTGCAGACAATGATTTCTACTACTAGCTGCTAAATTAGATATGTAGATGTCATACATGATACTACCTCATACCTCCGTTCCTAAATATAAGTCTTTCTAGAGATTCCACTATAGGCTACATACGGAGCAAAATGAGTGAATCTACACTCGAAAATGCATCTATATACATCTGTATGTGGTCCATACTAGAATCTCTACAAAGACATATATTTAGGAACATGGGCAGTACATTACACAAAATCGTAGGTGGCATGTAGGAATCCAGTGCACTACATTAGGCTCCCTTAGAGTGCCTGCTAGTCCAGCATACAGAGTCATGGCTAGTTTATGGTACGCACATAATCGTTAATTGGTGGTTTAAATATGTGCAAGGGATATGCAATGTGGTATCATGTAGAGATGTTTGAAATTAGCCGTGTCAACTTGCAGATAGGGTTACACAATGAAAAAGTACAAGATGTATGTGGCAATTTCATGGAACATCGCAAAAAAAGGAGATGCAGCAGTGAGCCTATACAGTGTGCTATGGCACGTCACTCCTCCATTGCAATCATCATGACATGTTATTTGTATGCCATTTCTATTAGCCAAGTTTCTTAGGGACAGTTATTACGAGTTATCCTAAGAAAATAAGCACCTATGAATATAAGCTCCATGTAATAAGCCAACCGGTTCTTTTCATTGCGTTTTCAGCTTATCTTTGGTATGATCAGTGGAAAGTATAGATTGCATTATATTTTTTTTCATTTTGCTACCCATATGGAAATTAATTTGACTTGCAAACATCACAAATTGAACCCAGTGCAGTAATTAATATGATAGGAAAACAGACCATCACTATTTGCTCAAAATGCAAATGCAAAGATACCATCTACTTGGCACAATCTACTTTGGTCAATGTTTTCCATAGAGATCCCATTGCCTAATTTAAACGAAGAACACATGACCCACATTTAAATGAAGAACAATTATTTATTGAAATTCGATGGTCCAAGTGGCTGGTTATTATCGTATAGCAGCACCACCTGAAAGCATCATATAGCAGCAGTAGCTCATAGCAACTCATCATACAGCAACAGCAGTCTGTAATTCATCATATACCAGTAGCAGCTCACAGCAATTCATCATATAGCAGCAGTAGGAGCAGCTCATAGCAATTCATCATATAGCAGCAGCAGGAGCAGCTTGTAGCAACTCATCATATAGCAGCAGCAGCAGCTCATAGCAATTCATCATATAGCAGCAGCAGCTCATAGCAACTCATCATACAGCAGCAGCAGCTCATGGCAATTCATCATATAGCAGCAGCAGCTCATAGCAACTCATCATACAGCAGCAGCAGCTCATGGCAATTGATCATATAGCAGCAGCAGGAGCAGATCATAGCAATGCATCATATAGCAGCAGTAGAAGCAGCTCATAGCAATTCATCGTATAGTGGATCAGAATGAAAATTTGGCAAAAAAATCAGAGGAGATCCTCACCTTGTTGGATGAGCTCATCCTTCAACAGCACCTCAAGGCCATGGCCTGGGAGGAGGGGAGGGGGAATAAGGTGCCTTCTGCCGCAGTGTGGCATCAGTCGTAGTTGTGCAGCGCCCGCCGGAGTAGTGCGTTGGACGAACCACAGTGGAGCAGCTGCTGGAGACCATGAGAATGAGGGGCAGCGCCAGAGGGAGGAGAAGCCAGGGAGATTTTCCCCTACCCGCCGGCCATGTAGCCTAGCTGGACATAGCATCGTTGAGGACCAGGCCAGATGGGACCAGTGGCGACGGCTCGCTGGAGGAACCCTAGTGCTGCAGGAAGGGGATCGAGGTAGAGGGAAAGGGGAGAGGAGATGCAAGCGGGCAGGGCAATGAATGCTTGCGTGTTTGTTTTTACTTGAGGGTCAGGTGTGACACGGGCATCAGCAGTTGCATTTTGAGTGTAATATAGGCAGACAACAGAGTCATTTCACTATTCCCCTTCCCTTCAATTTTTAGTGAGGTTCTACCCGAAACACCCCCCTCCAAAGCGAAATTAGTTAAGCCCAAGCCTATAACTCAAAAATGACTTCTTTACATCTTTTATGGCTTATTTTGACAATATGCCCTGAAAAGGCGGAATCGAACTGGCCCTGAACCTGCAATTCAATTGTGTGTGCAATGATGAATCACTCCTGCCTGCTATCTGTACATTTAGGCATCATCATACATGGCATAACCTAATACATGTGCATTCCATTGTAGAATCTGGAATATGCAATGTTTATGTTAGTTCATACGTTTCACATGATGTTTAAATGCCCCTTAAATCTAGTCAGTCAAGTGATGGTCTTTAAGCCTCCTTCTTTGCTTCTTTTCTTAATATGTAAGATTTGCTCACACATCTGTTCAATTGCTTGTTCGCATCAGCCAGCCATACTAGGACTGTTTGCTTTGATTACTTGTTGTTCTTGACCTAACACTCTAACAGAGCTTGTCAACGATTTAAACACTAAGGGCTGCTATAGTGGGGCCTTGTCTAACTCATAGGTGACATAAAGGTTTGGTTGTACACTACAGTAGGCTCTCCAAGAGTACCTGGAGATCCAGTTCGAAGGTATGCCTAGTTTTTACATAGTGCAGACATAGTAAATGCTCATTTCATTGTGTGCAAGTGCAAGAGATGCGGCATGTTTCATTATGTGGTGTTGTTTTGTTATAATCTCATCCTTTTGTGTTCACAGACTGGAAAGTATGCATATTTATCTTCCAAGGAGACGAGTAACTAGTTTGTGTCACCTTGCAGAGGGGGTGCAATGAAGATAAGATTGAGGATTTCCAAGTACAAGATGTTAGGAAGGAGCCTTGCAAGAGAAGTAGGAGCTGCGCTGAGCCTCTTCAACCTGCTAAGGTAAGTCACTGTATGCAACTCAACAGTTCAATTCCTTGTTTGTTTCAGGCATAGTTAATTTTCTCTTTTCAATTGCTGTATTTGTCCTTAGTTAATGAGATGCCCAAATAATCATGCCTGATGTTCGGTACTTGTATCACTATTAGTTGACATAATTAAAGGCCTTACCATTTAATTACTCTGTCGAAGTGTGCCTGAAGCTTTAAAGTCTATTAACCAACTATTATTGCATGAGGCTCACAATCTAGTTTATACTACGCTAATGATTGCATAGTTTTGCCTGCTGTAGTATGTTTGTATGAAACCCTCTGCTGTTCATTATGCTCCCTAAGACTTTAATTGAGGCACAGAATGGCCAACTGCTTGCTTAGTTATACGCAACGTGCTGTCTAAATTTGTAACTTGTCTGTGTTTTCGATTGGGCCCCAACATCAAGCTCCTCTGGTGAGCTAAGAGGGATTTCTGTATGCAGGCTGCACAGACTATATTTTTTATAATTTTTAAAATATCACCTGCTTATGCTTCATGACGTGTAACATTTTTTTAAAGTGACGTGTAACATTATTGTTAGTCCTGTTTTGCCATGTAGTACAAAATAGTGTCGTGTTCGCTTCACTGTTGTAACTATATTTTTGCCCTAGTCATGTGTACTTACAGAAACATTTCAGGATGAAGTGACATCAACACAAAGATCTGCGAGCAGTGCGGCATGGTTGTTACCGAATGATTATGGATTGGAATTGGAATGTGTTGATGTTCTCGAGCATCAACTAGAGGTGGCAAGACAACGTGTACATGATTGTCAACGTATAATCAACAAGTTGAGACTGGACATGCAGGTATTAGATGCAGGAGTCAAAAAATGAAACAAGACACTGAGGTAACCATGAAGGAATTGGAGATTTTGCAGACTGAAATTTGTGCTATCTGAATCCGGACAATCCTAATTTCTGAAGAGATTATAGTTCAAATGGAGTTAAGTTGATGCGCGTCCATGATGTATGAGCTGTATTTGCCCAGTGTATGTAATTTGTTGTTTGTGTATGCTTTATTATCACCTGTGTCGAACCATAATGCCCAGTGGGTATAATCGGCTATAATTTCTTTATTGTATAGTGTAGGATTACTCTACCTTTCTATGCCTTGATCTCTTTGTTGTATAGTGTATGCTTTTTAGAGGTGATAGTATTGAGTAGGATAATTCTTTGAATATGCTATATCATTCAAACGGGGGCCAACTCGCCTGACCATGGCCCTTCACGGGCCGTCGGATCCATCAGCCTTCTACGTCTCGTAGGATCCATGGGCCTTCTACGTCTCGTAGGATCCATGGGCCTTGTTTGTCTCGTAGGATCCATGGGCATTCTACGTCTCATAGGATCCATGGGCCTTCTATGTCTCGTAGGATCCATGGGTCGCCGACTCATTTATGGGTCTTGTACGGGCCTTTAATGGGCCGTAGACGGGCCTTTAATGGAAATCGTACATTTTATGGGCTAACCATAATGGGCCGTTAATAGGTCGTATTTGGTGATGCTATGAAAATGACCCAACAGACTAACAGTCCACAAACGGGCCGACTATAATGACGGGCTAAATTTGGCCCACAAGCAGAAAATGACAGTAACGGGCCGTAAGTAACCGAATGCTGCAAATGAGCCCAAGAATAAATGGGCCCTCAGAAGGCCGAAAGTTAACTTGGGTTGGAAACGGCCCAACGGAATAACGGGCCGTTAATGGGTATAAAGTGATACACTGTTCATTACGGGCCAGTTTCACCATGGGTCGTTAATGGGTGTAAAGTAATACACTGTTCATTACGGGCCAGTTTCAGCACGAGCCGCTAATGGGCCAAGAGTTACAAAGGGCCTCATATGGGCCGAAAGACGTCATGGGCTATACATGGGCCAGAAGTGAAAACGGGCTGGAATCATATTGGATGGCCCAGATGACACTACTGGGCCTAATTCGGGTAGGGCGTAACGAGCCTTGGGTTAGCGGGCTGTAAATGGGCTATATGCAAACAGGCCGTTAACAGGCTTTCCATGGGCCGACCTGCCAGCTTTTGACCAAGTCAAACGGGCCGGCCTTTTCACAGGAATGGGCCACTATTGGGTCATGCCACGTGTCGATGTATCATAGGCGCCTTCTGTCCAGTGAGTGGATGACATCTGTCCCAACGATGAGCCGACACGTGTTTCCTCTAGCCAATGATGATTTTACATGTGGAAAATCCCCATTGGTCAGGGCTGTTAACGGGTTATTGGATCCAAAACCCGACCCGATAGCTTAACGGCGTTCCATTACGGTGGATGCCACGTGTCGGTCACCCTTGACGAAAGCACTTCTGTGACGCGCGATTTATCGTCATGGAAGTGGACACTTCCGTGATGATAATTTTGGTAATGTCATGGAACACTTCTATGACAGCACAGGTATGACTATCTTGATTATGTCATAAATTTGTCATGGATGTACATGCATGACAAAAAACGTGACCTACTGTGACAAACACGTATCATCACGGAAGTGTATTTTTTTGTAGTGAAAACATCCGGGAAACTATTCCCGGTGTTTGGCATTTTCGGACAGATGAAATGGAGGGGCGGTTGCATGTTTGCTATGCTAGGGACGTGTGGTGAACGAACGGATTGCGTAACCGAATTCGTATCAAAATTTTGAGCAACTTTCATGTACAAAGTATTTTCATCCGATGTACGCTTTATTTTATATTAATTTCTAAAGTTTAAAAGATTTTCTGCAATATTTTAATTCCAGAATAAGTATCTAAATACTTTTGTCACATGGGGGCTGTGTAGCATGGGGGCATGACAGTGGGGGCGGTGGGTCCAGTCAGCAGTACTTGACCAGTCTGAACTATTTAAATTAGTGGGGCCACATGTCATGGACACATTAGGCTAATTAACATATAAACTAGCCCTAAACCAATCTAATTGATACTAACGAATTTGGATAGGCCCGGCCACATCCAAAGTGCCAATCGGCCACACACATGGCCATGCTCACATGCACATGGCCATGACCACGCACGTCACATGAGTAGTGCCGGCGGTCTCAACATCCAGCAGCAGTAGTAGCATCGCAGCATAAGCAGCAGTAGTTAGCAGCGGCATCAGCCAGCGTGGGCAGCATGAACAGCATGCAGCAGAGCAGGGAGCGGCTGGAATAAGCAGCAGCAGTGAGCAAGCAGCAGCGGCGACCAGCAGCGCGGAGCAACAGCGGGCGGCTGCGGCCGAGAGCGACAAGGCAGCTACAGACGCGCCACGGCACGCGGAGGCGAGGCCAATGCGGGGACCAGCAGCGCGGGCACGCACGGGGGGTCAAGCTCGACCATGGTGGCCACGAACTAGGGGACGACGGCTACGGTGATGAAATCGAGAGGGAGAGAGGGGGTTTTGGAAGAGGAGCTCACAATGGTTCCAACGGAAGCGACGGGGAGGCCGGAGGTGGACCGGAGACGAGGCAATTGTCAACGGCGGCCAGTGATGTACGCGGTGAATAGGAGATCGATGGCGAGCGCACAGGATGGCTCCGCTCGATTTGATGCTCTGGATAGACGAAGTTGACGGTGGCGGTCCTCCTGGACTAGTCAGTGCGACCAGGGAGCGGTCGTGGCCATGGCAACGGCGACAATGCGGTGACGACGGTGAGCGGCGGCGCTCGGGTGAGAAGGCATGGGGTGTGCGAGGGGAAAGGGGTGGCCTAGGGTTCTTGGGGGCGAGGGTGGTCTTATCCCATCCATGGAACCGAAGGATCAACGACGCGTGTGCATCGGCGGCGGCAACGTGTGTGCTGCGTCCACGGCACCTCTGGTGAACAGGGGAAGGAGATGACCGCTGTGGTGGGTTGGGCCATTACTATAGTTAGTGGGCTCAAGTGCACAGTGCACTTTAGCTCTTTTTCTTTTCTTGTAGTTCTGTATCTTTTAATTTTTTTACTTTAATTTTAATAGTAAACTAGTTTTATAAAATGTGAAACTTGGTCCATAAATAGTGTTGCTAATTTAGACTCTGCCACAGAAAGGTTTGTGAGTTACTTAAATGTTTTGGAATTTTATAATTTGGGAAAACATTTTAAATTACTGTTTTGACCTTGTTTAAATTATTTTTGGGTATTTAAATACCTTATAAAATGTTAGTTATTATATGTTAATTACTTACAGAAAATTTGCAACCCAACGAACATTTTGTATTTTAAATTTTGAAGAAAATAATTTGACATGCAATATTTGAATTTGAATTTGAGTTTGATTTGGAACAAAGTGATGATTGGCAAACTAATTGTAATGACTTGGAATTCATTAGTAGGGGATTATTGTAGCCTAATTATCCGGCTGTCACACAGCCACATATAATAATGGTTCCTTATCAATAGGAGCAGCAAGGACCGGCGGCTCAGCGAGCTGTCTCTTCAAATCCTCAAAGGCGGTATTAGCAGCATCACTCCAAACAAAATCATTTGTCTTCTTCATCATTTGGTACAACGGTATGGCCTTCTCACCTAGCTGGGTTATGAACCGGCTTAAAGCAGCAATACGACCCGCCAAACGCTGAACATCATTGATACACGCCGGTTTAGCCAAAGAAGTGATTGCCTTGATCTTCTCCAGGTTAGCCTCGATACCTCTATTAGAAACCAGAAAACCCAAAAGCTTGCCTGCTGGTACTCCAAAAACACACTTGGTCGGGTAAGCATCATCTTGTAGATCTGGAGGTTATCAAAGGTTTCCTTCAGATCATCTATCAAGGTCTCCTTCTCTCTGGACTTCACTACGATGTCATCCACATAAGCATGAACATTGCGTCCAATCTGACTATGAAGATAGTTCTACACACACCACTGATAAGTCGCCTGGGCACTCTTAAGCCCAAAAGGCATAGGTACATAGCAGAAGGCTCCAAACGGAGTAATAAAAGTTGTCTTCTCTTGGTCCTTAACCGCCATTTTGATATGATGATACCCAGAATAATCATCCAAAAAACTCAAGCGCTCACAACCTGCCGTAGCATCAATGATTTGATCAATACGAGGAAGAGCGAAAGGATCAGCCGGACAAGCCTTGTTTAAGTCCGTGTAGTCCACACACATACGCCAGGTGTCGTTCTTTTTAAGCATGAGCACCGGGTTAGCCAACCACTCCGGATGGAAGACTTCAATAATGAACCCGGCCGCCAAGAGCCGGGCCACTTCCTCACCAATAGCCTTATGCCTTTCTTCATTGAACTGCCAAAGAAACTACCTGGCCGGCTTAAACTTTGGATCAATATTGAGAGTGTGCTCAGCGAGTTCTCTCGGTACACCCGGCGTGTCAAAAGGTTTCCATGCAAAGATGTCTCGGTTCTCATGGATGAACTCGATGAGCGCGCTTTCCTATTTAGGATCCAGATTAGCACTGATACTGAACTGCTTAGATGAGTCGCCTGGGACAAAATCAACAAGCTTGGTTTCATCAGCCGATTTAAACTTTAACATCGGCTCATGTTCTGTGGCTGGCTTCTTCAAAGATGGCATGTCTGCCGGGTCAACATTGTCCTTATAGAACTTCAATTCCTCTGTCGCAAACACAGATTCGGCATAGGCAACATCGCCTTCCTCACATTCCAAGGCTATCTTCCAACTCCCATGCACGGTGATAGTATGTAAGTGCATCTAGTGCCCCTTAGTGATTTTGGTGTATTGAAGACTTATAGGTTAAGGGACTAATGCGTTTGTGAGTGTACAGAGGTCTATAAGTCTATGAGGAGTTTGATATTTACCGAGAAAGTCGACCCCTAAAAATGAAGTTCTTCGACTGAAGACTTTGGATTTCTGAAGACTTTCTGAAGACTTTGAAAGTGAAGAAATTGGTGTGACCTTGAAGACTTGGTATTCATTCGAGGAACATGAAGCGTGAAGACTTTTGTTTTCGTTGTTTCATTTTCTCTTTCTTGAGTCATAGGAACACCGTACTGTTAAAGGGGGTCGAGGAAATACTAAGGAAAAATTTCCATGTGATGCTCAACTCAAAATCCTACACCTACCAATCCCTTTGAGTGAAGCCATTGGAAATCTCATACAGTCCAGTCATATTCTTCAGCGACAGAGACGAAGTCCTTCTAGTCTCTGAGGAATTTGTTCTGACTGAGGAGTTATGAATTCGCCAGTGCGGATTTCCTACACACTGAGGAACATGATAGCCCTGAGGATTTTGCTACTCAAAATTCCGACCGTTGTTGTGCTATGCGCCAGCTGTCCCAAAATATCTATCCATCTAACGGTCATATCATTGAAGGGCATTTATGTCTTATCATGTCGGGCTGCTCCCTAGGCTATAAATAGCCGCCCCTACAACCACTAGCTAGTTGGCTGCTCCGAGACAAATTGACACTTGTCATTTGAGAGCAACCCCTCGTCTGAGGACTTTGAGCGAAAATCATCGAGTGAGGAAAAACCCAAACACCTACAAACCCCAAGTGATTGAGCATCACTGAAGAGATTGATCCTGCGTGGATCCGACGCTTGTTACCTTTAAAGACTATGCTTCTTCCAGACGGTTAGGCGTCATGGTCTAGAGCATCCAAGAGGAATTGTGGATCGCCGAGTGACCAAGTTTGTGCAGGTTCGGAAGTCACCTGAAGACTTACCATGAGTGATTGGACGAGGTCTGTGTGACCTTAGTTCAAGGAGAATACGGTGAGGACTGGGTGTCCTGAGCTGCGTGTTCAAGACTGGGTGTCCGGGACTATGTGTCTCGAGTTTAAATACTCAGCCGCTCCAACCAGACGTACAACTGAGACATCAGTTGGAACTGGTCTACCAAATCATTGTATTCACCAAGCTTACTAGTTCTATTTCCTCAACTCTTTCATTTCCTCATAACTGTGTTGTGTACTTGTTCATATCTGTGTTTGAAGACTTTGTCAATTTCCTCAGTTCAGTTTCTTCAGTATGTTTGTCTTCATCATGTGCTTACGCTACCTGTACTCTGTGCCTGTCTTCATTTCATCATGACGACCATGCTTGTATTCTGTTATGTTTACTTTTGAGTACTTATTCCGCTGCTAGTAGTTCTTCGCTAAGGAATTTCCTCACCGGCAAATTCCTCGTGAAGAATTTCATAAAAATCGCCTATTCACCCCCCTCTAGTCGATATAACGCACTTTCAATTGGTACCAGAGCAAGGTACTCCCTTGTTCTATGTGATTTTGGTTTAACCGCCTGGAGTTTTAGTTATGTCGACCGCAGGTATGATCAAGGTCTCTGTTGGGTGTCCTACCTTCGATGGGACGGACTACCCCTACTGGAAGAATAAGATGCGAATGCATCTTGAGGCAATTGATAACGATCTCTAGTATGTTGTGGAAAATGGTGTTCCCTCAGTCACACCTTCTCTGAATGCTGCTGATGTGAAGAGATTCAAGCAACTCGACTCTCAAGTGAAGAATATCATATGTGGCCATCTGAGCAAAGGACAGTATGGCAGAGTGAGTGCTTTGGAGACAACGAAGCTTATCTGGGACAGGTTGTCCAAAGTGAATGGAGTCTCAACACAGCGTGACTCTCGAGTTGATGTTCTTCGCAATCTCTTCAACCGCTTCAAAAGACTCGACAATGAAAATGTTCAACAAACCTTCGATCGCCTCACTGACATCTCAAATGAGCTTCAAGCACTTGGTGCCACTGACATCACCGACCATGAGGTGGTGAAGAAATTGCTCAGATTGCTTGATTCCTCATTTGACACTATGCCATTGATGATACAAGAACGTGCTGATTACAAGTCACTTGATCCCGCTGATATTCTCGAGAGGCTAAATACTCATGAGTTCCAACTTGCTGAAAAAAGAGATCTCTATGGTTCGAGCTATGGCAGATCACGTGCACTGAAGGCCAAGGCAGTATCTGAGTCCGAAGATGAAGACTCTGGTAGCAGCCTTGGTGATCCTGAAGAACTAAGCCATGATCTAGCTCTGCTCGTGAAGAAGTTTCAAAAGTTCTCAAGACGTGGTCACCTTGGAAGACCCTCAAGGAGGAATGATTCCTCATCCAGTGACTACAAGAGGAGGCTCTGTCACAAATGCAAGAAACTTGGACATTACATTCAAGATTGTCCTCGGTGGGAAAAGGAATCAAAGAAGAAGAAATACAAGGATTACAGTTCTGATGATGCGAAGAAAAAGAAGAAATCCACAAAATCTTCATCATCAAAATCCTCAAAGCCTTCATATCACAAGAAGAGCAGCTCCAAGAAGGCTAGGGCATTCATTGGCAAGGAAATGGACTCTGAGGCTGAATCGGAAGAAAATGATGAAGAGGAGACATCTGAGGAGTCCGAATCCGGAGTGGCGAGCCTAGATCTCGCTACTACATTCGTCAGCAAGTCTATCTTCAACACCGAAGAAAATGACCTCACCAACAAGGCTGATGAAGGCAATGATGACTACGCTCCCACCTATTGCTTCATGGCAAAGGGTGCCAAGGTACTCAAATATACCTCCTCTGAATCAAGTGAGAATGAATCTGATGAAAACCTTAAGCGCAGCTATTCTAAACTTGCTAAGATTGCTGTAAAACAACAAAAGGCTTTAGAAAAGGTTCAAAACATGCTAGACAAAAGTGATGATATGTTGGGTGAAGAAATGGATCGCACTAAAGCCTTGACTGAAAATCTTCAGAGACTTCAGACTAGGTTTGACAATCTTCAAGGTCATCATAACACTCTCTTATCCGATCATGAGAAGCTTTCTTATGAATTTCTTCAAAGAAAGCAAGACCTTGAGAAGCTAAGAGTGAGTTATGAAGATCTTCAGAAGGAGCGCGATTCATTACTTGCTCAACAAATCAGCGCTTCTCAGGAAGAATTTGTTCCTCCATGTTTGAAATGCATTGAACGTGAATCTGCTAATTCTTCACCTGAATGTTCAAATGCTGCTAATGTTTCAAATTCTTCACATGCTTCTGTTATCACTAATTCCTCATCTAAGGACATTGTTAGTATCACTGACGATGCAGGGCTGAAGAAATTGTACATGACAGGCATGTACAAAAGCCTCAAAGGGCATCAGACTCTTTGTGATGTGCTTAAAAAGCAGATCCTCAACAGGAACCCTAGGAAAGAGGGTATTGCCTTTGAGAGGAAACTCAATGCTGATGGTACATATTGGAAGCCTGAGCAGTACCCCAAAACTACATGGGTTGCTGCAAAGGGACCTCCAGTTGATCCATCTAACTTACCTGGATTTGCATGTGAATCTCCTCGTTCTGATGATGAGTCATTTGACTCCAACTATAAACTGTTCAAAAATCAGAATGGTGAAGTATTTGCTAGATATGTTGGCACTAACTGCAAGAACGGTTCCCCTATGAAGAAAATCTGGGTTCCCAAAAGATGCCTTGAAAATCTTCAGGTGAATGTCATCATGACGCCACCTGTGAAGAATAGGAACCCCAGATCAAATTCTTAATATGGACCAAATTCTTCATATGGATCCAAGTCCTCATACGGACCAAACTCCTCACATGGATCATATTCCTCAAAAGGATCAAAGTCCTCATATGAACATCATCGTGCTAACCCGTCTGTTTCGCATGGAAGATCTAAGGATTATGGATATGTGCATTATTATTCAAATCATTATGTCCATAAGTCCTCAAAGAATTTCTCTGCTTACTCTTATGCTTACTCTAACCCCTCTTATGTGAAACGAAATGGACTGGCTTCTATGCCATCCTTCTCGTATGGAGCTCGTAGAATGATGAACTCTTTGCCACCCCTTCAGATGTGGGTGGTGAAGAAAAAGAACTAATCTCTTCTGCAGGGTCAGGTCTCCAAACGTACGTAATCGTCTAAAGAATTTGCTGGAGACCTGAGCATGCCTGATAGGACGCAGGCTAATCATGAAGAAATGAACTTTCATTTCTCACGTCCTCATATTGTTTTATCTGTTCTTTTGCTTGATGAAATTGATCTGGTGAATTGATGTCATATTCTTCACTGATGAAGTATATGAGTTTGTAAGCTGCACTAATTCATCTGCAGGATGATCAACCCAAAGCCACTGAGTGGGTCCTCGATAGTGGATGTACAAATCACATGACTGGTGACAAGAATCTATTGATGGATGCTCCATTATCTCTGTCGCATCTGAAGCATATCATCTTTGCTGACAAAGCAAAAGTCAGGTATTGGGTCTAGGTAAGGTTGCGATCATAAAGGATCGACACATGGACAAAGTCATGCTTGTTGAGTCCTTAGGATACAACCTTATGTCTGTCTCAATGCTTTGTGATCTTGATATGGTTGTTGTCTTTGGCAAATACCGTTGTGTTGTGGTTATGGAAGCTGACGATTCCAAAGTCTTCGAAGGCTTTAGGAGAGGAGACCTGTATATTGTTGATTTCTCTACAGGACCACAACCAGCCGTGTGTCTACTTGCAAAAGCTTCAGAAGGCTGGCTCTGGCATCGATGACTCGGTCATGCAGGCATGAGGAATTTGCACACGCTTGCGAAGAAGAAGCATGTCATTGGCATTGAGAATGTCAAATTCCTCAAGGATCACCTATGTGGAGCCTGTGAAGCTGGGAAGATGACAAAGGCCAAGCATCCAGCGAAGACTATCATGACCACTACTCACCCATTTGAATTGCTTCACATGGATCTCTTCAGTCCTAATCATTATTCTGCTGTTTCAAATGAAGCATCTCAATATGGCTTTGTTATTGTTGATGATTAATCTCGTTACACATGGGTACACCTTGTTACTTACAAACATGAAGTGCAGGAAGTCTTCAAACAATTTTCCTCGAGGGCTTCAACCAACTTTGGTGTGAAGATCAAGCACATCAGAAGTGACAATGGCACTAAGTTCAAGAATTCTGGTCTCGATGACTATCTTGATGAACTTGGTATTACTCATGAGTTATCTGCTCCTTATACTCCTCAGCAGAACAGCGTCATGGAGCGCAAGAACAGGACTCTTGCTGAGATGGCTCGCACTATGCTTGATGAATACAAAACGCCTCGTCGTTTCTGGACTGAGGCAATTGATACTGCATGCCACATCATCAACAGAGTATATCTTCACAAATTCTTCAAGAAGACTGCCTATGAACTCCTCACTAATAAGAAACCCAATGTAACTTATTTCAAAGTCTTCAGTGCTAAATGTTGATAAGCGATCCTCATCACAACTCAAAATTTGCACCGAAAGCACATGAAGGTTTCATGCTTGGTTACGGAAAGGATTCGCACACCTACAGAGTCTACAACAACGTTCTTCACAAGGTTGTTGAAACTGTAGATGTGCGGTTCGATGAAACTAATGGCTCGCAAAGAGAGCACCTACCTACTGTGATAGATGAACCAGCACCTGAGGAAACTATCAAGTTCAAGGCTTTTGAGGATGTCATTCCTACTGAAGAATCTGCTGAAGAATTCATTCCAGAACATGAAGAACGTCGAGCTAATGCACCTGAAGAAAATACTGAAGAAAATGGTGCTGAAGAGAATGTTGATCAAATTCTTCAACGACAACCAGCTCATCCTCGCATTGCAAAAGAAGTGCAAGTTGAAAAGATCATCAATGACATCAAAGCGCCAGGTCCTCTCACACGCTCAAAAGCTTCACATTTATCTAACTTTTGTGGGCACTATGCTTTTGTCTCTATTACAGAGCCCACTAAGGTAGATGAAGCATTTCTGGAGCATGAGTGGATTCAGGCCATGCAAGAAGAATCACATCAGTTCGAGCTCAACAATGTGTGGGAACTGGTCAAACGTCCAGATCCTCGCAAGCACAATATCATTGGCACAAAGTGGATCTACCGCAACAAGCAAGATGAAAATGGCCTTGTGGTGAGGAATAAGGCACAGCTCGTAGCTCAAGGCTACACACAGGTTGAAGGAATTGATTTCGATGAAACTTTTGCACATGTTGCTAGACTTGAGGCTATTCGCATATTACTTGCTTATGCTAACCATCATGATATCACTTTATATCAAATGGATGTGAAAAGTGCATTCCTCAATGGTAAGCTTGAGGAAGAAGTATATGTTGCTCAATCCCCGGGTTTTGAAGATCCAAAGAATCCTGACAAAGTCTTCAGACTCAACAAGGCCCTCTATGGCCTCAAGCAGGCCCCACGGGCGTGGTATGATACCTTGAAGGAATTCTTCATGAAGAAAGGCTTCAAACCCGATTCACTTGACCCTACTCTTTTCACTAAATCTTATGATGGTGAATTGTTTGTGTGCCAAATATATGTTGATGATATTATCTTTGGTTGTACTGACCAATGTTATAGTGATGAATTTGCCTATATGATGAGTGAAGAATATCAAATGTCTATGATGGGAGAGTTGAAATTCTTCTTAGGTCTTCAAATTCGTCAACAACGCAATGGCATATTCATATCCCAGGAGAAATACCTCAAGGATGTACTGAGGAAATTCGGCATGCAAGATTACAAAGGCATCAAAATTCCTATGCCCACAAATGGCCATCTGTGCACTGATGAAAATGGTATTGACTTCGATCATAAGGTATACCGTTCCATGATTGGTTCTTTATTGTACTTATGTGCATCTAGGCCAGATATAATGCTTAGTGTTTGCATGTGTGCCCGATTTCAAGCTACACCGAAGGAATCACACCATAAGGCTGTGAAACATATTCTTCGATATCTAGCTCACACACCAACACTTGGATTATGGTACCCCAAGGGCTCGGCTTTTGATCTCATTGGATATTCTGACTCTGACTATGTTGGTGATTGTGTGGACCGCAAGTCAACATCTGGTACATGTCATTTCCTCGGACGATCTTTGGTCTGTTGGTCCTCGAAGAAACAGAACTGTGTATCACTATCTACTGCTGAAGCTAAGTACATTGCCGCTGGTTCTTGCTGTGCTCAATTGCTATGGATGAAGCAAACTCTCAAGGACTACGATGTCAACATGAAGAATGTGCCTCTCTTTTGTGACAATGAGAGTGCCATCAAGATTGCTCACAACCCAGTTCAACACTCGAAGACTAAGCACATTTAGATTCGTCATCATTTTCTTCGTGATCATGTGTTGAAGGGCGACATTTCTATTGAGCATGTGAAGACTGAAGAACAGCTAGCCGATATCTTCACAAAGCCCTTGGATGAGAAGAGATTTAGCAAGTTGCGGTGTGAGCTAAATATCCTAGAATCTTCGAATGTTCTTTGAAAAGGACACTCATCCTAACACTTATGCAAAATTGATGACTTAGATGTGCAACATATGAAGAAACGTTTTTCTTCAATCAATGAAGAATAACACTCTTAGTGTGAAGAAATTAACGAAGAATTTGATTCTCAGAACCCTACGATAATTGTACGCGGTATATGAAATCATCATTCTTATACGGTGGGTCACGCCACCACCAAAAGTTGAAATTTCTCAATTATTCATATTCTTCAACTTTGCATTGTCTTCACAGTTTCCGTCGTCTTTCTTCATTGGCTATATATATATATGAGTTTATGTCCACTACAGCATTCACTTATTGCTAATTCTTCAAGTTGGTTTTTCTGCTAAGTGAATGTGATCGGACCCTTTCCCTCTATGCTATACTCAACCCAAACTATTCACAAATTCTTCATGTGCGTTCTATTTGAAACTCGTTCAAAATCTTCAATGTGTCCTTGTCAGCTGAAGAAATTGCGAACGGAACTTTAAAACCTATCTTATCTAAATTTTCGGCTTTGCCGCTCAAACCGCTCCGCATCCCACGATACACTTATCCATTCACCCACGATCGCACACGATCTCCACCTCTCAGTACGTGGGTGACAGATGTCAAGCGAATGAGAAGGGTCGGGGGCACGTTCGTCTAATTTCTTTGGGCGAACAGTTTTTCACCGTGGCTATAAATACCCCTCCTTCCCTTCCTCACTTCTTTTACTCCGCTCGACCTCTCTCCAGCTCGAGCTTCTCAAACCCTAGCGCTGCCGCTACTTCATCATCGCCGGTGAGGAAGAGCTTCACTGCCTCGACCTCGTCGCCGCCGTACTCGCGCCGACCGCGGAAATCTTCACTCCGCCACCGCCGTAGCCGTCTTCCTCCGCCGAGTTAGGAATTATCCTCGCACCGACCTATGGGAAGGATTAATGATGTTCTTATTGTTGCTAATAGGAATTATGTGCCCGTAGATTTCATTGTTCTTGATATAGATTGCAATCCTTCTTGCCCTATTATTCTTGGCAGACCTTTCCTTAGAACGGTTGGTGCGATTATTGATATGAAGGAAGGGAATATTAGATTTCAATTTCCATTAAAAAAGGGCATGGAACACTTTCCTAGAAAGAAAATAAAATTACCATATGAAACTATCATGAGAGCCACTTATGGATTGCCTACCAAAGATGGCAATACCTAGATCTATCCTTGCTTTTATGCCTAGCTAGGGGCGTTAAACGATAGCGCTTGTTGGGAGGCAACCCAATTTTATTTTTATTCCTTATTTTTGCTCCTGCTTAGTAATAAATAAATTATTTAGCCTCTGTTTTGGTTGTGTTTTTGTGTTTTAATTAGTGTTTGTGCCAAGTAGAACCGTTGGGAAGACTTGGGGAAAGTCTTGTTGAACTTGCTGTAAAAAACAGAAACTTTAGCGCTCACGAGAACTGCTGTCATTTTTATTTTAAGAGTGCTATTTAGTTAATTATTTTTGCAGATGATTAATAGATAAATTCCTCACGTCCAGAAATTTATTTTAGAATTTTTGGGGTTACAGATCTTGCGCTAGCTACAGATTACTACAGACTATTCTGTTTTTGACAGATTCTGTTTTTCGTGTGTTGTTTGCTTATTTTGATGAATCTATGGTTAGTAAAATAGTTTATAATCCATAGAGAAGTTGGAATACAGTAGGTTTAACACCAATATAAATAAATAATGAGTTCATTACAGTACCTTGAAGTTGTCTTTTGTTTTCTTTCGCTAACGGAGCTCACGGGTTTTCTATTTTGAGTTTTGTGTTGTGAAGTTTTCAAGTTTTGGGTGAATTCTTTTGATGGATCATGGAACAAGGAGTGGCAAGAGCCTAAGCTTGGGGATTCCCATGACACCCCCAAGATAATCCAAGGACACCAAAAAGTCAAAGCTTGGGGATGCCCCGGAAGGCATCCCCTCTTTCGTCCACTTCCATCGGTAATTTACTTGGAGCTATATTTTTGTTCACCAACATGATATCTGTTTTGCTTGGAGCGTCTTGTATTATTTGTGTCTTTGTGTAATAGTATGCCACAATCATCCTTGCTGTACACACCTTTTGAGAGAGCCATACATGAATTAAAATTTGATAGAATACTCTATGTGCTTCACTTATATCTTTTGAGCTAGTTAATTTTGCTCTATGTGCTTCACTTATATCTTTAGAGCTAAGTATTTTTGCTCTTTGTGCTTCACTTATATCTTTTGAGCGTTATAATTTTGCTCTATGTGCTTCACTTAGATCTTTTAGAGCATGGTGGTGGATTTGTTTTAAAGAAACTATTGATCTCTCATGCTTCACTTAAATTATTTTGAGAGTCTCTTAATAGCATGGTAATTTGCTTAATAATAATACGCTTGGTATTCAAGATTTGTGAAACTTTCTTTTGAGTGTGTTGAATACTAAGAAAACATTGAAGCATGATAATTGGTTTGAGATATGGAGGTGATAATATTAAAGTCATGCTAGTTTAGTAGTTGTGAATTTAAAGGATACTTGTGTTAAAGTTTGTGATTCCCGTAGCATGCACGTATGGTGAACCGTTATGTGATGAAGTCGGAGCATGATCTATTTATTGATTGTCTTCCTTATGAGTGGCGGTTGGGGACGAGCGATGGTCTTTTCCTACCAATCTATCCCCCTAGGAGCATGCGCGTAATACTTTGCTTTGATAACTTCTAGATTTTTGCAATAAGTATATGAGTTCTTTATGACTAATGTTGAGTCCATGGATCATACACACTCTCACCCTTCCACCTTTGCTAGCCTCTCTAATACCCCGCACTTTTCGCCGGTATCATACACCTACCATATACCTTCCTCAAAACAGCCACCATACCTACCTATTATGGCATTTCCATAGCCATTCCAAGATATATTGCCATGCAACTTTCCACCATCTAGTTCATCATGACACATTCATCATTGTCATATTGCATATCCCGGTACACCGCTGGATGCATTCATATATAGTCATATTTTGTTCTAAGTATTGAGTTGTAAGAAAAATAAAAGTGTGATGATCATCATTATTAGAGCATTGTCCCAGTGAGGAAAGGATGATGGAGACTATGATTCCCCCATAAGTCAGGATGAGACTCCGGATGAAAATAAAATAAATAAATAAATAAATAAAAGAGGCCAAATAAGCCCAAATAAAAAGAGGCCATAAAAAAAGAGAAAAGGCCCAAATAAAAAATGATGAGAGAAAAAGAGAGAAGGGACAATGTTACTATCCTTTTACCACACGTGTGCTTCAAAGTAGCACCATGATCTTCATAGTAGAGAGTCTCTCATGTTATCACTTTTATATACTAGTGGGAATTTTTCATTATAGAACTTGGCTTGTATATTCCAATGATGGGCTTCCTCAAATTGTCCTAGGTCTTCATGAGCAAGCAAGTTGGATGCACACCCACTTAGTTTCTTTTTGAGCTTTCATATACTTATAGCTCTAGTGCATCCGTTGCATGGCAATCCCTACTCACTCACATTGATATCTATTGATGGGCATCTCCATAGCCCATTGATACTCCTAGTTGATGTGAGACTATCTTCTCCTTTTTGTCTTCTCCACAACCACCATTCTATTCCACCTATAGTGCTATATCCATGGCTCGCGCTCATGTATTGCGTGAAGATTGAAAAAGTTAGAGTATGAAACAATTGCTTGGCTTGTCATCGGGGTTGTGCATGATTTAAATTCTTTGTGTGGTGAATATGGAGCATAGCCAGACTATATGATTTTGTAGGGATAACTTTCTTTGGCCATGTTATTTTGAGAAGACATAATTGCTTTGTTAGTATGCTTGAAGTATTATTATTTTTATGTCAATATAAACTTTTGTCTTGAATCTTTCTAATCCGAATATTCATACCACAATTAAGAAGATTTGCATTGAAATTATGCCAAGTAGCACTCCGCATCAAAAATTCTCTTTTTATCATTTACTTACTTGAGGACGAGCAGGAATTAAGCTTGGGGATGCCTGATACATCTCCAACGTATCTATAATTTTTGATTGCTCCATGCTATATTATCTACTGTTTTGGACTATATTGGGCTTTATTTTCCACTTTTATATTATTTTTGGGACTAACCTATTAACCGGAGGCCCAGCTTTTTTGCCTATTTCAGTGTTTCAAAGAAACAGAATATCAAACAGAGTCCAAACGGAATAAAACCTTCGGGAACGTGATTTTCTCACCGAACGTGATCCAGGAGACTTGGACCCTGCTCCAAGGAACAAAAGAGGCGGTCACGAGGGTGGGGGCGCCCCCCTAGGGCGCGCCCCCTGCCTCGTGGGCCCCTCGGTGCTCCTCCGGCGTACTCCTTCCTCCTATATATACCTATGTACCGCCAAACGATCAGAACAGAAGCCAAAAACCTAATTCCACCGCCGCAACTTTCTGTATCCACGATATCCCATCTTGGGGCCTGTTCCGGAGCTCCGCCGGAAGAGGGCCGTCATCACGGAGGGCTTCTACTTCATCATAGCCTCTCCGATGAAGTGTGAGTAGTTTACCTCAGACCTTCGGGTCCATAGTTAGTAGCTAGATGGCTTCTTCTCTCTCTTTGAATCTCAATACAAAGTTCTCCCCCTCTCTTGTGGAGATCTATTCGATGTAATCTTCTTTTTGTGGTGTGTTTGTTGAGACTGATGAATTGTGGGTTTATGATCAAGTCTATCTATGAATAATATTTGAATCTTCTCTGAATTCTTTTATGTATGATTGGTTATCTTTGCAAGTCTCTTCGAATTATCCGTTTGGTTTGGCCAACTAGATTGGTAGTTCTTGCCATGGGAGAAGTGCTTAGCTTTGGGTTCGATCTTGCGGTGTCCTTACCCAGTGACAGAAGGGGTAGCAAGGCACGTATTGTATCGTTGCCATCGAGGATAACAAGATGGTGTTTATTTCATATTGCATGAATTTATCTCTCTACATCATGCCATCTTGCTTAAGGTGTTACTCTGTTTTTAACTTAATACTCTAGATGCATGCTGGATAGCGGTCGATGAGTGGAGTAATAGTAGTAGATGCAGAATCGTTTCGATCTACTTGTCACGGACGTGATGCCTATATGCATGATCATGCCTAGATATTCTCATAACTATGCTCAATTCTGTCAATTGCTCAACAGTAATTTGTTCACCCACCATAGAATACTTATGCTCTTGAGAGAAGCCACTAGTGAAACCTATGGCCCCTGGGTCTATTCTCATCATATCAATCTCCATCACTTTAATCTTGCTTTGCTTTTTTACTTTGCTTTTACTTTTTACTTTGCATCTTTATACCAAAAATACCAAAAATATTATATCTATCAGATCTCACTCTCGTAAGTGACCGTGAAGGGACTGACAACCCCTAATCGTGTTGGTTGCGAGTAGCTATCGTTTTGTGCAGGTACGAGGGACTTGAGCGTGGCCTCCTACTGGATTGATACCTTGGTTCTCAAAAACTGAGGGAAATACTTACGCTACTCTGCTGCATCATCCCTTCCTCTTCGGGGAAAACCAACGCAAGCTCAAGACATAGCAGTGACCAAGTTTGTGAAGGTTCGGAAGTCACCTGAAGACTTACCACGAGTGATTGGACGAGGTCTGTGTGACCTTAGTTCAAGGATAATACGGTGAGGACTGGGTGTCCTGAGCTGCGTGTTCAGGACTGGGTGTCCGGGACTGTGTGTCCTCGAGTTTAAATACTCAGCCGCTCCAACCAGACATACAACTGAGACAGCAGTTGGAACTGGTCTACCAAATCATTGTCTTCACCAAGCTTACTGGTTCTATTTCCTCAACTCTTTCATTTCCTCATAACTGTGTTGTGTACTTGTTCATATCTGTGTTTGAAGACTTTAACTGAAGACTTTCTCAATTTCCTCAGTTCAATTTCTTCAGTCTGTTTGTCTTCATCCTGTGCTTACTCTACATGTACATTGTGCCTGTCTTCATTTCATCATGATGACCATGCTTGTATTCTGTTATGCTTACTTTTGAGTACTTATTCCGCTGCTAGTAGTTCTTCGCTAAGGAATTTCCTCACCGGCAAATTCCTCAGTGAAGAATTTCATAAAAATCGCCTATTCACCCCCCTCTAGTCGATATAACGCACTTTCATAGTACCCTTATGAACCGGCATCTTAAGCTGCAGATAAACATAACAAGGTCGCGCCATGAACTTAGCATAAGCCGGTCGTCCAAACAGGGCGTGATACGGGCTCTTAATTTTGACCACTTCAAAAGTTAATTTCTCAGCCCTCGAATCATGCTCATCTCCAAAGGCTACTTCCAGCTCAATCTTACCCACTGGATACGCGACTTACCAGGCACTACTCCATGGAAAACAGTGTTAGACGTCTTAAGGTTTTTATCAGTCAACCCCATACGTCGAAAAGTCTCATAATAGAGTATGTTGATGCTACTGCCTCCGTCCATGAGCACCTTAGTGAATTTATATCCACCAACTTGAGGCGCCACCACTAAAGCCAAGTGACCCGGATTGTCAACCCAGGGAGGGTGATCTGCCCTACTCCACATAATAAGCTGCTTAGACCATCTTAAATAACGAGGAATTGTCGGCTCAACAGCGTTTACAGCCCTCTTATGAAGCTTTTGGTCCCGTTTGCACAAACTGGTGGTGAACACATGATAATGTCCACTGTTCAACCGATTTGGGTTGCTCTGATATCTAGACTGCTACTGCTGCTGACCTCCCTGACTAGATTGCTGGTTATAGCCACCTTGATTTCCTTGAGAGCCTTGAAAGCCGGAATTTGAACCGCCGCCCGGGCCGTGAAAACAGTCGCCACATGAGCCACTGCCCGGCCCATGATTGCCGTCGAACATGTCAGAGTTTTTGAAAGCCTTTATGATCATACAGTCCTTCCATAGGTGAGTGGCTGGTTTCTGCTGAGTACCGTGCCTTGGATAGGGCTCATTTAATAACAGCTCAAGAGTGGGACCTGACCCACCAGACCGAGGAGATGGCCTCCCCTTACGCCGCTGATTGTTGCCCTATGCATTGGCGTTAGCCACAAACTCCAAACTACTGTCAGCCTTACATTTATTATTGCCTCCTTGATTCGCCGGGTTATGTTGCTGACCCTTACCATTGCCATTCTTCTTTCCCTTTCCTGTCTTCTCCTCGTCAGACTCGGGATCCTTGGTACTATCAGAATCAGCGTACTTGACTAGAGCCACCATTAACTGACCCATGTCATTACAATCGCGCTTGAGCTGCCCCAGCTTTTGTTTCAGAGGCGTAAAATGGCAATTCTTCTCCAACATTAAGACTGCAGAGCCGGCATCCATCTTATCAGATGAATGTATTATGGCCTTGACCCGGCGCACCCAATGGGTCATGAACTCACCTTCCTCTTGCTTGCAATTAGTCAAATCCACAATTGACACAGGCTGCTTGCATGTGTCTTTGAAGTTCTGAATAAACCGGGCCTTCAACTCTGCCCACGAACTAATGGAGTTGGGTGGCAGCCCCTTTAACCAAGTGTGGGTCGTCCCATCCAACATCATGGTGAAGTACTTGGCCATTGCTGCATCACTGACTTCCAATAATTCCATGGCCATCTCATAACTTTCAATCCATGCCCCGGGCTGTAAATTGGCCGTATAATTAGGTACCTTTCGAGGCCCCTTGAAATCCTTGGGCAAACGCTCATTACACAGAGCCGGCACCAAACAAGGGACACCTCCAGTCCTCGTGGTTACGCCTGCCTCAACAGAAGTCGTCGGATAAACCGGAAAAGACTGGTAAGCCGCCCACTGAGCCGCCTGCTGAACTGCCCGCTCAGCTTCTTGGCGTATCCTGTCCTGGTTAACCAAATTGAGAGCTCCATCACATGCCGGGTCATGCCCGCCCGGCTAGTCATGGCGCCGAGCGTTGCTTGAAACAGCTGCTGAATCCATGTGTCGGCTATAACTCGGACTCCGGCTTGGGCGAGGGGTCAAATGAACCGTGTCTCGACTATAAGAATATGCCTCCTGCTGTGCTAAAGCCATCTGAAGAAGTTCTGTGACCCTTCGTGTTTCAACCGCCGTCGTAGAGTCGCCCTCCATCGGGAGAGCCGCCAATCATACGGCCGCGGTGATCATGTTCTCCAAAGGGTTAGAATAATGACCTGGTGGTGTCGGTACATAATGAGGTGGAGCAGTATTCATCCGAGGAGGTTCCATCGCCCGTGGCTGACCTGACGCCCCTGTCCCAGGTGTTGCAACGTGGTTTATCTCCGGCGGGTTACTGGGGCCTGCACCGGGTGTGCGGAAGAGATTTCTAGGATCATATGTCAGAGGCAGATAGGATTGAGCCTTCTGGTTCCTTCTTCTCATGACCTCATTTGATGCGTTCATATTCATCGTAAGCTGAAAAGCCTCGGATTGAATCTGCTGGGCTCGAGCATCCAAAGCCGCCCGCTCTGCGGCCATCCTGACGTCCTCTGCTGCTAGGTTTTCCTTGGCTTGTGCTACCTCCTCACGTAACCATGCAACTTATGCATCATGTTGATCCTGATCCACCGGAGTAACCACAACGGTTAATAGGGCTGTCATCCTATCCATGAGTTCCATCAACACCTGAGCCGGCGGGCGCACAGGGCCTCCTGCCCCGGCTGCCGCTGATCCAGAGGTTATCGCTGCCGCAGCCGTAGAGTTTTGAACGAGTTGCATGCCAGCCATGAAGATCCCCGCTCTGCTCGGCGGCTCAAAGGGGTTCGAAATACTGCTGCCACCGGAACAGCCCCCAAGCCCACCATCTTGCAGTTGATACAACGAATCTATCTCACCCGTGGATGACTCGCCATCAGATTGGACGGCCGTCTCACCACCAGACACAGATCTTTCAGAAAATTCCCCTCCATGGATGCATCCCACGAAGGCACGCTTCACGGCCGGCTGAGCCCGGGCGGGTCTCGCACGCTGAGCCATCCCGACGATGTTGGTGCAGATGTCCGGCTCAGGGCCCGGCTCGCCAATCCGGCCGATGAAGATGTGGATCCCGCCGAAGGGGACCCGGTATCCGTACTCAATTGAGTCAGCGTCAGGGCCCCAGCCTGCGTCGTCGATGTAGAGCTTGCCGCAACGACTCTTGGTCATCTGGCCCACAGCGTATCCCTTGAGCCATTCGAAGCTGCCCTTCAAGAACTCAAATCCACCATGCACTGGCCCGACGGTGGGCGCCAACTATCATGGAATTGTCACGGCAGATGTCCTAGTGAAAGGACTTAAGCGTGGAGCCATCGCAACTAGGAAGCTTAAAGGGGTAAAAACGGGACAAAGGACACGAGAGTTTATACTGGTTCATCCCCTTGCGATGAAGGTAAAAGCCTAATCCAGTTTGAGGTGGTATTGCTTATGTTTCAATTGCTAGGGAGTGAATCCGCTTGACCTAGCTTTCGATCTGTGTTTTCTTGTCCTGAACCGCCGACCGGGTCGTCCCTTTATATACAGAGGCTGATGCTCGGCGGCTCATAGAGTCCCGGCAGGCTCATAAAAATTGTCCGGCTCGGTATCTAACTATTCCTACCTTACAATACAAGTCATGTACATACGGCGGTTTATCTCTACGGGCCTTGAGCCGCCTTCGGGCCTGGGCCTTATACTAAGCCTATCTATGAACCGCCACACAATCTTGGGCTTCATTATGTTGAATCGTCATAGGGATGACCCGGCCCCTCCTAGGCGGGTCATACCTAATAGTTATATCCCCAACACTACATGCAAAACCAAGCAAGTTTCATGTAGAGCATGCTCCAAACAGAGCCACGGTTCAACACATACACTCAATACAAGTTTCAAACACAATCTGCCCAAAACAACAACTAAGCACTTTGCAATCAAGGAAACAACATGCTACAGGAAACATATGGACACAAACTTGACATGCGCTCAAAGTACAGATTACATGCTTCAAATAACACCAAGGTTCAGGTTCATAGGCATCAGGATTAATCCAATGAGATCAGTGCAAAAAACAACTTTATAACACGGATTGAGACTTAGTGAAAAACATGGCATACATGTGAGAAGAAATAACATGTTGACATGTTGGTGGCATGAAACAAACATGCTACATTGCAAGAACATAACAAGCAAAATCATGGCATTAAAGTACATATTAGACTTGACAAAACATGATTACTAATCATCTCCATATAACCTCTAGATCAATGGCATTCATCAAGACAAGATTGCAATTTATAATAGATTCTCAGACATAGTGAAAAACAGAGTATGGCAGAAAACAGATTCATGATGCATACTTTGAGACAACAAAAGTATATGCTACAGGAACATTTCATGGCATCAAAGGGCATGGTAAGCATGCACAGGTAGAGACTACAAAACATGAACACTGAACTACTGATAGAAACCACCCAAACATGCTCAAAACATCATGGCAAGAATGCAAATGATAATAGATTCACAGACTTAGTGAAATAAACTGAACATGGCAGGAACAGCGACAAGTAGGCATGTTTGCAAGCCTGTGCAACTCATATCAAGGCATATAATGGCATGTGACTACAACCAACAACAAGAAGTCATATTTGTGCAGCTACTCATGCCAAGAACATGGTCATAGGATGCATAGAACACTAGCTATTCACATGGCAAAACTGAACTTACTGATAACAGGCTGACAGAAACATTATTTAGCAATTTGAGAGCATGGTAATGATAAGCTACAGTAGGCCATAATTGCAAACAAGAGCATGGATGGATAGAGCATAACAAGATCTACAAAACATCCTTACTGAGCATCTCTAGATTATGTATGGATTCACTTGTAGCATCAAGTTAACATGGCAAAATAATATAGCAGGTTCAGACTTAGAAGAAAACACGGTCACTGAAATCAGCAACAACAAGTACCCTACTTTGCATGCTTGTGCTAGTCACCACAGGGCACATAAAAATGCATGGATTGCACCACTGTAAAAATGGCATGAATGTGCTCCTAAAACATGACATTATGCACAAGAGATAAACACACAAAATGCTATGAAAAAGACAAATCAGCAAGTTGCAACAGTTTTCAGTAGGTTATAACATTTAGCACTTTTGCAACTATGATTAGGGCATGAAGATGAACAACAACATACATGCAAAGCACACCATCGTGTAGAGCATCCAGAGATGAACATTTCGACATACCATATGCACAAATCGGAGCCAAGAGCACGAAGTTACGCTAGGTCAAACAAGTGCACAAGATATGGAAAACATTGGGACTTAGCAGAATTTCTACCTCTCGGATCTAGGGTTCCGAGGTCAACCCAGACCGAGGCGGCGGCGCCTCGCTGGAGACGGGGGCGAGGAGGTCACCGAAGTTGCAGGGAGGACGACGGCGAGGCGGCCCTAGGTTGGATCTGGACAGATCTGGATCCGGCCGACGACAAGCGGGACAATGGTGGGGCGCGGGGTGGCGCCTGGCGCGGGCGGCGACGAGCTGCAGGCGGCGGGGCGACGACGAGCAGCGGCGGTGAGGCGGCAGCGTGGGAGGTGCTGCGGCGGTGGAGCAAGGCTGATAGAGGCAAAGGTGTCCCGATGTTTCGATGAGATAGATATCGTTTTCTGTGGGAGTCGACTTTGACGATCCGACTACGAATGTGCGAGGACGTCGCGCCTTAGCAATCGCTAAACCAACTTCCGAGGGTTATTGACCACGCCGAAGCACGATCAACCTGACCATGAGGGTCTATTTCCTGCGAGCAAACGAAGAACAAGCAAGAAACTGAGATTGCAATCTGGATATTGCGAATTAAAGAGGAAAGCTTTATTAATGAAGGTGGGGTTCTGTGACGTCTTAGTCTGGTCGTTGGACACAAACGAAATACGCGAAGTTGCAGATATGGTGAACTTTTAATCTAAACAAAACCCAGAGTCTAGACGATGCCCTAAGGGATGTATATATGGAGGAGAGAGGGGGGAATTTCGTGGCCCTTGGAGGAGGGGTCTGAAACCAACCCTAACTCTTGTTTCCCCACACATACGGACTCTAAAAACAACATATACTTAAGTATTTCGAAAATACATGGGCCTGGCCCAATAATAAGGTGACGCAGCACCTAGAATAGCCTCTGGATGAAATTTATGAAGTGGCATCTTGTATATTTCGTCCAAGGCTTCATGCACTCCTTATGGTGGATTCAAAGTACTGAAATCACCACTTGTAACTCCGTTCTTGATCCCCTTGCGCATGCCATCATCTCCATGCTTGAACTTGCTCCAAGGTTCATCTTTCTTGTCCAAGCTAGGCCTTCATTTGTAAGCAAAACAATGTATCCAATTTAGGCAGCATCATATTCTCATGAGCATTAGAATCGTTACCAAGAAACGAAAGTACCTGATAATTCAATTGGCGTGCGCGAGCTCTAGTAATTGGTCTAGTATGTATAGCAGCAGGGGCTGTGGGTGTAACAATGGTATTGATGTCCTCATCAAAGGCAGCAAGCGGGAGGCAGCGGTGCGCGGCGCGCGCGCGAAGGAGGCGGCTCCGAGTGGCGCGGGCGTCGAGGCGACGGTGGCGGGATTCCGGCAAAACGCCGGCGAGGTGGTGAGGTGTGGGCTCCCTTGGGCCCGGCGCGGCTCGGGGCGGGCCCGATCTGGGCTCGCAGGCCCGTGACAGCCGGTGGGGTGGTGGGGAGCTGGTGGGCGATGTGGCGGCCGCAAATTGGCTGGAGGGCGGTGGTGGACATGTCCGGCGGCGCGATGATGAGAAGGCTAGGGTTTTGCCTGAAATTTGTTGAGGGGGAGACTTATTTATAAATAGAGGAAGCTAGGAGAGGGCTTATGAGGTGCGGTTTTCGCCCACACGATCGTGATCCAATGGCGAAGAGCATGGATGGGGTTTAGATGGGCTAGTGGGTTGTTGTGGAGGGGTGCTAGGCTGCAAGGAGAAAGGGGTCCGGCGGTTAACGCGGTTAACCGCTGGGGCATCAAACGACCTCCAAATGGAACGAAATTTGACAGGCGGCCTACCGGTGATATACCAAGGCCACTCGACAAATCTCGGCCCATTCCGAGAACGTTTTTCTCCCGCTCACGAAACAAGATCTGGAAGGTGCGGCGGGTGCATGTGAGAGTGCCGGATTCAGAACAGACAACAGAAAGAATTAGGAGACCCGAACGAATGCAGGTTTTGAAAAACCTGCAGATGAAATGCACATGACGACATGGCAAGGTGCAACACGCAATCGAATGACATGGCAATGACGGCGAATAACTGGAAGACACCTGGCGCATCAGTCTCGGGGCGTCACACAACAATTTTTGAGGGTAGAGTATTCAACCTAAATTTATAGATTCGACACAAGGGGAGCCAAAGAATATTTGAAATTATCAGCAGCTGAGATGTCAATTGAACCACACCTGAAAATTAAATATCTGCAGCAAGGTGATCGGTACCAAAGTAGTGTGATAATTTTGATAGTAGTGGTAATAACAATAGTAACGGTAACAGTGATAGCAATGATTTTGTAGCAAGTGTAACAGTAACAACAGTAGTAGTAACTTAGCAAGAGCAATATGTAGAAAATTCGTAGGCATTAGATCGGTGATTTTGTTGGATGATACATATAACAGTCATAACCTAAAGCGATACAAAACTAGCTCCAGTTCATAAATATAATGTAGGCATGTATTCCGTAAATAGTCATACGTGCTTATGGAAAGAACTTGCATGAGATCTTTTCTCCTACCCACCTGTGGCAGCGGGGTCCATAAGGAAACTAAGGGATATTAAGGCCTCCTTTTAATAGAGAACCGGAACAAAGCATTAACACATGATGAATACACGAACTCCTCAAACTACGGTCATCACCGGAAAGTATCCCAACTATTTTCACTCTGGGGTTTACGGATCATAACATGTAATAGGTGAATATGACTTGCAAGATCAGATCTAGAACATAGATATAATGGTGAAAACAAAAACGGTTCAGATCTGAAATCATGGCACCCGGGCCCAAGGTGACAAGCATTAAGCATGGCAAAATCATAACAACATCAATCTCAGAACATAATGAATACTAGGGATCAAGCCCTAACAAAACTAACTCGATTACATGATGAATCTCATCCAACTCCTCATCGACCAGCGAGCCTATAAAGGAATTACTCACTCCCGGTGGGGAGCATCATGGAATTGGCGGTGAAGGAGGGTTGGTAATGATGAAGATCAAAGATCCCCCTCTCCGGAGCCCTGAACGGACTCCAGATCTAGCCTCCCGATGAATAACAGGAGGTGGCGGCGGCTCTGTATCATGAAACACGGTAATTCTTCCTCTCTTATTTTTCTCTCCTAATATGGGTATTTAAGGAGTTGGAGATAGGGTTTGCGGGGCCACCAAGTGGGCACAATCCACCTGGTCGCGCCTGGAGGGGGGCGTCCTGGTGGGTTGTGCTCACCCAGGGGCCCTCCTCCGGTGGTTCTTGGCTCCAATATTCTTTATATACTCTGGAATAATTCTCCAAAAAAATTGGGTCCATTCCGAGAACTTTTATTTCTGCACAAAAACAACACCATGATAGTTCTGCCAAAAACAACGTCAGTCTGGGTTAGTTTCATTTAAATCATGCAAATTAGATTCCAAAACAAGGGCAAAAGCGTTTGGAAAAGTAGATATGGTGAAGACGTATCAGCGACGACGACGACATCCACAAGAGGCTACGACAACGACAACCTGTACACACGACGACAATGCGACGCAACGGTGTGTTAGACTCGTGGATCTCTGGCAATGTATACATTCTAAATGTACATATTAGAATATACAGATGAATACATAAATATTTGACTGCAGGCATGTATTGTACACAATTTTAAAAAATCAGTAAATACATAGTGGTGGCGTGGGAGGCTATGTAAATATTGTTATTACTTGTGTATAATGGTGGCGTGCTATGCATGTGCACGCCATTGCTATTTGACATAGTGGTGGCGAGCTATGCATGTGCACACCATTGCTATTTGACATAGTGATGGCATGCTATGCATGTGCACGCCATTGCTATTTGACATAGTGATGGTGTGACGAACAATGCCACACCATCAGTATGTAAAATACCAATGGCGTGGGGCCCGACGCCATCAGTATTTTTTTAACAATGGCGCCATATTAGTGACGTGGACCTCCTATGCCAGCAATGTGGTTTTTGGCACACCGACACTATCATTTTCTGCACTAGTGAACAATTGCCCAAATAAAAACATAGAAAACATTTATTATTTTAGGCAAGATTTTGTATCCAATTTTGCTACCATGGAATCATCTATGAGGCAAAGACCTCCTTATGATGCCATGGTAGCAAAATAGGATCAATGCAACATTTTGTAGCCTAATATGGTGCCACGGTTCTATTTTGGGCTACAAAAATCAAATCTGGCATTACTAGCATAGGATCATAATCTAAACAGACCACATGTTCAACATAATTAACTACCACATAGTACATACACCGTAGCAATTCTGAAACACAAGGTACTTAATAATACAACCATATATAGTACTTCCTCCGTCCCATAATGTAAGACATTTTTTAACACTACACTAGTGTCAAAAACATCTTACATTATGGAATGAAGGGAGTACTTAACAAATACAACCATAATCAAAAGAGACATGCATGTTCGACTCTCTAAAGACACTTACTCGTCACCCACCCATTAGCGATGGTATGTAGAAAAAGGGCACGACATGCATGTCCTAGGTGGAGCACGCCAATTATCTTGTCTCCAAGCTCCGTTAAGTCGTAGAGGTCGCAAATCTTCCAGCCATTGACGACAAGGCGTCCATCTTCTGGCGATGTCGAGTGGGTGCATGTTATGCGATACGGGGTTGCCGATCTTCATGGAGGATCTGCTTGATGAAACGAATCAACGTCACATGAAGGGTAAGAAGGAAACCCTCAATCCCAGCCAACAATGCTGCTGGGTAGAGAGAAGTAGTGCAACCTAACAAGACCGAAGCCAACTATTGCATATGCAACAACCAACAAGTATTCATCCAACCACACTCTTAGTTTCCAATCCACGCAACCACACAAGAAGTTGGAAGCACGAACTGGTCACTGACTCAACGACTACTATTGTAAAATCACAAAGTGAGTTTACCCTCTCACAAGGCAAGACTACAAGAGCTAAGCAGGAAGTGAACTTTCAAACAAGATTCTGGTAGCACTTAGCTAACCTATGTTGAAATCAAATTGAGCATTAATGTCCAAGAGCTAAAGTAGAAGTGGAGGATGGGGTATTTATACTAGGAACAATCCCCCTAGCTTAGGTGTGAAACTAGTCCAAAAGAGGGGCTCAAATTCATACTAACCAGCTGGAAAAGGGAGCAAACCATGGAGCCTCACACAACATTTAGTGCTGTGGACAACTTGCATTGGAACTCTCATATCCTTTGATCCAAGACCCCAAATGATGCACAATTTGCTTTTTTTTTCTGAAAGTAGAGTTCATATGTTGTCCATTTTGGCCTTCCACACATGCTAGATACTCATATATTCATGCGACATGATGCAACAAGTTATGGAAAGAATTATGGAACTGTGTGTGCAATAGTAGATGGTTGAGATGTCTTGCTATTCATACCTGAAGTGTCACCAAAACATGCTTACATCAAAGGTGAAACTTGCTTTCTTCAGAATTATTGCAAGGGTTGTAGAACTTGTTTTGTCATGAGCTGAAAGTTGATGCTTATCCTCAACATTGTGCCTGAGCAAAGCCAGCACACAAGATTTAGGTAGTATACAGTTCTCATGAATATTTGAATTATGATCAGCTAGGAGCGCATTGTAACCGAGATTTATCATGCGAAGATGACAAACAAGGTGAACTGGGGATGTCCTCATCATTATATCTGTCTCGTCATAGACAATAACTCCCATATCACCACTATGCTAGGCCTGCATTGCCAAGGCACCACACGTCTTGTGAGTTCCTATTGCAAGAACACAATTGGTAAGCACTATATATATGTATATATTAAATTTAAAAATAATACATGAATAAGTTGATAGATAATGAGGTAATATCACTGGTGGTGCCTAAACTTGCCCTGGATGTTCAGTTTGATGCCTCAACTTGTAAAATACACGTAATGAGTGCTAAAACTTGACAATTTGGTTCAAATACGGTGCCAAACACGTTTGTTTACGGATTTGCTGCTGACTGGGCTTGACAACGTGGCGTGGGGCGTGTGCCGCTGGAGAGGCGTGTGCCCGTGCCGCCGCTGGCCTTTTTCCAAAATAACCCTTGGACTAATGTTTCTCGCTTAGAAAAGCTCCTGGCTCGGCGGGATAGGGCAGCCCGCACAACTTTTTCCATATCACCTCATGTTTCGTTGCATCTGGCAAATCGGTACATGCCTGTTTGTCTGCCTCGAGCGCTCCTCCTCCTCTGTCTCTCCCTTCTGATCGTGGGAAGGCGCCGCCCCCGTGGATCGTGGCGATCGCATTGATCGCCGCCGGCGAGGATGTCGGAGCCCCGTCGGCGTGCTCCTGGAGATGCAGCCCCTCCTTACGGTGAGAACCACCTCGCCTTTCTCGACCCAGCTTTCCCGTGTTCACGGTAGGGTTAAGATTGCTTTCGCCTTCTGTTAAAAGCCTGCAATTTCTAAGTTTCTGGTGTGCGCTGATGTTTGGTAGATGATTATGAGTTAAAACCCCTATGCGCAATGACTCGCAGGCTTTTCAAACTAGGGTTTATATGAGAGGGTTTGGTCGGGTTAGAAGGGTCTTTATTTGGCTAATTTTGGTGACGAAGAAGAATCTGAAGTGAGGGCATATAAACATTACTTAAGATTTGCTTGTGTTAGAACGATTAGGTTATCTGAAAAAGAAAGTACGTTTGCTGAAATTTTGGACAGTGGGTTCTCTGAATATTTCGACAGTAGCTTTATCTGAATCTTTCTATAGTACCTTAACTGAACATGTGGATAGTAGTTGAACTGAATTTTTGAACAAATGCAGGTCAGCAGTGCTACATACTGTTGGAAATAAAACTATAGAATTAATGTAGTAGGAGAACAACATTGCTGGCAAGTACCCAAACAACATTGATGCATTTTTTGAACTCCACTCAAACTGAATTTAGTTTGAGTGAACTATTTGTACTGTATTATGAAGTGCTGCATACTGTTGAAAATGTATTGTTGTTAACTAAAATTATCTTACAGCTCCTCAACTGAATTTTAATTTCAGATGCTTTTGATGGTCTTTTCTCGGTTGAGATACATCACAAAGGTTTCTTTTGTGGAACTGACAACAACAACACCTACATGGATTATGAAGTTGCATGGTTTGACAACTGTGATAGTGATACATGGTCCTTGTTATGGATTGATGACTTTTTGCAGCAGCTAGGTTATGACAGAGATTGTTTGAAGCTTGATGTGTACTGGTGTCAGCCTGGAAAGACATTGGTTGATGGGCTAAGAAATTTGACATGTGATGCAAATATCCTTGCAATGATAACAGCAACTACAGAGCAGAAGAACTTGTTACTGATTGTAGACCATGGAGAGAGATTTGACAGTGCTCTCAGAGATGATATTTTACTTGATGGAGTTCCTGTACTTTCAAAGGTCATTACTCCAGGAAAAGAAAGCAAGGGAAAAGAGCAATATAGCTGTCCCGAGGAGAGAAGTGTGCCAAATAAGAGGAGGTCTAGGAGGTTTTTTGGGGAAGGTTCATCCTCAGGTTGTGCTGATGAAGAACTGGAGGAAGAAGATGGAGTAAATGCAGCTGAATCAGAGACAGATGAGGATTTCTATGATAGTGACTATGACATAGAAGATGGGGATGATGATCATGACAACTGCTATGTCAAGTGGAAGAGGTAGGAGGAGGGGTGTTACTGAAGATATTCTAGAGGATGTGCCTCAATCCAGCCACCAAACAAGTGATAATACAAAGAGGCAGGAAGAGGCAAGCTAGAGGAGGTGGTAGAGGAAATGCTACAGGAGGTGGGAGGGGAAATGCTACAAGAGGTGTAATTTTTGTTGAAATCTACAAGTCAGCAAGAATGAAATTGTTGTCATTTGTTATCAGTTCTAATTTTCTCAATTGTCATGCTTGCAGGAAATGGAAGGACAAGAGGAGGTGCAAGAGGAAATGGTGGAAGAGGAACTCTATATGACAATGGAGGAAGGACTGGACCAGGGGCTGGATTCTGGAACTTGATGTTTGGACCTGATTCAGATAGGTCACATGTGGCAGCAGAGGAAGAGCCAATCACGCAAAATGCACCAAGAGGGGATGAGTGGGATGATGACTTCATGCACATGTAGATGCCCATCATGGATGCAGAAGTTCATGACTGAACTTTATGGAATGCAACTAAGTTCACCAATGAACTTGGTCTATTTGTTTAGAGGCCTATTTTGATGTAATGAACATGTCAGTTTACACGTACTGCACTTAAGTATGTTGGCATGCGGCACTTTCAGTATGTTTTATAGCTCCAGTGTTATGTTCATGTATTGTCAATTTCTAGTCTTGAAGTGTTATCTGAATCTGCTGTCATTCTTGCTGTTAAAATTCTTTCTTGCCGTTAAAATTCAGTGTAACTGTGTTACTGATGATTAGTTTCTCATGCTGTCAGAATTTATAAGTTTATGTGTTATTGGAGAACAGTTTATGATGCTGTTAAATTCCAGCGATTATATTGTTCACACTGAACATGTTGCAAAAAATATCCAGTTCTTCCGATGCTGTCAAATTCCAGTGATTATATTGTTCACAAACTGAACATGTTACAAAAAATTCCAAAAAAGGGTGTCCTATGTTGGCATGCGGCACTTTCAGTATGTTTTATAGCTCCAGTGTTATGTTCATGTATTGTCAATTTCTAGTCTTGAAGTGTTATCTGAATCTGCTGTCATTCTTGCTGTTAAAATTCTTTCTTGCCGTTAAAATTCAGTGTAACTGTGTTACTGATGATTAGTTTCTCATGCTGTCAGATTTTATAAGTTTATGTGTTATTGGAGAACAGTTTATGATGCTGTTAAATTCCAGCGATTATATTGTTCACACTGAACATGTTGCAAAAAATATCCAGTTCTTCTGATGCTGTCAAATTCCAGTGATTATATTGTTCACAAACTGAACATGTTACAAGAAATTCCAAAAACGGGTGTCCTAGGATTCGAACCCAGGACCTGGGTGTGCAAGTCTTGTGCTAGTAGCCAGTGGGACGGTCAGAGACAACTGATGATTTAGCCTTCTACTCTGTACTTAACACTATATTCAGTATCCAGTGCGGTCGACCCTGTCCCGCCGAGCCAGGGGCTTTTCCGTGAGAAATGTTAAAGCGAGGGTGTTTTCTGGAAAAAATACAATGGGCACGCCTCTTCAGTGGCTAACAAGGGGCCCCACGCCACGCTGTCAAGCCCAGTCAGCAGCGAATCCGTAGACAAACGTCTTTGGCACCGTATTTGAACCAAATTGCCAAGTTTTAGCACTCATTACGTGTATTTTACAAGTTGAGGCACCAAACTGAACATCCAGGGCAAGTTTAGGCGCCACCAGTGATATTACCTCATAGATAATACAGTTCATATTAGGAGTGACTTCTTGACATTGCTCTTGTTCAAGGTATGCACGAATTGCACAAATGAGACATCGTACATGCCAACATTGTACTCCTGAACAAGTGTCTCAACCACATCCAACTCTTGCCAAGAAAGCGTCATGCGTGCAGTGACATGCCTCGTGTCCACAATTCTATGAGTTTCGAAGGACCCCATGAAGTAAGTTGTCCAAATTACATGTAATCAAGGGTCTGGTTACAATAGGTAATATAATACAAAGGTTGCTCATTCAACCTATTTATGGTCATGAAAACTTACACGGGGTATCACTGGATCGTTGGGCAAGCGTACCATGATGTCAAGTTCGGGGTGGTGGAGAATGTGTATCTCGATGCTCGTCCCCGCATCAAGCATCTATGTGTGGCAAATCCTCCCAAACCGGGGCAATAGAAAATAAGGTTTGATCTTCTTCATTCTTGATCATAACCCAGAAGTTGAATCCATTTTTCATTCCAAGGTGACCCTCAACCATCATATATTGACGAATTAGAACCTGCGACATTCAGAATTTCACGACTTGCAAAACAAGGGATGATCTAAACAAAGTTAAAGAGGAATAAAATTAGATCATAGTTTGTTGGCCGTATCTATACAGGCAAAGGCTTATGAAATCATCAATTCTTACAAAACATAATTTTTTTTGCCTGAAATACTCTCCAAGCACACGAAAGAATTGATTGTTCTTCATCCAAGTTTGCCCGAGTTCAACATATGCATCTTCCCCGTCTGTGGCCACACGTCGGGCACACTAGGTTCAATGGCCGAGCTAGAAAACCCGCTTGAAAAAACCGAAGTTTTTTTGAGACAATGAAAAAAAACCCCGAAGTAAACCGCCCCCTCGCGGCTCCTAGGCCAGCCCACTACAGGCCCGCGTGCCGCGTTTCCTTTTTTTGTTTGCGGGGTCGCGTGCTGCGTTTCCTTTTTTTTGTTTGCGGGGTCGCGTGCTGCGTTTCCGATCCCCTTCCTCCTCTCCCTTCGTTTTCTGCTCCTCCCCCGCAACAAATCTTGTCGCTTCGCCGCCGGCACAAGCGATCGGAGCAGCGGCCCGTCGGCAGCGATGGGGGACCACGAGGCGCGCGGTGACGACACGGAGAGGAAGGCGGATAAGAAGCTCTCCGGCTGGGGGCTCTTCGGCTCCAAGTACGAGGACGCCGCCGACCTATACGATAAGGCCGCCAACTTTTTCAAGCTTTCGAAGAACTGTGAGTTCACGACGCCTCCGTTCTTTCCCATTCCTACCGCGCCGTCCCCGATCGGCGGATTCTTTTGCCCCCAATTTCACTACGCTCTCTTCCCTCTACACGGGCAAGATCTGCCGGTCGATCTGGGCAGGATCCTGGCCGGCGACCCGCTGGGGTTAAAATGAGTTTTTTGGGCTGTGGATCTATTATTGTGCCGCGTAATCTGGTGTTATTGTTAGTCAGTGAACCGTGTTTAGATTATTGACGCCCAATTCTCTTGTGCCGATCTCGAGTTTGAGGGGAGGGAGCTGTTTGATAGTTTCGCTTGAGGAGGCTACGGAATTGATTGTGCGGTGCGGTTTGGTTTGATTTCCAACTCTTTTTATAAGGTTCCATGAGCGGGATCTGGTGGACTTATCCCACATGTATATACATATGTTGGCGCTCTCTTTCTAGTTCAGGTCAGGTTCTTAGTTGTCTACTTTTACTAGCTAAATACCGTGCGTTGCTGCGGGATGAAACAATATCGAAGAGTGGTGGCGTGTGAAAGATTGTCCTTGGCCATGGTGGCTGTGACGATGTTGGTGACTGCCAGCTCCTGCCCGGAGAAGGGTGGCGAGATGAGAGGTGAGGTTGGGTTTTAGATCCGATCCTGGGGTTGTCGCTCGAACCAACCACCCAGGTCTCCTTGTGCTCTGTCACACGCCAACAGCGGAAGGGGACGCTAGTGTGTCATGCCGCCTGCTGATTGATGGGTAATAAGCGTTGTTGCGCGACCTAGCACGGCCGCCTGTGCAGGCAGCCGGGGCGCCAGACAGTGTCATCGTGGGGGAGCCACCTTTGTTTCCGTGGTCGATGAGGCACCTGTGTCTGTGGTTGATGAGCAATTAGTGCATAGCCGTCGGAGCCGACCATAAAGTAGTAGAGGGAGATGTGGTGGTGGCGTAGAAGCCCTAGCGTAGAAACACTTGCTGCTGCCTGATCTATTGATTATTTAGATGGAAAGCCTAATTCTGTTATACGTAGACAAATCGGTTGGCATACTTTGGTGCGTGAGAAAAACAACAATGGGTGAAGTTATTCCCTCCTTTCGGGATTATAGGGTCGGCGAGCCATGAAGCAGCTCCCCTTTTTATTACTCCCTCCGATCCATAATAAGTGTCGCAACCTTAGTTTAAAACTGCGACACTTATTATGGGTCGAAGGGACCTTAGTTTAAAACTGCGACATTTATTATGGATCAGAGGGAGTTAGACTGCTGGAAAAAACCCCTATTTAAGCAGACCTATTAATTAATGGCTCGGTTTCCAAATAGATTCGTCGCAAAACATCTTAAACGGACCTAATTAACTGTACATCTAATTAACTGTCTAGCTGATAAATTGCATTAATGGCTTGTTTTCAAAATTGATTCGGCGTTCAGTTTCCAGATTGTTTTCGCATTAATGACTGCAGGGGACGAAACAAACGACGTACAAACTCCCCTTAAATAGTAGAGATTCCGACTAGGGTTGCAAGTTCTGTTGTCTTGTGTCTATATAGGTCTGGTTGGCTTCAACTTTAAGTTGTGTCATTGGAAAGCATTGGGGCTTAGTTACCGGATTCCGGGGAATGGGTTTTGAATCCAGATCGGGGTTTGAGACCCCTCCGGTTTGCATCCGATTTGCTCTTGAAGTGTCGATTCATACCATGATTTGTCAATCAGAAAAGTTGAATCCCAGACGCCAACTAAACAGTTTCCAAGTGTATCTCTGAAGCTCAGCCCTTTGCTTGGCCCAATGTACTGCCGTGCTTCGCTGTGGTCACCCAGCTGCAGGCGCCTTCAGGGAGAAAAGAATAGGCGATTTGCTGGGAGGAGCTGAGGGGCAACCCAAGCCCGTCCCCGCGGGTAAACCTGCACCAGCACTAGCAGCACACTACACAATATCAATTTAGACTTTGGACTAGGCTAGGTTAGGTTTTTTGGGGGCCTTTGGGCTCGGTTGCTAGGGGTTCAGGTGTTTATTGGGCATGCCTGCTCGGGCAGCTGGAAATTTCCAGTTAGATGGGCAGGAGCTAGGGTTTAAGGTGCCCAGTAGTCAGATTTAGACGGGTAAGGCGGGTAACACTGTCCCATCCCCGTCCATGTCCCATCTGCTGGGTAATACATTTGGCCCATCCCTGTCTCGTAATAGAGAGGCTGTTTGGATTGACGCCCGAGGCTGGCAAGCCAAAATATCGGCGTTGACCGGGCACATGGGTGTCGTTTGGATCGAAACCAATTCTTTGGCGTGCCCTGACTACCTTCAGCTTTCTAGTTCATTTTTTTTGCCAACTATCGGTCAGGGCATGGGCGGCAAAAAGCAGCGCCAATATTTTGGCTCGCCTATGCATTGGCGGGGTCAGCGTGGGCGATATCCAAACAGCCCCAGAGTAATTACCCGAGGGGACACAGGTAACGGGTAGTTGCAGTAAAGCATGGATGCGGTGGTAGGTTGCAGTCAAGCATGGATGCGGTGGTAGGTTGCAGTCAAGCATGGATGTGGTGGTAAGTTGCAACTCTACATATGTTGAGTAGCAGCGGCTGGAGTAAGCAGGATGTGAGGCAGCTGGATGAGAGTCACGATTAGGCCCTAAGGTTGTTGGTGGGCTAGAATATTCTCTGCTATTTCCTGAGTATTATACTCCACTGAAAAGAGTATTTATGTATCGATATGCATACTGGTGGCGAATATCGAATCGAATATAGTGGGTTTGCGAACCTTAGCTCTGATTCGCGAAACAGAGATGTATACCCCCTAGCGAACCAGATTTGTATGAGGTAGTAACTTGCAAACCATGAACCCAGCGAATCACTAATTGAGTAACTATGCTATGCATTGGAGTATGACTACTGCCCTTGTTCTGCATTTCCGAGTTTGTTTAATGGCTTAGTGTCTAAGCACTCATCCCTTTATTCTATCGATGTTGCTACCAACTTGGTTTGCAGGGAACAGAGCTGCATCTGTGTATATCAAGATTGCTAATTGCCATCTGAAGGTTGGTTTGGTTATCTGAGTTATCAGTTTTGTCATCTTGATCAATGGTGCAATTTCAGTGAGATGTTTATGTTGCTTATTGCCATGCTTGACAGGGTGATAGTAAGCATGAAGCTGCCTCAGCTTATGTGGAAGCCGCAAACTGCTACAAAAAATTCTCACCTCAGGGTATTTCTTTCTACAATTTACCGCACATGATACATATCCTTCGCCTTTAAAAATTCTTCGATTCTGTACTTTTTTTCCTTACCTCATGTCATCAGAACCAGCGTGATCCAATTTTGCTGCACTTCTTCTGATTTAATAACAACTCTCTTCCATTAAACTGGATCAGCTTTGGACCAGTTATTTATACTTCTACCAGTTACCACCATTCTCAAAGCCATTGAAAGGAAGTTCTATCTAACCTCAGTCAACTTGATTAACTACAAAAATAAACAAGGGAATGAATCGTGCCAACTGCTAAGGACATAAAGTACTTAGTGATTTTATGCAAACTTAGCTGTTTATCCAGTCCCAGTCATTGTCCTAATTGTATTTGACGATATCGTGGTATCAGCTGGCTGCTGATACTGTGTATAGACCGATATACCAGTAGTATCGACCGATATCCCAGTCACATCCTTTTTTGGGTGGCCTGACTGATATGCGTCTGATATATGATATTTTGAACTTCTCCCAATGAATTTATAATTCATCAAAGCAAATGTTTGTTAGAAGGAGTACAGTCTTTGAGAGCTTTGTAGTATTGAACATAACTTATCATCGGTGTGCTGAACTGTGTAATTTGGAGTTAGGGAAATCTTACTAGTTTTAGTAGAAAAAAGTTTTACACCTGATGAAAAGGTACGACCATCCTAAGGAGCTTCCAACTAACCAAGCCACTGGTATACCAAACCGAGCCAAAGTATTGCATCTCTAAGATTGGAATCTTGAAAACATTTGAAACTAGGGAAATATAAATTTCATTTTTGTTGCATATATCATTCATTATGTGTGCTGTTTAATGTTCCCTGTAACTTCTTTTATTCTTATTCCATCTTTCTCATTTAGCTTCTACAAATGTTTCCATTTTATGCAGAAGCTGCGCAAGCGCTAGACCAGGCTGTTAATCTTTTTCTGGAAATTGGTAGATTGAGCATGGCTGCAAGATACTGCAAGGTAAATCCTTCCTTTCAATCAATCTTTATCATTGCATGAAGACTTATTTCAGCAGGAGAGAGATCTCATTTTTGTGCATTTTCAGGACATTGGTGAGATTTATCAGCAAGAACAAGATTTGGAGAAGGCTTCAGATTACCTAGAAAGGGCCGCTGATCTTTTCGACAGTGAAGGACAGACATCTCAATCAAACACCATTAAGCAGAAAGTTGCAGAAATTGCTGCGCAGTTGGAACAGTAAGACTACTTTCATGTGCTGTTAGCTTGATACAAGTCAGAACCTGGAACAATTGGTTTCAGAGTTCAAGGTCATGAGCTTCTGCGATAGTCTTGCAGATTTGCCCAGAAATTTATGCTTCTTGAATTAGCATACTTCTCAAATTTATGCTTCATGAGCATGTCTTTTTTGTTCTAGCCTTCTAGGTTGTGGGTATTAATCTATCTGGTATCCTCATTTGTTCACTTCTGTTATGATACTCTGGGGTGCCTATATATATTTTTTACGTCCCGCAAATTTGTTCTTACACTGGAAGTCAAAGGAGAATGTAAGAAAATGTATATCTTGATGAATAGCATTACTATATGTCTTTGCCACCTGGGGCCTATACCACCCCTCCAGCTTCCGTTTGATCATGTTTTGAGATCCGTGTAGCATCTTTTAGGTTTGCCATTGATTAATTTTTCGTTTTTCTAATTGCACCAAGATGAGTTCATTCACTGAGTAGTAACAAAATGCAATGTTGATTATGTGTATACGCATCGATCCATTTTGGGGGGATCTTATTTGAGTTCATGGGGAATTTTTTTAGGGAATCTAAGTCTTACTCATGAACCAACTTTTTTGTATTATTATAGAAACTTATGAAGTTATATCATTTTTGTACATCTGTGTTGAGTTTAATTAGATGGTTTAAGTATTAATGATTTTGAGATTTTGATACCAATAGTCTGACACATGCTCTGCTTGAATATATTAGTGTGATCATTAGCATGCTTCATTAATTCAATCCCGATAGAGAAAAGACGATACATAGTGGTCGCACAGATCACGAGGCATGCATTTAACGGAGATAAAATGGGGTGGCACGTTGATATATATATGCGTGTGGAAGTTAGCTATCCACGTGCCAGAACCATGAGTTGGTTTTGAGATCTTATGGGTTTCAGCTCTAGCCTAACCCAGCTTGTTTGGGACTAAAGTATCCAACAAATATTTGTAGATGTAAATATATTACTAGTGTTTTTTTTTTTCAAACGACAGCTTCAATAGTGACCCGAGTGAGTACTCCCTCCGTCCGGTAAAAAATGTACGTTTGGCTTCAAAATTTGTCCACAAAAGAGTGTACTTCTATTTTCCCAATGCACTTTAAAGTAGAAAAATACCTCTCTCATCACACGGTAATCAAGACCAACAACAATCTACGCATGGTCTTCTTAATTTCTACATGCACTTAGCTCATTGGGGGTTGAGTAATTAAAGAGGAGAGAGATGGTGGCTTGCACCTTTCCAATGCATTTTTTGCTTCACTCCATAATTTGTCCTAAAATCTCTAGATGTACACTCTTCACCGGACGGAGGGAGTATGTATTTAACTCGCACTGTGTCACTACAACATTCAATGCTATCTCTCATGCCAATTTCTATGTTTTAGGTACCCAAAGGCAACTGAGATTTTTGAAGAAATTGCTCGTCAATCAATTAACAACAATCTGCTGAAGTATAGTGTCAGAGGCATCCTCCTTAATGCAGGGATCTGCCAACTATGTAGAGCTGATGCTGTTGCTATACAAAATTCATTGGAGAGATACCAGGTGTATATTGCTCTGTTGAAATCTCAACCAGTTATTTTCTGCCATTGCTTTATTTCTAAAGTTGTCTTACCATTTGCAGGAAATCGACCCGACTTTCTCAGGAACTCGTGAATACAAACTTTTAGCTGTATGATACAACATTTATTTGCCTTTCCGTTGCAACACTTGCCCCTTTTGATCATTGCATTTCCTGGCTTTAATAGTAAAAATTGTATCCATTGGTTATCATGAAGTATAGTGATAGTTATCTAGGATTTTGGGTTTTTATTGTAGGATCTTGCTGCATCAATGGATGACGGAGATGTTGCCAAATTTACTGATGCCATCAAGGAATTTGACGGCATGACACGCCTGGTATGTTGTAGTGTACTCTGGTTTTTAGTCTTACCCATTGGTGTGTCATTTATATGGTCAAGGCATGCTGCAAGTTTGTTCTCTGTAACCATGTAAAAATAAACAACTCATGCCATTCATTCGACTGAAACTACAACTTATATCTTGGTAAGGTGTGTAGTTGTGTATATTTGGAGTGACTGCATTTGTTGTTCAGGATCCTTGGAAAACGACACTGCTGCTGAGGGCAAAGAATGAGCTGAAGAAGCAAGAGGACGATGAGGATGATCTAACCTAAGCCTTATTGTAAAAATTCTTTCATGCTTCAACATGGTGTGATTTATGCCTCTATTTCGTCTTGGAGGTACATATAATGGGCATAATGAAGATCCACCTTTTGGTTGTATAGAACTTCATTTTGAAGTACCATATCAGGTGTCGTGTGTCATTTGTTCTTGTCATGACTTGGTTTTCCGTCCGAATGAAAATACCATAGCACGCTGTTGCTGCTATCCTTCTGTAACATGTTCTATTTCGCCCTCATTAATGACTTTGCTATTTTCCAATGATTGCTGTCTGTGGAACGCACATGCATCTCTGACACTAGGAATGTAAACGGCATCTACCAAAAACGTAAACTGTTTGGTTAGTCGAGTGTAATGTTACTGTTATGACTGGCATATTAGGGGTTTAGCCCAGTGAGTTGTGGCCAAGTTATCTTGTGGAATTCTTCTGGCCTGGGACGAGGCAGTGACAAGGCTATCCAATCCACACTATCAAAACAACTCGCTCACGGCGCTTGTAAAGTCGTCGGGGGCCGCGGAGTGGTGGATGACGTGTGTATGGTCCGCATGAGGATGGGGCCAAAGTGAAGTTCTTGCAAGAGCTTGCAGACATCATGGAGTTGCACGCAGGGCCGTGGCTGATAGCAGGAGACTTCAACTTAATTGCGAAGCAGGAGGACAAGAGCAATGACTTAATTAAGAGAAGAATGTTAGCAAGGTTTCGGGCGAGGCTGAATAGACTTGAAATGAAGGAGTTGTACCTTAATGGGCGCCGGTACACATGGTTGAATGAAAGGCAGGATGCAACCCTTGAGAAGATTGACCATGTTTTTGTCTCTAATGATTGGAATGCTGCGTTCCCGGCTTATTTCTTATCTGCCCTTGGGATGGCGATCTCGGATCATTGCCCTTTAATGCTAGATATGAATGTGGAGATTGGGATGCATAAACGCTTCAAGTTTGAGGCATTCTGGGTCAAGGCGCCAGATTTTATGGAGATAGTGCAGAGATCTTGGGACTCAACGCCAGCAGCGTCCAATGACTATGTTACGCTACACAATAAATTGAGGGCCACGGCAAAAGCCTTACAAAGTTGGAGTGACCGTTGGATTGGCAATGTCAAGTTGCAGATTGCCATTGCCATGGAAGTGATTTTGAGGCTGGATGTGGCAATGGACTCTAGGGCTCTTTCGGACATGGAAAGGGAGATGAGGAAGACGTTGAAACAAAAACTTCTGGGGCTATGTTCTTTGGAACGATCAATTGCAAGACAAAGGTCGAGATTGTTACACCTAAAGGAGGGGGATGGAAACACAAGACTTTTTCATCAACAGGCGAGCCATAGGCAGAGGAAAAATGTGATACGATCGGTTAGATACAATGGGAGGCTGTATACGGGACATGAGGAGGTTGCCTCTGCGGTGGATGCGTATTATGGACAGGCTTTCGGCTATTGGGAACAGCGGGAGCACACCCTAAATCTGGATCAGCTGGATCTTCCACGTCGGGACTTGTCGCACTTGGAGGAGCCATTCACGTTAGAAGAGGTGGAGAACGTGGTAAAGGCCATGCCCTTGGACAAGGCACCAGGGCCGGATGGCTTTACGGGGAGGTTTTACGCCGTGTGCTGGCACATTATCAAAGTGGATTTCATGAAAGCCATGGACTGCGTGTACCGTGAGGATATGAGGGGAATGGCTGCAATCACTAAATCCCTTGTGTCTCTCCTGCCGAAGAAGGAAGGTGCGTTGGAGGTGGGAGATTTCAGGCCGATAAATCTTGTGCATGGTGCTATCAAAATCTTTGAAAAGGTTCTCTCGACTAGGCTTGCGGTGGATCTTACGAACCTGGTGGGAAACCATCAAAGCGCGTTCGTGAAGGGAAGGTCGCTGCATGATAATTTCATGCTCGTTCAGTGTATGGCACGACGGCTGCATGCGTTGAGGAGTCCTGCGGTGCTGCTCAAGTTGGACATATCTAAGGCTTTTGATTCGGTGCAATGGCCTTTTCTGTTGGAAGTAATGCAGCAACTTGGTTTCGGCCCCATGTGGAGAGCGTGGATATGTGGAATCTTAGCCACATCAACTACCAAAGTAATGGTGAATGGTGAACCAGGGGAAACTACCTACAACTGAAAGGGGATGAGGCAAGGCGATTCCCTCTCTCCTATGCTGTTCATCCTCACTATGGAGCCACTTCAGAGGTTGTTCGAGGTAGCTATGCACCGAAGGGTGTTGGAACCATTGGCTGCGAGGGGCATGAAGCAAAGGCTGTCGATATATGCGGACGATGTGGTCTTGTTCGTAAAGCCAAGGCTGGTGGATTTGGAAGCTTGTAGGGCAATCTTGGCCTTGTTTGGGGAAGCCTCTGGTCTGCGAATTAACATGACAAAATCTGCAGCCCTGCCGATTAGGTGTACGGAGGAGGAGATTGCTTTGGCCGCGAATGAGCTGGGATGCCCGGTTGGGGCCTTCCCAATCAAGTATCTGGGATTGCCTCTTGCTCTAAGGAAACAATCCGCTGCACAGCTACAGTACCTGGTGGACAACATGGCGAGCCGCTTGCCTAAGTGGAAGGCCGCGCTAATGCCGCAAAGTGTGGAAGGCTGACGCTTGTCTTGTCAGTGTTGTGTGCCATGCCGATACATGCGATGATGGCTCTGGAGCTGCCAATGAAAACGATTATGGTGATGAACAAAGTGTGCAGAGGGTTCTTATGGTGTAACAAGGAAAAGGCCAACGGGGGCAATTGTGCCGTTGCATGGGAGACTGTGTGTGCACCCAAGTGGGCGGGTGGCCTTGGCATCCCCAATTTGCGCTGGATGAATCCGGCGATGCAGGCGCGGTGGCCATGGCTATCACGTGCATATGGGAGCAGACCTTGGAGTGAGTTCAAAATACAAGTGCCGGCCGAGTCCATGCAAGTTTGCCAAGCTGCTTTGAGGGTCAACGTCAGGAATGGAGAATCCACCCTGTTCTGGGAAGATAGGTGGCTAGATGGATTGAAGATGCAGGAAATGGCTCCAGACTTGTACAGGAGGATTCCGAAGAGAGTTCGTCGGGCTAGGATGGTTGGGCAAGTGGCAGCCAACGGGCGGTGGGCGATGGACATCGACCCGGATTTAGATGTAGCATCGCTGCAGCAGTTCCTCCAGATTTGGCCGAGGGTCGCGGCATGGGAGCCTTTGCCAGGCGAGCAGGATGAGTTCACTTGGACTTGGGATGCGAATGGGCAGTTCTCGGTGCGCTCGACGTATGCAGCCAGGTTTTGGGGTCGGGAGGTGGTTCCCACGGCGAAGCTGACTTGGAAGTGCCGGGCACCTTTGCAATGTCGTTTCTTTGCATGGCTGGCCCTGAAAAACAGGTGTTGGACTTTAGATAGACTAGCAAGGAGAGGGCTACCGCACCAATCTGCTTGCCCGTTGTGTGATTAGGAGCCGGAGACGTTAAACCATGTGCTGCTCACATGTGTCTTCGTCAGAACAGTGTGGGCGGTGGTTGGAGAAGCTTTGGGTAAGCTTGCTTGGGAGCCAAGTCATGAGGATGAGCTTGGGGAGTGGTTGTGTGCCAAGAGAGGAGACAACTACCTCGGCACCAAGGACATTCATACTATCTTGCTACTAGTCCTGTGGGAGCTATGGAAGCATCATAATGCAATCGTGTTCGACGGCGCGTCACCGTCGGTGGAGAGACTCATACACAAGGTAAAATCTGAGTGCGCGTTATGGGCAGATGCGGGCCTGTTCAAAGGGAACCTAGAGGGGTTTCTGGGGGGACTACATAGGTGGATGAGTAGGGAGGAGTAGGATATGGGATCGTGTAAGTGGAGCATGTACGGGCTGTAAGGCCATACAGGCTTGTAATGTAACTGTGGAGGCATCTTTGCCCTTCTTCTTTAATATATGATATGTACACTCGTGCATATTCAAGAAAAAAAAGAGAGGCTTAGCCTAATTATTTTATCATTATGGCTTAGCCCAGTGAGTTGTGGCCCAAGTTATGTTATCATTATTAGAGGCTTAGCCCAATTATTTTATCGTTATTAGGATCATTTGTTTAGGAGTCAAGTAAACCTCTCTATATAAGGAGAGGAGATGTATCAATCTAATCAAGCAAGAAGCAATCAGTGTTTGCTCGGCTTCCCTTAGGGAGCCGGGAGACCTAACTCTAGCCGCCTCTTGCGCCGCCGCCGCCTCTTCTCCATCACGCAAGGACGGCGCCCAGCCGCCGGCCGCCGCGCCCTTGACCTCGTCTTCCTCCATCTCCCACCTACAATCTCCGCCCTAGAACCGACAGAACCCTAGCTCCTAACACCTTGGTATCAGGTAGCTCGGTTCCGATCATGTCTGCACCACCACCCAACTCGCCGCTGCCCGTCACCACCGCCCCATTGCCCGTCACCACTGCGCCGCTGGCTCTCCCCACCGCGCCGTTGGACTCCACCGGCCAGACGCCGCCGCCCTCCACCGCGCCGCCCGTCGCCATCTACTCGCCGGCGGAGATGACCGGGATCCTCAACGACCTCGTCACTGCCGTCCAGGGCATACGCCTCTACCTGGCCGGGCCCTACGGGCAGCCGCCACCCTTGCAGCCGGCCGCCCTCCCCTGGTACACGACCACCATGACGCCGATCGGGCCTCTACACCACCATTGGCCCGGTCAGCCGCCGCCCGCCGTCGCCCCCCACTGGCCGCAGTGGCCGGCTTCGGCGATCGCCGCGCCCCTGATGCCTCCTGGGTCCGGGCAGCCGCAGCTCCAACTGCCGGCCCCACCGCCGCCCGCTGCCGCGCCCCAATGGTCACAGTGGCCAGCCTCGGCCCTTGCTGCGCCCCCACGCCACCCGGGTTCGTACCGCCGCAGCTGCCGGCCCCGCCCCCGCCCAGCACAGGGCCCGGGTCACCCACGCAGGGAGGCGTACTGATCCAGCAAGTACGCTTCTCGCCGTCACCGTCCCCCATACCGGCCTAGCTGACCGGATCATCGCCGCCACCCGTCTACACGTCGGCTGGAGACCCGCCGGCACCCACTCTGCAGTTTGGCGATCCCTCCGGCTCGGCGGGGCACTCCACGGACCACGACCATGCTGACCGGGCGGCCCAATCCTCGCTGCTTTGCACCTCCGAGCCAGTCGTCCACGACGCTCCGACTCAGACACCGCCGCGCTTTGCCAAACTAGACTTCACCACTTATGACGGCACGGAGGATCCCCTCAACTGGCTGAACCAGTGCGAGCAGTTCTTTCGCGGGCAGCGAACCCTCGCCTCAGAGCGTACCTGGCTCGCCTCTTACCACCTCCGCGGCGCGGCACATACCTGGTACTACGCCCTCGAGCAGGATGAGGGCAGCATGCCCCCTTGGGAGCGCCTCCACGAGCTCTGCATCCTTCGTTTTGGGTCACGATCCGCGGGAGCCACCTGGCAGAGCTAGGCCACCTTCCCTTCACCTCCATGGTTTAGGACTTTGCTGACCATTTCCAGGCCCTGGCATGCCACGCATTGGGCGTGACGGGTCAGCAGCGGGCCGACCTCTTCGTCGGTGGACATCCGGATCACATCTGCGTGGACGTGGAGCTTCGTGGACCCCAGGACCTCCATACGGCCATGTACTACGCCCGCGCGTTCGAGCGCCGCGCGGTGGCCATCCAGCAGGAATCACCGTCCCGGGCCGCTGGGTCGCTACCCTGGCCAGATGTTCCCGCGCAGGCTCGGCCTGCTCAGACTTCCGCGACACCCCTTGCCGTGACCGCGGCGCGCCCGTTCCACCGGCTCACCTCGGCCGAGCTACTCGAGCGCCGCTGCCAAGGGTTGTGCTTCAACTGCGACGAGCCCTACATGCCCGACCACGTCTGCCCACGACTCTTCTACCTGAAGGCTTCAGACTACATTCCGGAGGACGTCGCCGCCGACCTGGCCGCCCCAGCTGTCGCGAAGGTGTTTGATGCTGGTTGATCACCTCGAGGAGTTCAACAAGCGCTTCCCCACCTTACAGCTCGAGGACGAGCTGTTTGTGCGGGCGGGGAGAAGTGTTATGACTGGCATATTAGGGGCTTAGCCCAATGAGTTGTGGCCCAAGTTATCTTATCATTATTAGGGGCTTAGCCCAATTATCTTATCCTTATTAGGATCGTTTTCTTAGGAGTCAAGTAAACCTCTCTATATAAGGAGAGGAGATGTATCAATCTAATCAAGCAAGAAGCAATCAGTATTTGCTCGGCTTCCCTTAGGGAGCCGGGAGACCTAACCCTAGCCGCCTCTTGCGTCGCCACCACCTCTTCTCCACCACGCAAGGACGGCGCCCAGCCGCCGGCCGCCGCGCCCTCGACCTCGTCTTCCTCCATACCCCCCCTACAATCTCCGCCCTAGAACCGGCCCTAGCTCCTAACATAGGACATCTCCAACCCGCAAAACAGATTCACCGTCCGTCCGCGGACATGGAACCCTGTCCATCAAACGCCCTCTTCGGGTTTTTTTCCTGTGTCCAGTAGCACAGTTTGTCCATAAATAACATGCAAGTAACAAGTTCAACGTTACTAGTCCAACAATCTGTCCATAAATAACATGAAGTAACAAGTTCAATGTTACTAGAGTCCAACAATGCATCAGTATGTGCAAATGTTGGTAATCAAGATGTGCCTCAACAATGCATATACTTGAATGGCCCGCTCTCGTTCTTTGGAACAACAAGGCAGCGTGTGGTAGCTATACAACATGATGATTATCAAGTTACACTAGTGAGTGCATGAATAAATTGACCAACTTGTAGAGCAAGAAGCAAAACTTAGGATCTTTATTGACACGCTCATTGGAAACCTCTCCACTTGTGCAATTGCACTACAATACTTCACAACAGAGTTTGAGATGATGTACCAACGATGGGTTAGCGAATTAACATTGCAATCATGGATCACTTGCAAGTTGTAAAGCGCGAAGTGCTTTTGCTTAGGAAACCAAGAATGCACATTTAGCCAAAACACCTGTCAGGACCGGGTTTTCGGGATATTAATTTCCCAGAAAATGGCCCTTGTGCTCACCAACCCCAGGATTACTGTTAGCTGATGAGACACCAACTTGATACAGAAACTCCAAGCAAAATACAAAATGTGTAGTACAAGACCATCCTGGCCTATGAGTACAACAAATGGTTTCTAGTGGTTGATGGCGGAAGCGGTTTGTGGTTCATCAGCGTCTATGGGACTCCATTTCCCACATGAACAGCTGACCTGGATAACTCCTATCTTCGCGAGGCTGCTATCACCATTGCGTAGGTTCCGGGCTATCATCGCAACGCTCCTCTCCACGCAAGAAATCTGGCCAAGACAATAGCCAGGGACAAGCCAGTGAGTACTTTTGAATGTACTCGCAAACATTATGAACACAGGTATAATATAACAAATGGTAATCGTGCTCTGAGATATTCCATGATCACAACGTTAGTCACGAAATAAAAATCCATGATGCACGCAAGCAGGTTATTCATGTCAAATATGAATATGTAGTCAGAGAGTAGAATTAGAATACACGGATCGGGTGTCTGAAGCGACGCCTCGAAAGGATAATAATATAAAGCATGCCTCAGTCGGGCGTCTGAGCGACACCACACAAAGGGCTTATAGGTAAATGAATAACAAGCATGCCATAGTCGGGCGTCTCCGCGATACCACATAAAGGGCTTATAAGTAAATGAATAACAAGCATGCCACAGTCGGGCGTCTCCGCGACACCACATAAAGGGCTTATATGAGAACAATCACAGTGAATATCCAGGAGGTAGAACCGTCCCAGGGATATTCAAATAATGTAAATGGTTAGTCCATAATAACAGTAATCATAATCATCATGAGTCACAAGTCATGATCCATGTTATGGTTTAGCAATCTTTCCTCCAAGACCGACACTAAGACCGACACTTGACCCATCCCAGACTGTAGTCCTTAACCATGGACACGGCTATTCGAATAGATATAATCTTTGCAGAGGGTGTACTCTTTACCCACGAGTAACGGATTCCTTTAGTCCATTGGGACTAATTCTGTCTACGGTCTTTTAATTGAAAACACACCTGACTGCACACACCAGCCTAACTTATCAGTGTCTGGAATCACCCACGACACCTGTTAAGCGAAACTCTAAGTGGGGAGGCTACAACCTCGAATAGCATGGGATCACAAAATTTATAACGCGCGCAAACTAGGGGAGCTACCCCCTTCGGCTCCAACCGAAAACACCCATGCCCCCGGACCAGGTGGCATGCCTACCGGATGCAGCCGGTATCTTCCACCATGGCCTCTCTGTACGGTGTGTGCTAGGAAGGGGTTGACAACTTACTGAACCATACCCTACCTATGGTAGGGACGAGTGGTAGTACGAAACAAGTATGGGGGTTACTGGAACAAGACTCGATCTATGGTCGACTCAGGAGGTTAAAGCATTTCCTGCATGATAGGCATAAGA